>NC_141696.1:140052509-140535009 GCF_964263255.1 Lissotriton vulgaris | reverse complement strand
AGTGAAATCTTTAGTTACGGGCTAGTGTCCCGTGGGTGCGAAAAATCCAGACTTGGATAAAACGTCTGGATCAGGCAGACTCTGCAACTTTTGGCTACCTCAGATTTGTCCTCTTGAGTACCTAGGGACTGATAGTGGCAAAACGTCTGCCGTGGCTACCAACTTGTCGGCTTGGGCTACTTCAGCTCTAGTGTCCCTAGAGCTGGTTCCAGGAGAACTGCCAACTGATCCTTTGAGTCACTGCTGTAGGTTGGGTCTGGAAATCAACTTTTCCTTGAGCCAGGAGCCACAGACACAGTCCACAGTTTGCAAGCCCAAAGTGCAGCAGGTGCAGTCCTTCTGATGGTGCAGCCTCTCTTTCAGCTGGCCCAAGGGCAGCTGGGCAGTCCTTCTTCAGTCTTCTCCATTTCCAACGTGATCTAAGGGTCAGAGTGCCGGGGGTCTCATATTTATCCCAGGAAGGTGCCCTGAGGGAACCACAAAGTAACTAGCCAATGGGCGACTGGGTCCCCTCCTACCAAGTGACGAAGTTCCTGTGATGTGTGGCATATGGCTATCCCAGAGTGCCACATTCTTGCCCCTTTCAAGGTGGCATGTCCCTTCCTCAGTCGTGAGGGGCTTGGTAGCCCACTCTAGAGATGTGGCTACCAGAGGGCTACACACCCACAGTAAAACTAGTTTGGTGGCAGGTTTTCACTACTTGAACCTGTCTCCACTTTGTCTGCAGGAACAAAAGGCATCCTGCTCAGGGATGTTGGCACTACTTTCCTAACAAAGGCGGCTTCACCTTTGAAGCTCGTCCTTTGGGCTAACATTCTGAGTGGCATCCTGGGGTAGGAGGTGACACCTCCCTCTGCCGCAA
This sequence comes from Lissotriton vulgaris, assembly GCF_964263255.1. NCBI lineage: Eukaryota > Metazoa > Chordata > Amphibia > Caudata > Salamandridae > Lissotriton > Lissotriton vulgaris. The sequence goes on along the minus strand of NC_141696.1, from coordinate 140,534,147 downwards.
CTGCCTTTGTTCCTGTGCAGGGGTATTGGTCACACATCTCCCCATGCGGTCCCCGTGCTGGGGCTTTTGTGAGACCGCTGGGCTAGCTGGAGTACAGAGTGGTAACTTTCTAAAAGTTGCTAAACTTTAATTGTGGTGTTAAATTAGACTTGGCATCCGGTCAGGTTTAATGCTACAATGAATTTGATACCTTACATGACCCACTTAGTTAGTCCCTTTCAGGAGTTAGTCGGGTTGTGATGCCACTCAGGTACCCTGTATTAGCCAATGGGGCTACTAACTTTCTCCAGTGGCGGCAGGCATGGACCAGGGATGGTGAGGGGGTGTGGAAGGGGGGTAAATAAAAATAACATTTCTATCAATAGGTAGTAGAAAAGCTTTATTCGAGTTATAGACTCATAAAAGCACAACATACATATATATAAAAACATCACACTTAGTCAAGACATTTCATCCAATACATTAAAACGGTTGCGCAAGCTTAGTCGTTATAAAACAAAAAGATATACAAGTTAAAATTTCACATACCACCTCGCCATTACCTCCTCAACGAGTCTCTCCTCGTCCCTCCGCTCCAGAACAGAAATCACACAGGCTCCCTTGAGCCAATCACAACGCTGCAATGCAGCATTGTGATTGGTCTGAGCACTGTGGTTCCGCATTCAGCCAGGGAATGAGAGTCTAAGCATGTTCTCCAGCCAGGCTGTAATGCAGCCTGGGTGGAGAACATGTTAAGTGTGAATGAATGTTTGGCAGTCCCGAGAAGCCAGCTAAACATTCATGCTCACTTAGCGAGTGCAAACCACTCCTTCCCTGCTCTGTCAGTAGAGCAGCCCCACCCGCCCCGCCCACAAAGCTGCCGGAACAGGACAAAATTAAATGAAAATAACATTGATTTATTATCATTTTATTTTTCCTTACACTGCTGAAAAGCAGTGGGGCGACGCTCCTCCGGTGTAGCAGAAGAGCCGCCCCTGTCTTTATCCACAGCAAAACAACAATTTGGAAGTGTTGCTGTTAATACATATTAAAACATATATGCCTTGCTTAACAAAATACAGCTCCTTGCCATAGAGCTCCATAAGCCTTCTTTATAGGGAGACATACATATGGTTAAGGGATGGTGTGACTTCGAACTGACAGTCCAAATACAATATTTTCATTCTGCAGTGGCAGGCTAGGAGACATTTTGCACTTTGTTACATCCCTGGTGACACTAACAGTGCTGCAGCCCTGGGTGGACACTCTGCCTTACATGCCCCTGATACCATATACTAGAGACTTATAAGTAAGTCAGTCCTTGCCAATTGGGTGTTTCCAATTCGACATGCAATTGTATAGGGTCAGAACACTGGCACTGAGGTTTGGTTAGCAGTCATCAGTGCCCTCTGAAAGTCGAAAATCCAACAGCATCAGTCCATAAATGTGGGGGTGAACATTCAAAAAGAGGCATTTCCTACACTCCCTATCTGTGTTTTAACTGTGCATCTCCACAACTTTGTGTCCTCTCTCTACCTCACCCCTCTCTCTGCACCTCACTGCTTTGTTACCATCACACATCCATGCATGTCTCCTCTAACCACTTCACATCTTCTCTCTACCTTATCTCTCTTTACTTAATCTTTTGTTACCTCACCTCTCTATCCACCTCTCTATCCCTAACCTCTGTTCTTACCTCACGTATCTCGCTACCTCATCTCTCTACCCCACCTCCTTCTCACTATAATTGTCCTCCAAGTCACCTCACCATTCATTTGCTACCGAGCCTCTTCTCCTCCCCTCCCCTTTCCACCACTGTTCCTTCTACTTCACCTCTCACACTGGCTACTACTTTTTCTACTAATTCTTTCTCTAACTTTTTCTTGTTTCCTATCTTAATGAGACAGTTTGGTAGGGTTTACTTGTGATAACCAATAGCTGTCAATGAAAGCTCCTATTCCTAGCACTATGTGCTTATGTCTTAGTTCAATATGCTCTTGTCCACCAAACATCCACCAACCTAGCGTATTCTAACACAAGCATTGGCATAGCCAATAGGTCTCACCTTTGGGACCTTATAAGTGTGTAGCTATGCAACAGTTAATGTTGTTGCACCAAGGATATTGTGCTGCATAACTAAATACTTATATGGCCCCAAAGGCGAGACCTATTGGCTATGCCAATGCTTATTTTCCCTTTGATATGAGCAGTGCCCTCAGAAAAATGTTCTCGAGACAGTGGATAACCGTGGTAATGCTTGCTGGTTGGTGCCATCATTCTTTGTCAAATGTTTTCCTACAGATGCCTCATTAGATCTGCCCACAAGGATCATTACACACCAGACAGGGACTCCATTACCAGAAAGAAACGAGAGCAAGCATGCTTGTTATCTGGGTCTCCAATTACCAGCCCAAAATCGTTCTGTTGGGAATGCTGCCTCAGTACAGAACAGTAGGGCCTGCACAAAATAACCCCCCCCCCACCCCGTGCTCGGCCACCCTGCCCTCCCTGCTTCAACAAGTAAATTGCCTAATATTCATTAGACTAGACTCAGAAAATTAAACTTTTTAATGGGGACAGTTCTAGCCGCCTGTTGTCCAATGGGAAAAATGCAGCCTGTGGGAGATGACTTCAAGGACGGGATGTGTTCTGTGGAATGAGCCTGTCCTGCTTGGAAAGGCTGCTGTATGAAAGTCGTGTCCTGCTGGGAAAGCAAATAAGCCAGCCCAGAGAGAGCCGGGAAAGCTCCAAATCACAAGGTAGAGTTAGGCTGATAAGAGGACTTTGTTGCCGTAATGACAGGGCTTGGGTTTAACTCTTGCACATTTTATAGCAAGACTGCCTGGGAATAGTGTCTCGTTTTTTAGAACTCCACTCGCTCATCTGTCCTCAGAAATTAAATTTATTTTGAAGCCTTGCATTTATTGGATGAATATGCACATTATATTCTTTGTCTATCAATTTAACAGTACATGCAAAAAAAACATGTTTAAAGCGCATCAAAGCAGTATTGTTACCAAATTCGCAATGCGAAGTCCTTACTGTAGAAGCTAACAAGCTCAAAGTGAAAGTGAAAGGAAAGAGAGAAAAAGATAAGAGACAAGAGAGAGGAACAGGCAGAAGAAAGAGACAGATGCGCGAGAGCAGTGGAAGATAAAGAAAGAGAGAAAGGCAAGTGAGATATCAAGGAGGAAAAAACAAAACACAAAGAGATGGAAGCAAAAGGGACAAGAAAATACAAAAAATAGACACGGCAACGGAAACAAGGATGTGGTCGGAGCGGCAGAAGGAGAGAGAGGGCAGGAAGGGAAGATAGACAAAATGCACGCGATGGAATGGAATGGGAGCGAGAGAGGTAGGAACGGAGCAGGCTTGTGTGCGTGTGTGAGCGGTGGTGCGTGTGTGCGCGCTGGAAGCACTTTTTGGAAGCACATACTCGTGCTTGTGGCGCGCCCCTTCTTGCTCCCGCAAGGTGGATGCCGCCACGAGTATGTGCTTCCAAAAAGAGCAGAGCGACAGCTAATGGTACACCTATGTAGTGCATGCGCGCTGCGTAGGTGAGACATAAAAAACGTTGTTACAACAAAAAAATCTAGAACCGAGGGCAAAAAAGAAATGGCTTCTTCAATGAATGTTCAAGCTTTCTTCTGGCAGTAAGTGGCTAGTGGATGCACAGCTCCAGCTTTGTAGTTGCTTTATAACATATAATTCAACACTGTTCAGCATCATGAGGGTTTGAGTTAACTGAAAGTGGGTAATAACTATAAAGTTGTTTCGAACAAGGACCTAAATATTTGTCTTGCTCAGGTCCCCCAAAATCTTTAAGATGGCACTGAGCAAGGGTGTATTGAGGAAACACATCTAGGTGATGACACTATACATCTGGGGCGATAGTACGTTTGAGTACATCCCTTAATGAATACACATTTGTACACATTTGCTGTTTGTGAGTTTCAAAAGTGAATTTGCATTTGTAAATCAAGCCATTTCCACACATAATCTCAAGTTAGATGCATAAATAGCTTTCAATAGGGTCCTGTATACCTGCAATGACGAATGTAAGATGTTTAAATTCTGATTTCTAGATCAACCTATTGGCTAGTATTTTGGTAAAAGGAGATGCCCAAAAGTGTACAGCATATGTTTTACCAAATGTTGAATATTGTAAATAAGTTCAATAAAATATATTGAAATAATGTTTGGAGTCCTTTATTGACGTCAAAATCCCTTTGTACAAACACGTAAAGATCATGCTGTTTTTAGGTTTAGCCTATGTGGCACTTGCAGTGTGCTTGCCAAATCTTGTAACCAAAAAAATAATCTTAAAAGGGTGTACAGCCCACCTATTACTTACCATTGGTTGGCTCCCATATCACTCTTGCTTCCATTCTTCCTGTTGGTCAGTGCCTCCTCCGGCCTTTTGCTCGGCTTCACAACTTCATCCTTGCTGTGGAGCTTGGACCAAGTACTACTTCCGGCGGCCAATGTCTGGCTGTGCACTTGTAACATACTTTATTTTTTAAATTTTTACTTTCCAGCGTCTGCATTCTGTTAGTTGCTTGCCCGTCCCTCCCACAACCTCACTTCCGTCGCTGCATGCCCCTTTCTCGTTCATTGCTGGCCTGCCCCTACCACTACCCCGCTCCCATCACTGCATGTCCCTTCCCCCACCCCATCGCTAGTTGCCTTCCTCCTACCTCCATCATGGCTTGTTTTATATAGCGTGAAGTCCACTGGAAGGACTTGGAGCGCTTTACATGTGTGCCAGTTATATTACACGAGGGCACATTATTTTTTACAGGCACAGGGAAATGAAGTGATTTGCCCAGAATCACAGGATGGTTAGCCGGTGCAAAACTCAAACCTGGTTGCTTAGTTACAAAGCTAGCAGCTCTGGCCATCACGCCATAGCCTCTCCAGGCTCAGTGTTCCAGCTACTGGGCACTTGTTCAAGAATATAAACTCCATATTAAGTATAGTGCAAATAAATGTTTTAACATGTTTGTAAAAGTAATAAAAAAATAGCACTAAGACGTGGTCTGGTCACATCATAACACTTTTTTTTTTAACTTTAAGCTATGTAGCACAGCAGCTGCACCGCTGTGCAACATTGAAAAATAAATTGAAAAAGCCAATAGATCTTGTATAGGTGAAACCTACTGGCTTTGCCATTGCTTGTTTGACTCTACTTTCTAGTACAAATGCAAACGTCTGCTGTCATTTGCTAAATTGCCTTCAATAGGCCGTCCTTTATCTTCAAGGCAGTGGCAGTACCTGGGCCAATGGCCGCCGCAGGAGCGTGCCAGTAAATTGTCCGTAGAATGAGGAAGTGTCCCTGGGGGAGGCTGCATAATTCATGGCACACCTTAGAAACGCCTCGGAATCCGCCTGACAAGCATGATGAACGAGGCTGCAAATTTCTTTTCTTTTTTAATAGTTATTACTGTTTTATGGTTCCCGTTGGCGATAGTTGCCAAGGATTTTTAATTTGAAAGTGACGCAGGTAGAAAAAATATTGTGAAGACGAGCTAAAACAAAGGAAATGTGATAGAGCGGATACCTCAAACCTGGTTTGTGTTTCAAGTTTGAATGCGCATATCTGAAAGGGGTGCAGTGTCATGTGTAGGCACCAAAATAAAAATGGCCCCCATTAGCAAATCAGATAGCTGAAAAAGTGACCCACCTTTCCAAATTGGGGCAGTTTTACACTTCTGAAGATATGGTGTATAGGTGTTTAGCACTGTATTGAAGACTGCATGCATTTGTGCAGAAAATGGTTGTTGTAATACCAGGTAAATGGATAGTAAAAAGCGGCCCACCAGACCACAAAACAGGCCCACACACAGAACTGCTAGACCAGCCCTTCTGGCACCGCCAGATTGCCCTTTAGGCCAGTCCGCCAGGTGATATATTCAGTCTGTCCCACCTTTTATGTCGAGAGCACTTCATGCTGGGTCTTGTAGTTTTGCCATTTTCTTTGGAAGTATTGGATTATAAATTCCATCTTGCAGAACAAAATTGGATAAGGGTTGAAAACTGAATGCAAGGGAAATACAAAAATATAAAAGGTGGAATGCGTAAATGAATCTCAGCCTTTGGTCAGTACAAGAGAGCATTCCAGTCCATTCATATCTTCACCCAATGCAACTCGTGTCAGAGACGGCCACGTGCAAATATGTTTTGGTCCATGGTTTTCAGTCAAGAACACAAGCAATCACAGACCAGTTTTGGCCTCTTTGCACCTTTTTAAGGAGGAGCAGCTTGATTCCAATGGCACAGTGGGCATGGCGCCCAGGTCTGGGCATCCATGTCCCACTTAGCGTGCCTCCCCTAGAAAAAAACAAATGTGATAGGTGGAATGCTTGCATTAATCCCAGCCACTGGTAATTACTCGAGCGCATTACAATCCATCATTTTTTGCCTACTATGCCAATCCAGCCAATTGCACATTATTCTTAGTCCTGCTCCAAAAGGAACAGCCTGTCCAGGTCAGTACCCCACCAGATGTGAATATAAGTCTTGGTGGGCATTTTCACGGAGCTGCAACTCCAGGCCTGTATCCCTAAGGATCTTGGGGGCACATGCATCAATGAATGGGTGCGAATCGCAAAATTCGGCCGTTTGCGAATGCAATTTCATTATTTGGGATGCATCACAATTTTTGTATTGTTCGCAATTTAAGAAATCGCAAAATTGCGATTTCTTAAATTGCGATTGCATTTAAGGAATCTCAAATTGAGATTCCTTAAATGCAATGCATGAAACTTTAAAAAATAGCGAATTAGCACTTAGGGGGAGCAAATTACCATGAGGTTGAACCTCATGGTAATTTACGAAAACTTTGAAAAATGCACTTTTGTGCATTTTTCATAGTTTCATGTTGTGTACACACATGGCATGTGTGTGCACAACATATGTGCACAGATTGATTTCAGGGGTGCAACAGGGTGTCCTTTGGACACCCCTGCACCCTTGAAATCGTATTCTCAATTTGCGATTCGCAAATTGCGAATCGCAAATTGAGAATGTCTTCCCATTCATTCCTGTGGGCTTCTAGGCCCATAGGAATGAATGGGGAGCTATTCCTTAATTGCGATTCGCAATTTGCGAGTCGCAATTAAGGAATTTTAAGAAATCGCAATTTATTTAGCAATTTCTTCATGCATAGCCATTTGCGATTCCTTATTAGCGATTCCTTATTTTTCGCTAATAAGGAATCGCAAATGGCAATGTTGATGCATGTGGGCCTTAGAGTTATCATGTTTGATTTGTTTTGTTGAAAGCAGGTGCCCACTGCCCAAACCACTTGGGGAAGAAGAGGAAGCGAGGGAGAAGCAGTGACAACCTAGAGAACTGCACAAGGGAGACATACCATATTCCGAATGTCTTGCAATTAAAAAAAATAACCATATTTTTCACTTGAAAGCATGTGAAATCATTCTTTTAACAATCACGATGGCACAGCACTGGCCTCTTCCCCTTGTTCACCAGGAACGCAACAAGGATTTGGCCAACAAGCTAAAGAAAGACAAATATTAATATTCTCAGATTACTTAAGGAGAGCCGAACTTTAATGAGTAGTGCTCTAAACAAACAAAGGTGAGTGTTATAATGCTTGCAGCTCACTGTTTCAGGAAAAGAGTAAATAAGCAAAAGAACTATGTAACGTGTGTTCAAACGGACAAACAAACACTATGTCACCAAATTAGTGTTCCGCAAATATCAGAAAGCGAACTTTCAAATATTTAAAACATAATAAACATTTCCAGAGCACCGCTATATTATTAAAACAAGGTCCATCAATGCGACAAGTCCAAAGGCATTGTCCAAGGAACAAAAGAATGAAATTCACCAATCCAAAAAGCGTTATTCGACAAATAAATGTCATAAAAGCGAAATACATCTAATAAAACTCATTTTTGTTACAAGAAGTTTCAGTGCAAATAATTTTAAAAAGATTAATAAATACACATGAATCTTACACTGATTAAAAATCGTATTAAACATCTAGAATAAAGCATTAGATAAAAAATGGGATTGTCCTAATTAAAATTACAATAGGTAATTAAGCATACACAATGATTAAAAAGGATAAGCTGCAGACATAAATGCAAGATATTAATCAATCAATTGGTTAAAAGAGATTTTGATCTTATAGCCCACATCCAGCTCAGATATTTGGCTACAGTTGTTGCAATACATGAGAGAGTGTCATTTCGCAATATCCTCATTGAAGTGCTACATATTCTGGTAGACCACAATCTACATAATGGAGCCAACCATGCTTTGCGTGGAGCTGTGTATGCTGGGCACACAAAGAGAACATGTGCGTAAGACTCTTCACACTTATCGCAAAAGGGGAATTTACTATTGCCCTCATTTGCCCACTTGGCCGTGAAGGTTCGCAAAGGCAAACTCCCCACTCTAAACTGAAATGAAATTCAGTGAATAAGGGTCCAAAGTATGAAGACACCAAGTGAATCTGAACGTCCAAGAGCTTTTATTGTTTCTTTAGGCATTCAATTTAAATGAAATCCAAAAGTGGGACAGTCAACACATGTTTTGTCGTTTGATTACTTTTTCAAGGCTCAAAAATTAATTTGAAAAAGAGTACGCTTCACAAATGCTTCTAGCAACTGAGATGGGTATTTAAATACATTTACCTCGGAGCCCCGAGTACAGGAATCAAATGATATCGGACCGTTTTTTAAATCAAAATTTTCGTACAAGAAATCCAGTGATATTCAAATACGTGTGTAGGAAGTTGTGCTGAAGTTGTTGCAACCTAGTGGTTTACGCTGTAGTAGCAGTGATAGCCATAGTATGCCAGTGGTTCACAAGATTTAAAATGGCGGCAGCATCGTCGGTATGAATGCAAAAACACTGAGTAGTGGTGGGCATTTCCTGTTTAATGGATCGGGTGATTGCGACCACCAATACGTCCTTTACTGGGCTACAACAGAGTTTGACCTTCATCAAAATCAATTTAATGATTTCTCGAGAACTCCAACATGTGCTCCCTTCTAATGTCTCGGGTTTGGAGAAGCTCTCAGAGTACAGCCCATTGGAGGCGCGAGTACTGCTCAGTGAAGACACACCACATAGACGTTAGTATACAAACAAATCTCTTGTAGTGCTCACCCCTGATTCCTTCCCTCGACTTCGTTAAGCTTGGGCTCAAGATCTTGGTCAACTGGCAGATGATGATTGGCAGAACGCTTTGGGATCCCCGCAAGAGGCCGCCATCACAGCCAAGTTTGGATCATATGGTTGAAATATCTGCATCAGGTTTACCTACTAGGTCTAATTTGTGGAAACAGCTCTGCCTGTCTTGCTCGGCTTAGCGGAGGGGGGTTCCTCCACAACAGTTTGGGGCTGCTGAGTTCTCAATACATTCTGTATGGGACTTTAAGGGGGATATTGTTCTGGTCCCTCCCAAGCGATCTCAAATTAGCTCTACTATATATGACTAACAAATTAGAAGGTTATAAGATACAAGAGGGATTGAATTGGTGATGACCAAAGGCAATATTGCCAGAGCTTGGAAAAATTTTATAGCTCTGTCGTGGGATAAAAGGAAGAGGAGCCTTGGTGGGTTTATGAACCTGGAAAAAACAATATATGTAGCTAGTGGTTGCCGACATAAGCATGGTAGGATTTGAAAAGACTGGGTTCAGCATCAAAGGATTTTGCTTGGGCCTTATACCACACAGTCCTGGTCTCTGGACAGTGAAGTGCGCACCTTCAGGTCCTAATGGGCTACGAGTGCACTGATGGTTGCGGGAGGTGACTAGGAGTGTGGGTGCTGGATAGTCCATATGGCTTTTGAGCTAATGTTGTGTGCTATAGGATATGTTTTCTTTTATTTGGATGTTGTATCTGGAAATTATACTTTGTCAATTTCTTCTTGCTGTGCGGTAAAATGCTAAATGCTCAAAAAATGTTTTTTAAAATGTAAAATAATGATTTGAGCAGGAGGATTTTTTATGAAAACAAGAGCCTAGTCATGTCAGGACAGATTTTTCCATCAGCCACTTTAATAGCCTGTAGCATATAATCCTTTTTTAGGGAATACAACAGGGTTTCTCAGGTTGCACAGGTTTAGAAAGGTTATGAGGCACCCACTTTAGTGGTGTCCTCAGCCCCCTCAAGGGATAGGCGGGAAGCTCTCTGGAAAAGAGGGAGCTATGTGGCTCTGGTCGCGCATCTTGGTTATAACTGATACCCTTCTGTTAGGCAGAAGCGGGAGGGGAATAGGGAGGCTTGGCTTGGGGCTATCGTTCCCTTTTACCTAAGGACTAGCTTTGCTTTTCTTCCACCAATAGAAATGTGGGCAGGTGCAAGTGCGTGCATAACGATTACCACCATCAATGTGGCCTCTATGCAAATAATATACGCATGCAAATGAACCTCGGCATAACCATATATATATTGAGAGGGCGTGCCACTCAGTGCACCAATCCAGTAACAGGGGAGGTACCGTGTGCTTCTTAGATGTCCATTCATGATATCAGGGACTCGCAGATGGCTTGTCGAACTAGGTTATGAACTGTACAACACCGTAATGTCAATGACTGTCCTTTTAATGGATTTACATTGAGATTCACACATAACTAGCATTAAAACCAAAGTAGTACTACATTTGTAGTCTAATGGGAGGGTTAGGATTTGAATTAGGTTTTGGATATAGATTAGCCTTTGCTTAGGGTTAGGCCTTAGAGTTAGGGTCAGTGGTACGGATAGAGGGTTGTATTGTTGGTTGTGCATAGTTGTGCAAGGCTCTAAAATTGTCCACATAGGAGTGAGAAGAAACCAACACATTAATACACTGAAAATATCTACATCCCTTTATACAACAAGTAATTATAGCTTCCATGTCAAAGAGTGTCCAGATGTCGGTCTATTGGTCCACCCAGGAGCGATGCGCAGTGCTAGGGAATTAACAAGCCTCACATGTATGTGGTCTACGGGTCCAGTGTGTAGTGGTCTTAGTGATAGCTGAGGAAATCAACAGACTCAAGAACATGAAGACACTACACGTACATGGGTCTGTGGGGTTTACGCAGGAGCAGGGATGGTGAGACCTACGGAAGTGGATATTATTGGGATCTGGGGTGAGAAGCCATCAATATCTAACCTTGATGAAAGAATTATGATTATAGAAGGTGAGATGTAGGGTCGGGAGATGTAGAAGGGGAATACGAGTGAGATGATCAGGTATGGATTCTGTACCTAGGTCCTCCATAGACCTAATGGGCTCAAACAAGGAAGATGCGCTTAACCTTGCCACCCCTGACCTGGAGCCCAGGCAATGGCACATTCTGGAAGGTTGATTATAAAAAAGCAGTGAATGTTAATTGCCTGAAGGACGAGAGAAGCAGAGTGGTGAGTCATCTGAATAAGTCGGCCAATGGGGAAAATGCCATTCTCTGCAACTTGTGTTGAGATAAAGATGGGGGAAATGAGGGACTTGTAAGAGAGCTCTACTATCAGTTGAAAACAACCTACAAGGCACAGACCAACTGTGACCGTGGGGGTAGTGCGGGTTGGAAAAACAGGCGTGGAGGCCGTATAAGGTGCGCAATGGTTTTGGTATTTATTAAGGAAAGTACATATGAAGGGGCAGGGAAAGGAAAAATTAAACGGGGCTCCAAAAAGTAGGCTTCCGGGTCTTCTTCCTGGGAAATGGTCTGGACACCAAGTGGGTTGATCCTCGGCGTCTTCTCGGTATCGTTCCTCTGGTAGTCCTCAAAGGGCGTGTGGGAAATACAAAACAAAAGGAAGGAGCCGTTAGTCTTGTTAGACTATGGACAAAGGGTACCGCTTACCGAAACCAGGGAAGTGAGGCGTTTAAGAGAGACGGTGAGGAGGGAAAGGGGATCGACGGTAGAACGGGAAGTAAGAAGAAGTAAAGGGGACTAGCAACGCAGGACCGGGTTATCGCGTTGGGGTTTTGAAGGAGCGTGAAGAGCGGGGTAAGGGAAAAGGGTAGTGAGATTCTTCTAGGGCGTGCTATGCAATATATATAGTGAGCAGCATGACCCTTCTGTGATGGTTACTATATACAGTGCCCTTATCACCTCCCGCTTATCGTGTTTCAGTGTCTGCTCTCCCGGGTAGTGGGTACTCACCGGCTCCGCTGCAACTCTCCTTGAGTTGCGGCCGCTCCCCAGCCACCTCCTTTGGACACCACCACTTCTGGCTCCACTCCTCCTCCTTCTTGCCCGTCTCCGTTTCTCGTTCTGCTGCTCCCTTGCCTTGGATCTCCTGCCACGCCTTCACTCCACCGACAGTCCTTCCATCTTCGTACTTGCTGCTTCCTGCTTTCAACTCCTGGGGAAGGGTTGGACTTCCGGGGTCAGTCAGGTGTCCTTCCGGTACATCCGCGAAGGGGATTGGATCCTGGAATGACAGAGGACAGAGGGGTGGGGTTTTGATCACCACGGACAACCCGGGTCAGGTGAGGGGTTCGGATCACACCAACAATGCAGACTGAAACGCAAATGACGTAAAGCTACTCACTCAGGAAAGGTGGGCTGATGCCATCATTGTTACATCACTGAAGTTGAAGGAATTGTAAAAAATCCAAGTGTGAGAGCGCGGGCTTGATAAACAGGTGAGAAGGCTGTATATAGGATCAAAAAGAGTGTGGTTTCTTTGCAGTAATTGGAATATTCAGTGGTACAGAGGGTCTCTCCTCTTGGTCTTCTTCAGAACTACTCGTTGAGGAGCTGAAAGTAGAAGATGCTCCCGGCTCCTCTTCGGTCTTGGTGGGGTCTACCCGGAGGCTCATTGAAGGAGAGATATAAATGGAGTCGTCAGTCACTCTGTTTTACGTATTGTGCTTAAGTCTTTACCTGTCGCCGCACCTGAATTTAGGGAAAGAGAATCAAGAAAAATGTGCTCACGGAGGGGGGTGGACACAAAACCCAGGGAAAACGGTAAGGAAAGAAACCACCGTCTCTGTTAGTATGCAGTGGTTGGATATTGCCGAAATGTAACCAAAAAAAGGGGGGGGAAAGAAATCAAGGCAACAACAATAGTTTGTGTACTCAGTTATCGATTCACTAATAGTTTGTGCACTTAGTTAGCGATTCACTAATAACATGCAGGCATGTAACAATGTAACAAGACAAAATACTTCAATGTTACTTCAACTGTTGCCGGGCCGGTATTTAAATGTGCAAACAGGGTGAGTTATTTGCAGGTACAACCGAGCAAGATATTCCAATCACTCTTTTACTTTCCACCCGTCTCCCCTTAACGCACCTCCCGCCTCCCGTCTAACCTTACAAGTTCCCGGAGGCGGCACCACTCACCGGCTCCACAGCAACTCTCCTGAGTTGCCTCCGCTCTCCAACCTCCTCCGGCGGACACCACCAATCCTCGGTCCACCGTTCCTCCGCCTCCTCCTCATCCTCCTGTTCAGCTTCAGGTCCCGCGTTCTTCTGGAATCCTGCGTTGTCCTCAGGGTTTCTTCGGTGTTCGGTCTTCGGCGTCTCCTCTCTCTCTACTTGTCCTTCCTCGGTCTCGTTGGTCAAAGACCCCTCCTTCCTGTTTCCTCCCGTTTTCATTGGTCTCTCATAACCACTTCCTGGTTCCTCTCGGTCTGCTTCCGGGTTGTGTATTATGCCTCGCTGTGGAGAAACGGTATACGGGAACAATGATTGACATGCGCGCAATTCCTTTATGTCCCATGATGCATTGTGTAGTTGCGGAATCACAGAAGGTTCGTTTCAGGAGAAATCCCTAAAGGTAATGCAGCCGTCCACTTCCTCACATCCCCTTTCCCTTGCTGTCTTTCTACTGGGGATCTGATTGTGGGGAAATCTAGTTAAGTAGTACACATTTCCTTGGTCGATACCTTTCCTATGTTTGGTTTGGAATCTATAGGGTTGAAGTGACAAAAACCACCGGAGTACCCTCTCGGTATTGCCTTTATTCCGAGCTAACCGTTCTAAGGGGGCATGGTCAGTGTATATAGTAAACTCTCGCCCTTCAAGATAGTAGCTTCATGTATCTACAGCCGATTTAATGGCTAAGGCCTCTTTCTCTATGGTAGCATAGTTTCTTTCTCTGGGAAACAATTTACAGCTTATGTAAAGAATAGGTCTTTCTCCCTGTGGTGTTTCTTGTGATAGAACCGCTCCTATCCCTTGATCTGATGCGTCAGTTTGAAGGATAAATGGGAGAGAGTAGTCTGGACTTATAAGAAGAGTATCGGTAGTGAGGGATGTTTTTAGGGACTCAAAGGCCTGTATCATCTCAGCTGTTGGACATTTCAGCCTCTCTTCTGTTTTAACAGATTTTTGGAGTACATCCGTCAAAGGGGCTGCGATTTGGGAAAACCCCAGTATAAACTGTCCGTAGTATCCGAGTAGTCCCAAGAAGGCCCGTCGATCCCTTTTGGTTTGAGGCAAAGGTATTTCTGAAATAACGCTCAGTATAGATGTTTGTGGTCTTATTACCCCTTCTCCTAACAGATACCCAAGGTATCGTACGGTTTGTGCTGCGAGATGACTCTTTGCAGGATTGATTTTTAAACCGTATTGCCCTATGGATTTTATCACCTGATGTAGATGTAGCATATGTTGTTCCCAGGAATCACTATAGATTATAATGTCATCAATATATGCCCCTGCATATCTCTCATGGGGTTGTAAGATTACGTTCATGGCTCTCTGAAATGTAGCCGGAGCGCCGTGTAACCCAAAGGGTAATACCTTAAATTGGTACAATCCATCAGGTGTAGAGAAAGCTGTTTTTTCCCTATCTTGTTTTCGTAGTGGTATTTGCCAATATCCATTACATAAATCTAGAGTACTGATATATTTAGCCTTCCCTATTCTCTCAATCATTTCGTCCACCCTGGGAAGGGGATAAGTATCAAATTCAGAAATTTTATTGACTTCTCTAAAGTCAATGCAAAAACGTACCGAGCCATCTGGCTTCGGCAGGAGGACAATGGGTGAGTTCCACTCACTCACTGAGGGCACAATAATGTCCATCTGTAGTATCTTTTGTATCTCTTCTTTAATGGTTTGACGTCGGGCTTCCGGAAAGCGATAGGGGCTAAGGCGCACTCGCTTCCCTGGTGGGGTTTTTATGGCATGTTCTAAAAGAGTAGTTCTACCCGGAGAAGATGAAAAAGTATCCTGGATTGTTTCTAGCGTTTTTTCTAGGTCA
This sequence comes from Lissotriton vulgaris, assembly GCF_964263255.1. Lineage (NCBI taxonomy): Eukaryota > Metazoa > Chordata > Amphibia > Caudata > Salamandridae > Lissotriton > Lissotriton vulgaris. The sequence goes on along the minus strand of NC_141696.1, from coordinate 140,518,982 downwards.
GTCTGGAGTTCAGGGGGTAGGCCACTATCTATGCACTGACAGAACAAGGGAGTCCCTACTTCTGTTGTGTTTACATCTACTGGTACCGGGCCCTCCCATTTTTTTAACAAGTTCACATGGTAAATTTGTGAAATATGTCTAACAGGATCTATTTCAACCCGGTAAGTCACAGGAGTGACCTTTTCCAAAACAGTATAGGGTCCCTGCCACTGTCCCAATAGTTTTTGATCAGAGGATGCCATCATTAATAGCACTGCATCCCCTATGTTGAAAGATCTCAGCTTAGCTTTTTTATCATATTGTTCTTTCTGTGTCAATTGTGCTTCTTCTAAATTGTTCCTTACGATTGTTCTGATTTGACCAGAGTGAGTACGTAGACTAGAAACATAATCGGTTAGTGGCTTGGTATCATTGGGCTCTGTTTCCCATTTCTCTTGTGCCATTTCTAGGAAGGTACGCGGTTGAAGCCCATATAGCAACTCGAAAGGGGAGTATCCGGTACTCTTTTGTTCCTTACACCTAATGGCAAACAAAGCGAGAAGTAACATATCTTCCCATTTCCTGGATTCTAGGGCTAAGAGTTTCTTGAGGGTGTCTTTGATAGTTGCGTTGTATCTTTCGACTAACCCATCCGTTTGGGGATGATAAGGCGCCGTCCTAATTTGTTTTACACCTAACAGGTCACAGACTTGTTTCATCAATCGGGACATAAAGGTTGTCCATTGATCCATAAGGATTTCTTTTGGAAATCCTACCCTAGAGAATACAGTTATCATAGCTTTAGCTATGTTAGGAGCATCAGGCCTCCGTAACGGTAGGGCTTCAGGAAACCGAGAGGCATAATCTACCATGACCAAGACACCCACTACGAGATGGTAATAAAGGCCCTATGATATCCATTCGAACCCTACTAAAAGGCTTGCTCATAATGGGAAGGGGTTGAAGGGGTGCTCTGGGAGGATGGTATCTGCTGTTTCGTTGGCAAACTGGGCATTCTTTACAATATTTCTTAACGTGTCAGGCCAGTAGAACCTTTCTATGATCTGTTTTTCTGTTTTATCTACCCTGAAATGCCCTCCTAATAAGTGGCTATGAGCTAGGTATAGAACTTTCTCTCTAAAAGGGCCAGGTATTAGCAATTGGGGATTCTGGTTGGGGCTTTCTTTCCTGTATAACAATCCCTTCCTTTTGAAAAATATGGACCTACATGGTGAGGGTCTTCATCTTCTAAGGGCTTGCTCCAGGCCTCTTGTAATATCGGATCTTCCTGTTGTGCTGCATGAAAACCTCTATCAGTTTCCCAAGGATTTTCATCCAATATCGCCGACATAACCAACTGACTTTTGCCTTTCTCCGCCCTTCTTTGTCTCTTGCTTTTCCTATCCTTTGATGTTGGCCATTCTTTATTGATATCTTTTGAAAAAGGAGCAGTGGCCCACCAGTCTTCTTCTTCCTTGAGATTCTCATGTAACAGTTGAGACAGCTTTGGGTAGTCATTCCCTAGGATGGCTTGCTCTGGCAAGCCAGGGATAAGTCCTACAGTCAAGGTAGGTCCTGGATTGTTAGCATGTTGTATTTGGACTTGAGCAGTGGGGTAAGGCTTGATATCCCCATGGACACATCTTATAACTACTGTTCCATCGATTGGGCCCAACCGTGACCCGAGATCTTGAGGCCTAATCACACTATGGAGACATCCGTTATCCGCTAGGGCTGTCATGGGGCGACCATTCACGGCTACTGTACAACAGTAAGGTGGAAGTTTTTTCCTTGAGGGGAGCAGAAATAGTTGCGGGTTACCCCGATTTCGATGGGCTCCTCCCTTTGTCGACAAAACTGTGCGATATGTCCCATTCCCCCAACTGAAAACATTGGGGTCCAACAGGAGGAGGTCTGACCATAGGGGTTCCTGGAATAATAGTGACTGGTTCAGTTTTTTTCACGACAGGTGGCGGTCGAGCATGGCGATGCACTCCTGGACCGCCTGGTTTCCCTACATTCTCCTCTCGCCCCTTCTGAATTTCCCGGGCTCTATTGTATGCACTTGTTATCTCTAATGCGGTTTCTAGAGTCAGATTGGCCTGTTGTCGCACCCACCTCTGAATGGGTGGATGTAATGAGGTCAAATATTGTTCCAAAAATGCTTCCGGGTTGTGAATTATGCCTCGCTGTGGAGAAACGGTATACGGGGACAATGATTGACATGTGCGCAATTCCTTCCTTTAGGTCCCATGATGCATCATGGAAGGTTCGTTCCAGGCGAAATCCCTAAAGGTAATGTAGCCGTCCTCTTCCTCACACCAAGGGTCACACTAATTGTAGCATATGAGCTGTGCCCATTCAGAAGGGAAGTTGTAAGGCTGTGGTATTTAGCCAGGGATAAATTTTGAAAGGATCTACAGACCATGATGCCACCAAGGCTTCACGCTCTATCACCGAATAGTTCAGCTCACTCTCCATTGATGAGCATGAAGCAAATGCCATGGTTCTCCCTCTCTCCTTCCATACATCTGAGACAATACGGTCCCCACTCCACATGCGCTAGTTTCTACATTCAAGATAGATTTCTGTTGAGTGAGAACACCGAAATGTCATCTTGCAAGTAAATCACGTTCCTACCTCTCTGACAACTTCAGTCATGATATGTTAGAAAACGCTCAAAGCCGAGGATAACCCAAAAGGCATCCTCGTGAACTGGAATGTGCCTTCCATCGTGAAAAAAGCTCTCAAGCTTTTTGACTCCTCATGCAACCTGATTTGATGTTATGCCCTTTTGAGATCAAGTTTTGAAAAGTACTTTCCACCCATCAGCAATAAAAGAAGCTCATTGATATAAGGTAATGGAAAGTATCTATCACTACATGTTGGCTCAAACTGTGCAAGTCCACACAAAACCTAAGTCTGCCATCACTGTTTTTGCTATAACCACTGGGGAGACCCAGCTAGTGGCTTCTACCTGTTCTATAACTTCCCTCTATTATCATGTCTTCTAACAATTTTGTGTACCTCTCCCTTAACAATAACAAGCACTTTCCTGTGTTTGTGTCTCACAGGAACGGTACCTTGTTTCAAAACTATCCTGTGGACATATCCTTTCATTTACCGCAGTTTTTCATTAAATACATCTTTCATCTTATTTAAATCTCCAAAACACTCAAATCATCCACCACCAAAACTTGGCCGGGAGCATGGGCATCAATCACAATATGCAAGTCATATTGATGCATCCATCCTAAAATTGGTGGTCCATCCTCTGCTACGTAAACCTTCCCCTAAATACGTCTTGACTTGGATTTAATTGAAGATGAAAATATACTAATACGCCTATTCTTTCACTGTGATAACGTCTCGGATTTATGCCTTTAGGCATTAATGTAACTTGTGGCCATTGTCTCTCACACATTTTCTTAGGGACAATGGTGTATAAAGAACCAGAGTCAACCATTAGTTCAATACTTTTACCCAACTCTACAAAGGACACTTTTGGTCTGACTTTCCTTCCATCCTCATCTGCTTCAGGGTATACAATTAGAACACCATCTCCATTTTTGTCATCCCAAAATGTCTCTTTGGTAACTGCTACTTGTGATTTACTGTCTTTACACATGATAGCATAATGGTCTTTGCGACCAAATTTCCTGCATTCTTTGTTAGACGCATAGCACCACCTAGAATCACTTGCATGGAATGTGTTTCCACATCCTGTGCACATTTTAGTTTTGGCTCCTTTCTGTGATCAATTGATGTGTTTGCCAACTACCCTTTACATTTCTTGAGATTTCTCCTTTTTTCCAACTGCAGCAACCTCAACTTCTGTACTCATTTCTCTCATGCAATGTTCTTATTCTACAATTTTCAAAATGCTGAGAGCATCTTTTAACAACAGGTTCTTTGCTGCCCATAGGCGTTCCTGAGTCTTCTTGCACTTACACTGGATAATTAGTTGGTCTCTGATGAACTCATCCGTCATTTGACTTATATTTGGCTGATAACTTGTGTAGACAAGCAACAAAGTCTTCCAAAGATTCTCCTGGTCTCTGTGGTCTAGTATAACATTTGTATTTGGACATCATTTATTTTTCTTCTTTAGAAAATCTACATTTGAAACACAATTTGGCTTCCTTGTACACATCTTCCATAGGTTAGTTGTCGTTTTCACAGATCTCTGGTAGGTACCTAAAAATCTGATGACCCTCTTTGCCAAGGGTACCCAACAATAAAGCATTCTTTCTTATGGCATAAACTCTTCTTCATCTAGAGCAATTAAATAGTTTTTGAAGATATCTATACACTCTTCGAATTGGATACATGGTTGACCATGATGTGACAAAATGGAAGTAGTATAACTATGGAGAATGAAGCCATACTGTTCTAAGGTAATTCTTTTCTTGTGTAGAAAAGTACTCTATAACTTAAGGGTAAGAGAGCAGCTGTGCCCTGTCCAGTATGGTGTGATGGTGAGATGCAGCTGCTGCTCTTCCTCCTGACTCAGGGTTGGACGCATCTCTCGCTCTCCCGTGCTGCATGCACAAATACATGCAAATTCCTGGGGTTCGATCCTTAGTGCCCCAGCCACCACACAGCCAGCAATACAAAAACCTAGATTTTGTTCACGTTTTGAAGTAAGACGTTTTAAGTTCAAGAAGATGTTATATTTATGTAACCATATTTTGACCAGCTTTTCCTAGATGATTTTATTCAAGATGGCAAGAAGAATCCACCAGTATTTTCTAGAAGAATATCACTTCAACCAAGATAGCGGTTACCTTCTTAACTATATGTTTTGCTAATCCATCATGGCTCCACACCCTGCTTGGTTAGTAAAAAAGTGAACTCAGAACCATTGTTGTCCGTTTTTTCTCCACGGGATCCGATTGATGCTTATAATGGTCCACCTCCAAACGTCACAATGCCTCTTGTTTAAACACACAGAGGGATTGAGCCATTAGGTGAGGGATAAAAAGAACAAGGTAGCGAAAGGGAAGGGCCAGCAGGGAAGGGATATACCTGTAAGGGCAAAAACAAATACTTAGACATGCATACATGAATAACTGGCTACTCTCATATGATCTCGCTAAGGAGCTGTTGTGTACCTTGTGGGCTGGTTGAATAGTGAGTCTGTCAACACGTCTCCTCTATCGCCTCCTGTCACCCATAACAGCCTATCGGGACACAAATATAGATCAGAAACAAACACACTCCCCAGAGCTCAAAAACACCAATTGACTATTCACTGTGTTGAACATACCATGACAACCAGCGAGAGACGCTATAACTGGATTCTAAGAAGGTACAGCACACAACTGTACAATGAAAAGGAAATGGAATCCCACAAGGATGAAAGAAGTGCAAGGTATCCTTATTTACAGAAAACGGAGTGTGTGGGAAGCAAGAACCACTACACTCCGCTCTGTGCTGCATAAGGTGAAGACCTAGTCAGTAACCCTTCCCAATAGGGTATAGATACGCCGTCTTTGTTACTTATGACCAAAAACGATAAAGCCATACATTCAGCAGAACTGTCACTGACAAAGAACTGGCATAGTACGGTGGCGCGTAGTTTCGACTACCACTGCGCTCCGCGACTTTCCCCTCCAGTTATAAAAGAAAGATGGCTAATTCTACAGTCCCTTCCGAAGTTGAACACCACTCCAGGGCTGAGGGAACGGTAACGCGTGGCCGACTACCACCGCGCTTCGCTCTCCTGATCCTAGAACAAATGGATGGCGCTGTAGCAGGCAGCTACACGCAGAAGCGCACTCGCAAGGCACGGATTTTACCTGGAAATTCGACCACCGAAGAACTCCGTCCGAACTCCCGGAACAACTCGCCAAACAACGCGGCGTGTAGCGTCTCTCGACCTCCTCCAAACACGAACTCTGGAAATCCTGAATTACACGCAACAGAATGCGTGTAGATGATGCTTAAGTACTTCCCCCTCACCAGGGATTCTGGGGAATGTAGTTTATTACACCTGTTCCGGTCTAAACGTCCTTCTCCTCCGCACCTATCCTCACACATGCAAATACAATGCAGGCGCAAGAAAGGAGAAACCTTACAATTGTTCTCTGTATCACACTGCAGTTCTGGTGCAGACTATTGATGGTTCTATACTTCTGTTTCAGTTTGCATTTCATCCATCAATTCTTGTTCTTCAAGCTGTCCATTTCTGTTGGGAGTGCCCAACTCAAGCCCTCTATCCTTGCTTGCTGGTATTCCCCCAGAATTCTTTAACAAACTTTGGTTTGGTGTTCCCTTCTTTTTGGCCAACGAGACGTTTCTCACTAACCGTGTCCTTGTGATTCTTGATTCCAACCTGAAGACACTGCACTCCTGTCAGGTTCAGTATGTCCAAGCAAACTGGCTAGACAACAGTACCACCCAAATCATCAGTTTAAGTCAGAGAACCAACTCAGTGTCCTGCCATTGACTCCTACATATTTACTTGCTGAGAACTCTTCATAAGTAAATTTGATGAGAAATCTTTGCTTATCTTAACACAAATTAGAAACCTATGCTTTGACGAGAAATCTTTACACAAATGACCTCCCATTTTACGATGGTAACCATTTTGTGAGAACCTATAAAACAGGGTGGCTCTGCAATGCCCCCCCCCCCATGCTCCATCTATTTTTTGGTGATGCAAGAGTCTGCTTCCTGCAAAATAGCCAATTAATAATGTACATAGGCAATTAATAAGTCATATTCATAACTCATAACTCAGCAAATGTCAGTCTGACCTGCACATCTTCTGGCCTTTTGAAGTAAATAGGGAAAAACTATATAACATCAATGTGAGGAATTTGGTTGTTGGTTGAATGGGAGGGTGACCCTTGTTGACGCAATAGCCACAATCCCTGTCTGGGTGAACCACAAAAGTCACTGAATTAATCTGTGCACAACCCTCTGGTAGTTTGTTTGCAAAAGCAATCAGGCTTAACTTAGAGGCAATGTGTAAAGATTTTATGCAGCACACAAACAGTAATAAAGTGAAAACACAAGAAAAATCCCACAACATAGACTAAATTGTAATAAATTATTTGACACTAAAATGAAAAAAATCTAATACGTAGAACATGCGTTACGAATTTATAAAGTTTACGGTAAAAAAGAAAGCACCGAAAAGATCAAAGCGTCAACTGTGGACTTCTGGTTGCTTGAGACCAGGTCAAAGTTAAAAAATATAGCCAATCGTAATGGAGCACGAGTCGGATACAAGAAGCAGGTTGGGCCCAGTCGGCGCTTACCTTCGGACTTGGAAGAAATTTCGGAGACAAATGTTCACAGAAAAAAAAGTTCAGTTGGGCAAGGCTTCAGGCAGTATTGGAGGAGGAGGCATTGTCATTTGGGAGCCGCTGGAGGAGGTCGCAGTGACGATTTCTCCATTCGGACTTAGCCTCTTTTATGGAAGTTGAAACTCTCCTTGGGTCAAGTGGTGAAGCACGGCTCAAGCAACAGAGAAGGCCTCTGAGGGCTTAAGACAAGCAATGTCTTATGAATAGTTCATCAAGTTAAATCCAAATGTTCAATCCAATGCTCAGAGCGAGTGCGCTCACGCTAATGCGATGATGGTCATGTTTACGTTATGCGTTTTTTCGCAGATATTGTGAAGCAACGAATCACGGATGTAATCACTCCGTGAGTATTTGACTGTGTTATGTATGAATCCCTCAGTGATTCGGCGTTTCTTTTTGGAAACCTTGGTGGTTTGATACCTTTGGCACACTTTTCTTTATATCTCCACAATAGGAGAAGTTTCGTTTTCTTGAACCACCCATGTCTTGAACTTCCGGGCATCTTCTAAGCACTATATGATTTGTTTAATATGATGTGTTGATTAGCCAGTTATTATTGGTATTTTTCACGGGTATTTATCCTGGCCTCACACGGTTGGTATTAGTCATATTGATTCAACTTGGCTTCTCAATTAGATTTTTTATTTCACACGAATGAGGTTTACTGCACCATGTTTATATCTAGTTGGTGTAATTGTTGTGAGATGTAGGTGAATCCCTATGATATTATGATATTTTCTTTTATGTTTGTAGAGCTGTCCCCTGAGGAAGGGCTAGTCACCTGCCCAGTAAGCATGGGCGGAAAATCCGTTTAGCTCGCGGATTTTCGGTAAATTCGCAATCCGCGAGATTTGCGAATCTCCCGCAAAATCCGCAAATCCGCGAGCAGCGGATTTTGCTCGCACTGTTCGCGTGAGTTCGCGGCTTCCCAGTACAACTTCGCGCCCCGCGAATAAGTGCAAAATTGCAGAAATATGATCTTAGCAAAACTGAAACTACTTACCAGGTTCAAATGTTCAGGCTCATCATTAGTAGCCATTTCCTGTAGTGCTTCCTGAGGGGCCCCTCCAGAGTTCAGTTGCCAGTTGCAACTATTATGTGACCCTGCTCTGAACCTCAGAATAGTTACACATATGCCACAAAGGTCCTGAATTACAGCTAAGGGAGACAAGCAGGAGCCAGGCTGGAAGTTCAAATCCATTAATCAGCCCCTAATTCATTATTGTCAGTTGGGGCAGGGCAGGTGTTGTAACTAATTTTGCAACAATGAAAGCACTTAGCAAGTGCAAAAGATCACTAATCAGGAAGCACTAAGGAAGCAGGTGCCAGCTAAAAAAATATTCTGTGACACATTAATCAGCCCCAAATTAATTCAGGTCACTTGAGGCAGGGAAGGTGTGCTTGCGTTGCCACAATAATGTACACTGACTGGACAACCAGAGGGTGCTGTGATGAAACAGAGGGTGGCATGGGTGGGCCAGAGGGTGGCATGAGTAGTCAGAGAGTGGCAGTGGTGACAGAGAGTGGCAGTGATGAAGAAGAGTGTCCCAAACAGGCTGGACACGTAGAAACAACAAGTTCGCGAAACTTGCGACCCGACAGGTAAGTTCGCAATTTGCGACATTGTACAAAACCCTCGCGACCTGGCAGAAACCCGCGCAAACACACAAAAAAAAAACGCAAATTCGCGAGAATTCGCGGATTTTGCGGATTGCGAGTTCGCAAATCCGCAAAATTCGCGAACGCGAGATTCGCAAAATTCGCCCATGCTTACCCAAAATGCATTGGGAGGATTAATTGCTGGATGACTTTTTATGTTGGATGATATATATGTTTCTTCAAGCATTGATGAACTGTTCAGTTGATATGAATTAAACAACCATGGAACCTCTCTGAGCATTGGATTGAACATTTGGATTTAACTTGATGAACTATTCATAAGACATTCTTTGTCTCTTTGCGCTGTGCACCATGGAGTCTTCTTCCAAGTGGGGGGAGCTTTGTATTAGGTTCACTGTTTCACGCTGTTCAGGAACAGACACCGTTCATCCCAGGCAGCACGCCACAAACTATTACAGTTTAATTTTGGTCTTACTCAGCTGTGCAAGTCCGCTCTCTAATATTTAGGCTTAAGACAAGCCCCAGGCAGCAGATCAGCCCTTCCAGGTGCAGCAAAGCAGTCTTGTGGAGTACACGGCAGGCCACAGAAGCGGTCAGTCCTCTGAGATTCCTTCCTTAGGTTCAGAAAGTGAATTGAAGAGTGGGTCTGAGGGTCCTATTTTATACCTGGTGCCTTCTTTGAAGTAGGAGAAGTTTCTAGAGAATTCCCTGTGATGAGCTGGAGGTTTCCTGCTGCCCTGCCCTGGCTGCAAGCTGGCCGCATGAACAATGCAGGGGTGACAAGTCCGTTAGGTGAAGAAAGAACGCAGCCTTTTAAGTTGCAAGTGGGGCTGTGCCCAGCTCCGCTCCCCGCCCATCCTACCAGTTGATTGCCCATTCCAGCTCACCTAATCCCTCTATTATGTGGTTGCCTGGGAGGAATAAACAAAGTCCAACTGCCAACCTCACCCAGTCATGTGACCTAGGAACTTGCTGCAGGTACCAAATAGTTAGGGCAGGAAAATGCGAACTTTCTAAAAGTGGCATTTTTTTAATTGTAGCTTAAAATCAGACTTTACTATTGAGGAGGATTTTTAATTACAATTGCAATTTCTCAGACACCAAACACGAAATGTTCACCTGTTCCTAATCAAAAGTTAGCACTTGTTAAATGTAATAAGGTAACCAAATGCTATCCTATGTGAGAGGGAGGTTATAGTAGTAAAAAAGGAATGTAGGAGATTTTTTTAAATTTTTTAGTTAAATTTTTGGAAACCTTTATTGTGCAACAGAAGCTTACAGGTACGGGCCCACAACCATTCAGGCCGGCCTCGAAATCAAGTGGTAGCACAATAGGCAAAAGCAAAACAGCTCAGCAGTCCCTGAGACGAGAAGCAGCAATTATCCGAAACATCACATACTGGAAAAGGGGGGGACCACTGAGTACAGGATAAATGAGGTTAATTTTTAAAAGTTATAGGTAAGAAGGATCAGAAGCAGTCACTTCACCGATAACACATGGCGGGCAATGATCCCAGCAGATTAGCAACAAACTAAGCAATAATCAGAGGATCATCAGAAAAAACTTGAGGATAATAACAAACAGTACAATACATACTGGTCAGTACCCGCCCCATGATCGTGTAACATCTTGACTAATGTTAGTGGAGAGACTAACAACAGAAACAATAAGCAGCGCTACACCTAGCCACCAAACTGACCCAAAGGAAAAAGGAAAGAGTAAGAAGAATCAAGAAAGAAAGGAGAGAAATAAGGCCCATAGAACCAAAACGAAACAAAAAACCCACCCCCAAACCCCCCACCCAGCACGCATGCAGAGGCTACGGCCTACCCCCCCCCCCCCCCCCCCCCCCCTAGCAGTGTGCCTCTCGACCAAAAACCGAGTCCCGAAATATAGACTCAGAGAAGAGAAAAAGGAAAGGAAAAAAGAAGACATAAAAAACAGTGGAGGAGGAAGACCATCCAAAAATATAATCTCGGCCGCCCACCCCCGGACCCCGCAACAGATATGATATCAACAGTCAATTCAAGCAATGTCCCGCTTATCCCACCTAGTCCCAGCAATACAAGCAGTAGCGATCCAAGAAACGCCCTTAACCTTGCCCCCTGCGATCAAGTTGGTCAATGGAGTCCAACAGTCCAGCCGGCGCCACGGATGATAGAGGCGCCCGGGATGGCCAACACAGAATGGGGGGCCGTCCACCAAAGTCTACGAAAACCATTGCTGCTTGACCGAGAGTGGTACAAAGAGGATCAAAACAAAGCAACAGTCCATCGGAAGCAGCAGGCCAGAGCGAGAACGCCAGCTCCTGGAAGGGGTGAAGAGTCACGCCACCAGAACACAAAGGAGACGGCAAACATGGCGTCCGATGACGATGCACCAACCATTGCATGAAACCAAGAACACCAGACCTCTTTCGAGCCACTGCGGTCAGCACTGCAGCTGAATCAGGAGCGTGATCAGCCAACGCCTCCATATGCACCTGGGTAGGTAGGTTACTGTGGTCTGATGTAGAGTGTGGCGCAGTGTGCAGCACTTGGGGGCAATCACGGCCAACAGGAGAAATAACGTCGAGCCTGCTTCCCAGATCTCGGGCATTGTCGCAAAGAGCAGTTCTTACAGCCTCCAAAGAGCCCAAAACATCACAGATCCCCAGCGGTGTCTCAGGATGAGAGAATGCAGCAGTGTCCGTCACCCAAGGCTCACGGACGTTTAGCAGTTCTGGAAACAGGTCGCCATTTTCACTCACCGACCACGAACCACTCCGATGATCCGATAAGCACCACTGGGCCAGAGACATGGGGGCAACTGATCGCATTGCAGCACCAGCTGATTTGATTCCAGCGAGCATCCGGACCCCCAATCGCGATCTGAGGACTCCAATGCCAGGCACTGAATGCGCCATGCAGAAAATGGCGACCGTCACAGGACAGGAGCAACAAAGAAACTGTTCGGGCCACTTCCAAGCCGGGAAGGATACAATGTATTCACCACGGGCACAATGTATCCAAGCACGCGAAATCGCTCAGCGGGATGAAGCGCTGCAGCGAGAAGCACAGCGCGACAGTCTCCCGCCGGCCAATCGACTCCGCCTCCTCTGCTGTGGCCGCTGTTGTTGTGGTCGCGTCCGGCCGTCCCCACAAACAAAGACTCGGTGTCGATGCCACGAAGAGCCGGGAAAGAAGCAAGGACGCCTCACCGCCGCTATCAGTCGGAATGAGACGGGAAACACACAATTGTGTTCAGGATCGTTTCCCTCGTTCACTCGCTGGGTTGAAATGCAGGATGAAGTACAAGATAATGAAGGAAAACGCGAAGGTCGGCGGAGCCGAGAGTCTAGGCGGCCATCGCGGCTGCAGGCTAGGCTCCTCCTCCAATGTAGGAGATTTTTACTACCAGGACATGTAAAACTTAAAAGTACCTTTTGATTACAAAGCACCCGGACCTATGGGCTACCTAGGGCCTAAAGTAGGGGTGACTTATGAGTAACAAAGGAGGGTTTAAGGCTTGGCAAGGGGGTTGTATTGCCAAGTTGAATTCACATGTTAAAACTGTTTTGAGGCTGCAATGGCAAGCCTGGGATGTTTTAAGGGGTTACTTAAGTGGGTGGCACAATAAGCGCTGCAGGCCCACTAGTAACATTTAATTTTCATGTAAATTAAATATGCCACTCAGGTGTAAGACAATACCATAATTACTGCTAACCACTTTAGCACTGGTTAGCAGTGATAAAGTGCACAGAGTCCTAGAGCCAATAAAATTTTTTTTTAGCAAAAAGTGGACGGCAAAGGCAAACAGTTTGGGGGTGACCCTGGAGAGAGGGCCAAGTTCAATACTCAGTTCTGCCCAAATTGTGGAATGCTGGGAGCTCATCTGAGAAACTAATTTCCTCTGTACCCAACTCTTATTCAGCAGGATTCTACTGAGGTAGACAGCTTGACTGACTGAATCCCTTTTTTGTGAATCATGTCTCATTCGTATCCTTTGAGATAATACTGGAATCTCTCTCGGGATAAGCCTGATAGAGGGACCCATGTAACTTTCAAAATATAAGTTCCCTTATTTGCTACCTGTTAGAAAACTGCTATTTGGGTTACCTGCAGCAAACAGCATCTGCTGACTTCCACATCTTCTACAATTAATTTTGTATTTCTGTTGCTTCTCCCTCCAAGTCTCAACTCATCATATTGTCCTACATATCAACACCAACTCCAAAATTCTAATGACATTGAAGGGGCTTCACCTCTGTCTGGCACTGGATCATTCTGCACAGTAGCACACATAAAATATCTGTCATTCACATAAACACTGTAAAACCCAAAGAAAAGAAATTCGTAATGAGCAAACAATCCAAGGCCACTGAGACTCCTGCCCACAGATAATAACACTGAACCATCTGTAGAAGGTTTTGACATCACTTCTTCTGTAAAACTTTAATTCCTATGTAGACACTAGTTTTGGCGCCATCATAAGTGCCACATTCTCTTAGAACTTACACAGAAAAAAGTGAATGGCATACATTAAGACAACAATTTCATACCTACATTCCTTCATACCAAAAAAGACAGGATACCATGACAGTTTTCCTTCCATGTACTCTTCAAATCATTCTTCTTAAAATGCCTTACAAAACACACCATTTTCATACAATTTCTCATTCAGTTAATTCTCAGTAAAAATAACCTTCAGTGCTACTGGTTGACAATAGTATTACACATTGTGCTCATAGAGGTACAAACTAGAAGCTATGCACATCTTACTTTTAGATGTAAGACTTTATTTTCTTCTACTATTACTTGTACTTTCACAAAGTAAAAACCACAACTCAATTTTAGTGGAAGATAAGAATTTGTTCAGAACCTATAAAAGAAAGAAATATCTCAGGGTGGAGTTCTCAATCTCTGAACAAACAATGGTACCTTGTTTGCTATGTGCGATCTGTGCACATATAAACAAGCCATGTAATTATCTCACATTTTACTATTCAACACCTCTGAAACAGGTTTGGTGTCTGCCATGTACTGTACTTTACAGCAGCATTTCTATAGTGCCTCTTCCCCTTCCATGAATGCACCATACGCCTTTGCCAAGCAATATTTATGACACGTAGTATTAAACCGTAGTGGTCATGGAAACATTCACAAGTAGCATAATACATGGACATTAGTACATGTCCTTATAAGCAATTCCTTATAATCACTCAGTAAAGACATCCTTGATTATCTTCAATGAACTGTCCTGCTGGTAGCCTACTACAATGGTTCTTTTGGTGCCCTATGAGAACTTAGCTGTAATTTATTATTCGAATAATATTATTTTTCTATTATTTCCAGTACCACCTTTCCTCGCTGACCTACGGAAAGATATGAGGGAATCTGCTGGTTTACATTTCTAGCAGGCCTGCAGAATGTCAAAAAGAGGCACTTGTTAACCCTTAATAACATGTTATGTATCAGTTTAAATTCTGAATACTCGCCTGTGCTAATGCTCTATTTTTTTTGACAATAACAGCCCTGTGCATTTTTGGGTTGTGCTAATAAGGAGCTGATAACTATAAAATTGTGGTTGTCTTTGACTTATACAAATAACAAGGGGGATCCCATGTACCTAAATGTACATCACAGAGTCTCTGGCAGATCTGGGATACTTCCCATGCTGGTTCGTCCTAGAGAACTGCACACACTGGCAGGTTTATGTACAGGAATTTTATATAGCGCAAATCACCAACCGGTCTCTAAGCGCTTGCTTAGGGAACCCGTCCTGGTATTCCCCTGTGAGATAACCCCGACAGGGTATCCACAAGGTGAAAGCCAGGCATCCTGCCGTGAGGGGCCGTTGTGGAGATTAAGCAAGCTATTGCCCAGAGTCGCAGAGTGTGAACCCGTTAATCGAGTAGGCACTGGAGCGAGAATTGTCGAGTCCATGGACATTTTAGGACTCAAGATCCCGCCGAGCCGGGAATTGAACCCTGGTCCCGGGCTGACCTCTGCATCCAGGTCTGCCTCCTCTAACTAGTGAGCCACACTTCTCCAGATGGTGAGACTCATGTCTGTTTGCCCAGATCTGTGGGTCCACAGGCTACAAATGCATCTCTGAGGACCAGGGGAAATGTATCTGGAGTGTGGGGGCGGGTGGCAGGGGGAAGTCACGATTAAGTTTGCTCACATCACCATAAACCCCGTAGGGAGGTGTTTATGGATTTGATTTGGCTATGTCTCCACTGCTTCTAGGAAGACCCCATATGCGCCTTACAAGGATATTTTTAGAGTTTATTGGATTATGCCGTTATGGCCTTTGGATAGAAACTTTAAACACATATCACAATGCAGAGAGGGGTGACATCAGAGTTATCCAAAAATTATTTGTTTTATGCAAATGAATTTCCAAAATTATAGTTACAGTCATAAAAAAACAACAACAGAGATGTTCCATCTTGTGGACTTGTGGGCGGTGGCGCCGGTCCGGGAGTTTGCACTCAATCCCTTGAAAAAACATAAAATAAAAGTCAAGTATAAGTTTATGGGATAACAATATTATACCAAACACACGTTTGTCCCACCATGTACCGGAACTTCTCACAAGGGGTAGGGATATTGCGGCAAATTTATCCTTCGATGCCTCCTTTCTCAACAATTTGTCAGGCTTGAAAATGCAAATAATGCTGCCAAAATATGAACCAAAAATGTGTAAGCCTCTCCTTACATCATAAGAGATGGTTTGTGAGCTTAATTTACAACTGAGACATGCAGTTCCCTAGTGCTTGCCGTGGGGCAGATGTCTGCTTCAGGGCTGCTGTGTTTGAGGACACAGCACCCAACTCTTCCTGGCCATTGAATACTTTCAGCAAATCGTCAGGTAGTCTCTGTTCACGATGTCCACTGATCTGATACAACCAGCCTTGTTGCTTACTCCTCTCAATGTCCTTCTAGTGTTCGTCCAAGTTTACCTCTTTTTGCCTTGAATACCTAAATCATTCTCCCTCCTTTCTCCTTCTTCATCTGGTCTTGATGGAGCAAGGTGGCAAAAGCAACATTTTGTGTACCCCTCGTGAAATCTATGTTCCATAATGTTAACGTTTACTAATGATGTGTTGTGGTGAAATAACCAACAATAGTATAAGATGCACACACATGCACACGTGGGAATACTAATTTTGCCTGCATGGTGCAATATAATTAACTAATTTGTATTGTTATTGTCATGTGAATTAATGCACAGCTTAAAAATAAATAAACGCAATATGAATGTGTTTATTGTATACGTTTTTGTGCCAGAAAGTCGACGGATATGTAAGTATAAAACGCATTTATGTAGCTAACCTGCTAGGTAATAACAGGCTACGCCCTGGAAGTTAGAATGGTTGCCAAAACGTGGACAATCGAGTGTTCTGAACATGGGAAAATAATGCAAAGTTACAAATTAAGGAAGTGACTAGGCCAAAGACTGTCCTAAACAATACCCCTTTATGAAACTGCTGATTCACCGTGAATATGATGTTGTAATGGTGAGGAGATGCTCACCCATCCCAAATTTGTCCAATCAGAATTCGTATTTGCAATGTTAGATACTTTTTAGATAGATTAAGTTAGGAAATTCGTGTATAAAAACCCCTGATTTTGCTTAGAAGCATCGCTCCTTTCGATTTCATCTCGAAGTGCTGTTGGATTGCAGATCGAATCCTGGATGTAAGAACTCTTTGAATTTTTATTGTTTTCTTTGCAGGACTGAAGGATAAGATGACGGCGTTCGTTAGGGATGTTAGGAGAGAATTAATTTGGAACTATCTGTTCTTTGCTAAACTTTACTTAATTCTGAAATAAATGTCTATTTTCCGAGCTTTTAAAATAAATGATAATTTTTTAAATAAAGTTTTAGATTTTTACTGAATAAAGGATTAATAAATGCCCAAATGTCAGACATACTAAAAGTTTGCTTTACATAAAAATGTGATAAATGGAGAATTAAAGCTGGCCTTTCTAGCATATCCATTGTAATGTAATGTAATGTAATGTAATGTAATGATGTCTTGTAAAGCGCATAAATCACCCCACATGGGGTATCTCCGTGCTGTAGACCGCTGGGAAACGCATCCTGGCTTTCCCTGTGAGATGGACCCTAGAGGGTATCTCCAGGGTGAAACCAGGCATCCCCGGCGTATGTCGGGGGCCGTTGTGGAGATGAGGCAAGCTAATGCCCAGAGTTGCCGAGCGTGATCCCTGGTTAGAGTAGGCACCGAGGCGAGAATTATTGAGTCCGCTGACCCTTGCCACTATGGTGGTGTGTCTGAATAAAATTGGTGTTTGATGAAAACCATGTTAAATTGTTATTAAATTATAGGTGTAAATAATAAACAGTCAAATAGGTTTAGACACTCCGCCAATGTTACAGCATTATTCCTCGCTCTTTCACCAAACCCTGAAGTTGAAGTAAATGAATAGAGTAAGTGCGTAGTGTTATGGGCCCCATTGTGTGAATGGATGCGTGTTAGGATATTTCAGGGTAATGGTGAGGTTGATTTAGAAATTATTTTTGGAGTCCCGCTGTAGCAGTTATATCTTGGTAGCAGAGTAGTGGTTGCTAAGGAAATTAGCTAGGATTATGTATAAAGCACTATATAGAGTCTAAAATGTATAGAATTATGAACTAACATCTGTTGAGTTTGTATTACGTTATATGTAGTTCAGAAAAAGCTTCCAAGTGTTGCGTGAAGCTAGTGCCTCTGTCTGCAGGCAGAGGAAGTGTGGCAAGTAAAGTCGCACAGTGCATTGGTCTGTTTCAAAGAAGTAGTATCGTCGTATACTGCAGTGGTATAGTCGTATATCACTGTTTAGGGACATTAGTTGTGAAAGGATAAATGTATAGTGAGGACAGTCTATGAAATTTTAGCCTTCAATTATAGGGATCATTGCGTATCCTGACTAAAACTTATTGCTGGGAGAGTAGTAGGACTTAATCCGAGCTTGGTAGAAGGGTAAAGGAGTTGCGCCTACTTTACTGACGAAAGAGGAATTCTGTGGTGGGCTAGTGATAAGTGCTGTCTACTGGAAATACAGAGTTCATGCGTATATGAGTAGGGATTTCTGTATGAACGCGTGTAAATGAAATTGCAATATGCGTTCTGGTGAAACTGTGGGATTGTCTCTAAGGAGGTGAAAAAGATCTCTGTATGTGCTTTCCTGGAGAAACGAGTTCGTTATTGCCTGATAGAAGGGTAAGGTATGGGGTAGTGCTACTTTATCGACGAGTCTAAAATTCTGTGGAGGTAAGCGTTGTCTACTCCATATACAGAATACTTGTGTGATTGAGAACATTATATAACTTTATTAGCGAAACAGGCAAATGGTATTGTTTCTTGTAAGGTGCTAACTGATTTTGTACAATATATCTTGTAAATACGGCTTTTCGAAAAACCCTGTAAAGGAGGGGTCAGTTGGTGTTGCAGAAGCCGGAGCGCTGGTGACGTCAAAAGTGTTGCGCTGGGATTGGTCCTCGTGACCAAGATAGAGTAGGAGCTGATAGGTTCATCACGAAGAAGCAGCAAAGTGATTGGTCGAGCACTTAGAAAAACGCATTGTGTTCTAATTGGTGCGTTAGTGTGAACCACGCTGCAATAGGTTGGTGTTACGGAACAGCAAAACAGGGAAGTGCGAGATCTTTTGAAAGACAGAGGATTACTGGAAAAATGTCTCATTATAACGAAGAGAAAAAGAAGAAACCTTCATGTTTTAAGAAATTAAAGAATGTATTTGCAAAAGATAAGGACATTGTGACAAGAGAGGGAAAAATACTTCCTCCACCAAAAACGCCAGCTTCCTACATGTTGTCAAAATATGGTTACCATACATGCGTTTGGTTAGTTTCTGCCTGTGCACGCTTGCACAAACCTCGAGTCCCGCCGCCGGAAGTAGGGAGCCCTGTTGAATCTTTTTGGACAGGGAGTTATTTTAACTATCAACTAATCATCTCAATTGGAAGAGGAACCACCCTATTAGAGGGTCTTGCTCTACCTAAAATCTCCACATCAGGGGGATCCCGCTATCTATCAAGTAATCAAGTATATCCTTCACTTGAATGAATAAGAGGTTCCGGCCGGCGGGACTAGTTTTTAATCATTGTCCCTTACAGCGTGATAATTTCCTGTTTGGAATCCGTCCATCTAGGAAATAAGATACTAATGTCCTATCTTGACTAGACGTCGCCATTGAGCCTTACAAGTTATATCTACACATCATAATCTCGTTACCAGTCAGCTAGGACCGTTCTTTAAAGAAATTAAGAAAGAAAAGTATTTTCGATTCATCATTTGACAACAACTTTTAAAATCCTTGTGGCTACTCCAGAAGAAGGCGCTGGCCGCCGAAACGCGCGTAGAGTACCAATCTGCCACTCCCAGTGTTTTTTAACTTTATATATGTTTTCATTTGCATTGTGATTTATGTCATGTGATTATACATTGCTGTTTTAAGTTTAGTTTGTTCAACTACACTTTTTTAAACGTATATATTAAATTTGTAAATGTGATATTGTTCTTTTTTATCTTCAATAAATTGTTTACTGTATAAACATTTTGTAGCTTAATCCCCTTCCATTTATGAATATTTCTTTGATTGTCTCTTATGGTTGCCTAGATTGTTAAATATCAAACAAAATATGGTTACCATACATGCGTTTGGTTAGAGAAATGGGCAAGGTATACCAAGGACGATGGTGTGTTAGCTTTTCCTGAAGGTGGATCTTTTGATTTGGCAATTTTAAGAAATTTGAGAGACAAAATGATGAAGCTTGAGCCAAGACCTAGACCGACTCAATTTGAAGCGTTGATTGAGTGGGAAGATGAGATGCACGAGTTGGAGAGCGAGAGGTTAAGCAGGCATATCAGACCAAGAGGTAGAGGTCGAGATTCATGGGGAGAAACACATGAGAGTAGAATGCGTAGATGGAGCAATAGTAATATGTGGGATGGCATGTATCCAGTCAGATTAATGGATGAATATGAGGGTCGAAAATGTACAGAAAAGAAAAAGAATGTAGAAACAGCAAACCAAAGTTATGGTGAAGTGAGTCAGAGGATGCTGTATTAGAAGAAATATTAAATAGGAGACCACCCCCATATCAGCCAGGTTTTTTATGGACTACTCCGAATGCTCCAATAGCAGATGAAAGAAATTACGAAACCCCGAGACAATATTCAAGTTTAAAAGATGTGCCAGATAGAGTAGAAACCAGATATATTCCAAGTACTCCAGTTGTGGAAGCTAGAATTACAGGTACTCCTGTACAAATAAATGATTCACACAAAACTGTGTGAAGTAATGAAACCCGAAGTGATGTGCAACCAGATATTTCTGAATATGAACCTTCTGCACATGAACTGATTCAGAACCTTACTAAAAACATGGAAGCAGTAATTGTCCCTGTAACAATAGGGCCTGTAATACCAGTGTTTGAAAATCAGGGAATAAAAGAGCCAAGCTTGACAATTACGTTACAACAAAGTTTACAGAAAGTAAAGGAAAATATTTATCCAGATTTATCTGAGATAATACGAAATATTAATGTAAATCCGCCTGAATTGACTTTTAATCAGAGTCCATCATTTAGATATCCGATTGGTGCAGAATCTGACTCTGCAACGCCAGAGAAAAGTGTAGATAAAATAGATTTAACGCAACTGCCTGTAGGAGCATCAGAAAAAGAAATGAGTGACTGGATTGAAACTTTAAAATTAAAAGACCAGGAATCAAAAGTGCTGGATGTGGTGAAACTAAAAGTAGATATGGAAGAATTAATTATTGGAACGATTGGAACAATTAGACTAAAAACGTATCAGGATGATGAACTTATGTTTATGTGTAAAAAGCATAAAATGGAAGGCCAAAACAGGGTATGATCAGTTGGAAGAATTAGCAAGTGAATTAGGAGTGGAGTTTTCAAAATTTAAATCATTGCAGAAATCATATAGAGTGGATTTTGCAGAAAAAGACATTGAGAACATGAATACTGCTGGGAGGTTAGCACAAATAAAAGAATTGATTGTACTGTTGCGAAAATGGGGAGATGTGAGCAAATGGAGGATTAAGTGGGCAAAGAAGATAGAAGAAAATAACGATAAATCCACATTAGCTTTTCCGATCAGGGAAAAAGAGGCAGTGATAACTGAGTTCCCCATGAGTGAGATACCTGGAGGAGGATATGTACATGTTCCTTGGAGTAGACAAGACATATTGTCATTTACAAATGATTTCCCTAGGTTGAGAGAGAAACCAGTAGAATGGTATTGACAGGTAGACAGATTTGTAAAAGTGTCAAAAGTCTTATGGATTGATTTAGATGGATTGTTTGACATAGTAGTTTATGGACAGAATGTAAAATAGCTGTGGACTGGCCAAGGGAAGAGTTTCCTAGAGACAAAGTAACAGGAGCTCCATCACCAGATGTAATGCTAAAGTACGAACAAGTGATAGTATGGCT
The DNA here is from genome assembly GCF_964263255.1 of Lissotriton vulgaris. NCBI lineage: Eukaryota > Metazoa > Chordata > Amphibia > Caudata > Salamandridae > Lissotriton > Lissotriton vulgaris. Next base: position 140,497,595 of record NC_141696.1, on the reverse strand, counting down.
GAAAAATAAGGTACCTCCAAAAGAAACCGATTGGGTAAAAATAGACAGGACCACACAAGAACCGAAAGAATCTGTACATTCATTCTATGAAAGATTGCTGTTAGTTTTTAAACAGTATAGTGGTTATGAGGAACTAAATGAGAAAGATATGAGCCACTTCATATACAGATTTGTTTATGGTTTGAGACGAGAAATTTCAGGCATGATTAGACATAGCTTGATAGGATGGCAGTCAAGTTCAGTGGATAAAGTATTAAGACAGGCGAAATATTGTAGTGAAGAAATTGATGCAAAGCAGAAAAAGCTGAAAGAGAAAGCTATGTGGGCACAAGTAAAGGTAGCGGAACAACAAGTGGCGAAAATTGAGAGTAAGAATGTAGGAAATCAAGGACATTTTAAAGCTAAACCAAAATTAGTAGGAAATATTGATGAACTGAAGAAGAAATTCCCTTGTTTTAATTGCGGCAAGTTAGGGCATTCGAAGAAAGAGTGTAAATGCCCACCAAGAGTTAATGCGGAAAATACTTCACTGAATTCACGGGTGCAGTTTGAGGTAAATCAACAACAGCAACAACAGCAGATAGCAAATCAGCAAAGTCAGGTGCCACCACCGCCACTGCCAAACAGTGTAAACCAGCAGAGATACAGTGCAGAGACAGGATTCAGCGGAGGTGAGCAGGTAAAAATACCGCAAAAAGTGAATGTGTGTCCTCAGTATTGGTTACAAGAAGAAGGTGGCAGTGAGTCGGATGAAAGTTTATGACGGTGCCTGAGAGAGGGAGAAGAGTGTGTGCTTGGAGCCACTCTTGAGGTAGATCAGTCTGGTCCATTTGTGAATGGAAAGGTGAATGATGTGGAAATAACTTTCCTAGTGGACACTGGTGCTACCCGTTCTACTGTTAGATCAGTGGAAATTCAAAATCTTCCTCTCTCGGGAGAGAGCATCCAAGTTGTAGGTGTAGCTAATTGACAGATACAAACTCCTCTGACAGAACCAGTTGAAATAGAAATTGGAACTTTCAAAGATATGCATCGATTTGTGGTCTGCGATAGTAGTCCTGTTAATCTGTTAGGAAGGGATATTTTGTGCAAGATGAATTGTGCCATATATTGTTCACCGGATAGCATAGAGTTGCAGACCCCAGACTAGGATAGCTTGTATAAAATGACAATGCTCATGATAGAAGCAGAATAGAGCAAGCTATTTCCTGTTTTTGACCGAGAAAAGATTCCTGTTGAACTGAAAGAGATAGTAAAAGAAGAAGTATGGGATTTCACTGGAAAGGATATAGGATTGATGAAAGGTGTTGATCCTGTAAGAGTCACAATAAAGGAAGGTCTAAGTTACCCAAATATTCCTCAGTATAAGATGACTACAGAAGTAATTGAAGGAATAATTCCAGTGATTGACAAAATGATTGAACAGGGAATATTGAGAGAAATAGAAAGTAGTCCTTGTAACTCATCAATCATGGGATTGAAAAAGCCTAACAGAACATTTAGAATTGTACAGGTCTTTCATAAAGGTTAATAAAATTGTTGTCGCATGTTGTCCGATTGTTACGAATACAGCAGTAATTCTGTACCGAATTCCCCATGATGCAGAATGGTATACTATGATGGACCTGTGCAATGCGTTCTTTACTGTTCCATTGCACCCGGAAAGTCAACCAATTTTTGCATTCAGATTCCAGAACCGTATCCTAGCATGGTGTAGAATTCCACAAGGGTACACTGAGAGTCCATAAACTTTTAATCAGCTGCTAAAGAAATCATTATAAAGTTTGAGCATGCCTAAAGAGTCTGTGTTGGTACAATACATTGATGATCTTTTGATTGCATCCAAAAACAAAGGATGCATGTGTAACTGACACTGTAGCATTGCTGAATCATTTTGCAGAAGAGGGACATAAAGTGTCTCCATCAAAATTGCTGTTTTGTCAGAAAGAAGTACAATATTTAGGACATAAGATTGCTAAAGGAATCAGACAAGTCACCATAGAAAGAATCAAAATGATACAAGGAATGCAGCGACCTAAAACTGAAAGACACGTAAGAATGTTCTTGTGAATGGTGGGTTATTGTAGACAGTGGATTAGTAGATTTATTATTGATTGCAAAACCATTACAGAGACTGACAAAGGCAGACATCAGAGACCCCATAGTTTTGACCAAAACAGAAATGGAAGCTTTTGAACAGCTGAAAACGGAACTGTGTGAAGCACCAGCTTTAGGAATGCCTGAATATGAAAAAGAGTTTGAATTGTATTGCAGTGAGCGAGAAGGATGTGCATTATCAGTGTTGATTCAGAGACATGGAAAAATGAGAAAACCAATTGCGTATTTCTCAGCTGTTTTGGACCCTGTTGCAAAAGCTTTGCCAGGATGTCTGAAAGCAGTAGCAGCTACTAGTATAAGCTTGGGGCATAGTGAAGGAATAGTGATGGGATTTCCTGTGAGGGTGTATGTACCTCATTCTGTGGAGATTCTCCTCACTAGAGCCAAAACACAGTATATGACCAATAGCAGAATGACCCGATATGAGAAAACACTTTTGGGAGCTGAAAATGTAACAATTACCAGGTGTGTAAATGTTAATCCTTCTACATTGCTACCTGACACCATTGAGGCAGAAGTAAAAGGTGAACTTGATCACAAATGTTTGGATGTTCTTGATTACTGCACAAAACCCAGACCAGACATTAAAGATGAACCTTTACCTGAATCAGATTTTGTGATGTTTGTGGATGGATCATGCCTGAGAATGGAGAGTGATAATTTAAGTGCTGCTTATGCCGTGTGTACAGTGGCAGAGGTGCTGGAAGCATCTTGTTTGAAAGGAATTCATTCTGCTCAAGTAGCGGAGTTGATTGCTTTGATACGAGCATGCGAATTGGGAAAAGAGGTGAAAGTAACCATAGTGACTGATAGTCAATATGGCTACGGAGTTGTTCATGATTATGGACAGCTTTGGTCCCAAAGAGGTTATCTGACTTCTGCAGGAACACCTATTCGGAATGCTGAATTTGTAAAAACACTGATAGATGTGATTCAGCTACCTGAGAAAATAGCTGTAGTGAAATGTTCAGCGCACAAAAAGAGCTAGGATTACATTACCAGAGGAAATAATTATGTGGATGCAATTGCAAAACATTTTGCGAAAAATCTAATTTCAATCAATCGAGAAAAGCTAAAAGAATATGTTCTGAGTCCTTTAATGCTAACTACTGTAGTTGAGACATGGCAGGAAGTGAAACAAATGCAGGAAGAAGCAGAAGAAAAATATATTTGGCTAAAATCAGGATGCAGACAGAGAGAGGAAGATGAAATTTGGGTTTACAAAGATGAAAGACCAGTAATGCCCGATAGCATGATCTCAGACATGGCCCGAATGTACCATGGTCAGGCCCATATCGGAAGAGATGCCATGATTCGTCTTTTTAGACAAACTTGGTATAATCCCATGTTTAGGATGATTGCTGAAAGTTCCTGCCAAAGGTGTTTGGTATGTCAGCAATTTAATCCAAACAGGAGAACTGTTGTAAGTTTGGGAACCATAGGACGGGAGGGTGGTCCATTTACAAGGGTTCAGATGGATTTTGTGGAGTTGCCCCCATGCAATAGGCTTAGGTATATTCTTGTGATAATCTGTTTGTTCTCCGGATGGGTGGAAGCTTTCCCCATGAGGAGGAATGATGGGATAACTGTTGCCAAACTGCTTTTACGAGAGATAATACCGCGTTTTGGTTTCCCAGTATCGATTGAATCAGATCGCGGAACACATTTTCAAAACGAGCTAATGCAAATGATCTGTGAAGCTCTAGACATTCGCCAGAAGCTGCATTGTGCTTACAGACCTGAGGCTTCAGGGGTAGTCGAGCAGGTGAATGGAACCATTAAGAACAGAATTGCAAAAATGTGTTTGGCAAAATGGCTTAAGTGGCCAGACGCCTTTCCGCTTGTCCTGATGACACTGAGAAGCATTCCTGACAGGAAAACTGGACAAAGTCCACATGAAATTTGATGGTCAGGGTGATGAGGCAGGCCTATGTACCTATTGATAAGTTATTGACAATTAATGATGACATCATACTGGATTACTGCAAAAACCTGTCTGATGTAGTAACTTCTGTGCTCCACCAGGTGGGAACTGAATCAAATCCCAAAGAGAAAAATCCAGCTCATGATCTAGTCCCTGGAGACTGGGTTCGAGTGAAGGTACATCGCAGGAGAAATTGTCTGGTACCTCGGTGACAGAAACCACGCCAGATGATCTTGGTCAGCACTACTGCAGTCAAATGTGCTGGACTGAAAATGTGGGTGCATGCAAGCCACACCATCTGTGTGCCTGCACTTGAATACCCGTACAACGGTGAAAGTACAACTGACTCTGAATCCGAAGCTGAACAAGAAAGAACTCCAGAGACTGAAGATCGATAGGAACGTCGACATCTGGAAGTATCAGAAGCCAGTTCTGCGTCTGAAGGTGAAAGTGAAAAGGAGATTGTGGAGATACCAGATTCTGAAGATCAATCTGAAGATCGAGAATTGGGAAAGACAGACACTAGCAGAGACGCAAAAGAAAGTGAAGACAAAATTGTAGAAGAGAAGAATGCTAAAAAGAAATCTGAAAACTCTGAAAGCAGGCACGGAAATCCTTAGACTGGGGAAGAGGAAGTAACTCACAATAAGGATGAGATTCCAAGTACCAGTTATGAAGGTGTTCCTAACAGAGTGACAGAAGACAAAACTGAACTTGATGAAGACAAAGACTTTGTGAAAATCATAATCAATGATACAGTTGAGGACACTGAAAGTGACACTGATGACAGTGCAGATGAAACTGCATTAAGAAAAAGCCCAAGGAAAAGAGCTTGGAGAGTGGAGCATAACACAGTAGAGCCAAATACTAAGAAAGTCTGTAAAGGAGATAATTGGCCTAAAGAAACTGATGGGTTGAGATTTAAACTAGTGAACAAAGCCAAAGAGCCAGAAGAGCAAGTGAATGAGATCACTAGCCAGAAAGAAACACTAGGAAAGAAAATAGAAATTGTTCAAAGGCCAAAAAGAGTAAGACGACCAAATCAGAATGACAAATCACCAGAGTGGGCATACATCGTTGTGCCACCCATTGTTGAAGTCAATAGCAGTTCAGAAAACCTGTACAACCCAAATATGATTGGGAAAAGTGAGTAAAGAAGTCAACTTAGAGAAAAGAAAATAGGTGCTCAAAATATATGTTATTAAGTTAAAGCCTGAAGTCCTGTGAGATGGATATTGTAAATATAGGAGAGGTCGAAGTTGACATAAGGTCGAAGAAAACCTGTTAGAAAAACTAACCATAGTGTAATTTAGAATAGAATTGACACAAGGTCGAAGAAACTCTGTTAGTGAATTCTGTGTTGTGTAACTCATAGGTGACACTAGGTCGAAGAAATTGTGTTAGAGAAAATGGCTACCAGTAATCATAAAACAACATGTTCTATTTTTTGAAAATGGTGTAGATGTTGCTCCATATGTATGGGATTATTGATAATATTATGGATAATTTTAGCTATTGTTATTCCTTTTCAAGATAATTTAACGAAACTAAAGCTAAATGTGAGTTCAAATAAGCCAAGTGAGAAAGTAGAAGTTCATGAGACTCATGTGTATAGACCAGAGATGCATCAGGATAGGTCCATCAGTGACTTCACAAAGAATACGTTTTCAAGGTTATTACTTGAGTATATTAAAACTATGAATGTTGATGATTGCTATGTTTGTGTAAAATTGCCAGCGTCAGTGTCAGAAGGGGTGACCTATCACCACCTTCCTCTTACATATGGTGTGACCTGTAGTGTAATTGAAAGTTTGTTTTATAAGACTGGGAAATTGGAGTATCATTATTCTAATGTGGATGACATTTTTGCTAAACTAAAAGTTGATAGTGCATTGAACAAAATTAAACCTGGAAAGGTAATGGGAGAGTATTTCTTAGAATTAGACGAGTTGACACATGAATACGCTTTTAATAATAATTTGACATGTAAATTGAGAGTTGAAGAGAAGACGTTCCTAAATATGGTTGAGGAAAGAAGGATTGCTTATAAACGAAGTGAGAAAATAAAACATTTGAAATCTAAATACTGGACATTTAATGATGAAAATCTTGATGATAAAAATGTGAATGTGGCTATTAATATAGATGCTCCAATGTTAGGGAAATTTTGTATTAGAAGAGACAATACTATGTATGACAATTATTTTGTGGGTGCAAGTCAATGCAAAGACACCTATGGAATTTTAGGGGGTTGGGGATTTAAAGGAGGAAATGATCCTGTTTTTCCGGGTGTTTATTTTATTTGTGGGAATAAAGCTTACTGTAGGTTACCAGACCATTGGTATGGGACCTGTTATGTGGGCTTGGTCTTTCCTAAAATGTTTCATGTAGATAGAGGTACTAATGGAAAACATGAAATAGGCAAAGTTTTAAGTCGAAAAAGAAGAGAGAGTGTGTTGGAAATAATAGGTGATGTATTTGGAGCACTGATACCAGCAGTGGGAATTTCATTTAACGCAAACAGAATCCGAAAATTGTCCACAATAGTTGATCGTTTGTCAACAGACACTGCAGGAGGTTTCCTGATGGTTGATACTGAAATGGTTGCTATGAGAGCTATGGTAATGCAAAATCGACTTACCCCTGATATAGTTTTAGCAAAAGAGGGAGGAGTCCCTGGAATATTGAAAGTGCTACATTGTTGTACTTATATTCCAGATAAAAGTCAAAATATTGAGAAGTATATTACAAATATTACAGATTTACATAAAGAAATTGAACCACTGGAGGTTGAAGGTGTTCTTGAAAAATTAGGTAGAAGTTTTACAGCAGTAAAGCATTGGTTCCAGGAGATAGGTAGTTCAATAATAGGTCAAATACTAATTCCATTAACAATCTTAGTGATAGTGATTTTTCTGATAAGATTATGCTGTATATGTAAAGGTAGAAGAGATTTTAGAAAAGCAATAAACAAGACAATTCAAGAACGAAAAGCAAGGGAAAGAGAAAAGAATGAAATAGAAATGGAAGAAATTAGAGAAAAGGTTTTTAAAGAATCAAAGGAGAAAGTTACTAGAGTATAGATTATACTAATATGAAGAATTCGAAATATGTTCTGCTAAATTTTCCAAAATTTTGAGAGATGTTTGGTGATAGGATCACAAGATGAGGGAATTGATGGAGCGAGGTGGCAAAAGCAAAATTGTGTGTACCCCTCGTGAAATCAATGTTCCATAATGTTAACGTTCACTAATGATGTGTTGTGCTGAAATAACCAACAATAGTATAAGATGCACACACATTCACACGTGGGAATACTAATTTTGCCTGCATGAAGCAATATAATTAACTAATTTGTTTTGTTATTGTCATGTGAATTAATGCACAGCTTAAAAATAAATAAACGCAATATGAATGTGCTTATTGTATACGTTTTTGTGGCAGAAAGTTGACGGATATGTAAGTATAAAACGCATTTATGTGGCTTACCTGCTAGGTAATAACTAATGGGGAAACATTAGTATGGTGGGAGGTAAACAGAAGGGCTTTAGTTCCATAATTAACATGAATTTGTGTTTGTTTCTATGATAGTTCCAAAAGTGGCCTCTGAGGCCTACTGAAAATATGGATGCTCTGGTAAACTGCGAGCAAATGCTGGACTGCGCAGGCGCGCCCAAAGCCTGCAAACTAGAGTGAACTGCCTGTGTTTGGATGGGAAGTTCAAGGCTACAATACCCTGGAAGTTAGAATGGTTGCCAAAGCGTGGACAGCCGAGTGTTCTGAACATGGGAAAATAATGCGAAGTTACAAATTAAGGAAGTGACTAGGCCAAAGACTGTCCTAAACAATACCCCTTTATGAAACTGCTGATTCACCGTGAACATGATGTTGTAATGGTGAGGAGATGCTCACCCATCTCAACTTTGTCCAATCAGAATTCGAATTTGCAATGTTAGATACTTTTTAGATAGATTAAGTTAGGAAATTAGTGTATAAAAACCCCTGATTTTGCTTAGAAGAATCACTCCTTTCGATTTCATCTCGAAGTGCTGTTGGATAGCAGATCGAATCCTGGATGTAAGAACTCTTTGAATTTTTATTGTTTTCTTTGCAGGACTGAAGGATAAGATGAGGGCGTTAGTTAGGGATGTTAGGAGAGAATGAATTTGGAACTATCTGTTCTTTGCTAAACTTTACTTAATTCTGAAATCAATGTCTATTTTCTGAGCTTTTGAAATAAATGATCATTTTTTAAATAAAGTTTTAGATTTTTACTGAATAAAGGATTAATAAATACCTAAATGTCAGACATACTAAAATTTTGCTTTACATAAAAATTAGATAAATGGAGAATTAAAGCTGGTCTTGTATTTTCCTACGCCTATTTTTCTTTCTAGCAGATCCATTGCCACTATGGTGGTGTGTCTGAATAAAATTGGTGTTTGATGAAAACCATGGTAAATTGTTATTAAATTATAGGTGTAAATAATAAACAGTCAAATAGGTTTAGACACTCTGCCAATGTTACAGCATTACTCCTTGCTCTTTCACCAAACCCTGAAGTTGAAGTAAATGAATAGAGTAAGTGCGCAGTGTTATGGGCCCCACTGTGTGAATGGATGCGTGTTAGGATATTTCAGGGTAATGGTGAGGTTGATTTAGAAATTATTTTTGGAGTCCCGCTGTAGCAGTCTCACCTTCCAATCAAAAAACACCTATGCCCGTTCTGTCTAGTCTAATGTCTCTTTCAAAGCCTAACTTCCTGACTTACATACTTTCAGGATTTAGAGTCACCAATAATTATGTACCTTGAAAAATAAACTGACATATGGCGTCAGAAATACCCTTTTACTACCCTTTACTGCGGTCTCCGTGGATTTGTTAAGTGACACCTTCACTACTTCAAGTAGGACCTTCACGATTCATGTATGGTACTCTTTAGCTTGGCACCATTACCCATTTTAGGAGGAGAAAGCACATGCTATGATGTTATCTTAAGTGGTATTATTTTAAAAGCTCTCTGCTACATATGGGAGGGTATCCTGGTACTAAGAAACTGTATTTACACATTCCATAAAAGAGAAACTGAATTATGCATGTTGAGAAAACCGAGTCTTTAATTTTTTTTTGAAGAGTGGGAAGCTGATTTCTTGTCTGAAAGAAATGGGTAGCACATTCCACTTTTGTGTGCCAAGTAGGAGAAAGTGAGGCTACTAGCAAGACAGTGAAAAATCTGAGGGATAATTCACAAGGTAGCGATGCACTCCAATGCCTTCAGTTGGTGCAAAACCAGGCAGCTCGCCTGGTATACGGTCTACCAAAATTCCATCACTCCTCCCCTCTTCTATTGGCCCTTCATTGGCTCCCAATCAAGCAAAGAGCCCTTTTCAAACTTGGTTGCCTTACCTTTCAAGCTCGGGCAGGCACCGCCCCCGCGTTTATAAACTCCGCCATTATTAATTACAGTCCCGCCAGAGATCTGCGCTCCTCTTCCAAATCTTTGTTAGTTGTCCCCCGGTTCAAGAAGAAACGATCTGGTGGTCAGAAATTTTCGGTGCTGGCCCCCACCTTCTGGAACTCTCTTCCCCCCTCCCTAAGATCTTCATCCTCTTACATGGAGTTTCGAAAAGACCTCAAGACTTTTCTGTTTCAGCAAGCTTTCAGCCCATAGCTCTCTCCTTCCCCCACAGTTTGAAATCCTATAGCGCCAAGAAACTGCCAAGTGAATGTGCGCTCTACAAATAGCTCAAATTCAAATTCACTGAACGTAAGATATGCTTTGGACAACAAGGGGGGTTTGCCCTGGCGGGATACCAACCACGTGACTAACCTTTGTTTAAGTATGTAGAATAAATGCTACATGAAGCACACCCTGTTCCAATCACGTATCTCTATAAACATTTTAGACATATACCAGCAGCATCAAATTCACTGTGTCATGAAGGGACCACACAACAAAAAAGACAAGTGATGGAAAGAATGCTTGAATTAATCTTAGTGACTCACAATTGCTCGGAGCGCATTCCAGTCCATCGTTTTACGACCCTCATGTCACTCTAAACAGAGACGATTGATATGCAAATCAGCATAATCCTGTTGTAATGTGAGCATTCCACCCACACTGTCAAGCCTTGTCCACTTCAGAGCATAAACACGATCAACACTAAACCAATTTTGGCTAATTTAGGCCTCATTAATGAGGTACAACATGAAACCTCTGCATCCATGCCAACAAAACCGATTCAGGTAGGGGACTCTCGATGGGGCTTTATTTTAGCTGGCTAACACCTACAAAGTCCTCCACTTCAATGTTAACCAATGTGGAAAATAAATTCCTCTGATTCTTTTTTTCAAAATCTCTCTCATTTCAGTTTCAAAATGTTGACATGTATGTCTCTGGTGCAGTGAAAATCCACGTCTGGGCATACCTGGTGCACTTAAGACATATACTGAAATAAATAACAATGTGATGGAAAGAATGCTTGAATTAATCTCAGTCGCCAACAATCATTGGGATTTTTCTTACCTCAACCAACTCTGCCCACATTTAGTGATGCTACCTCAAATACGGGGTGATTTTCATTCTAGTATTGGTAATCTTGCATTTATGATAGAAACCCGTGCTGGTACAAAGCATGAACAGCATGTGCAGCTGCACAGGGCCCTGCACTCAGGCCACTAACCCGGGGCCCCGCACCAAGACACCACAGCCAGGCCATGCCAGCACACCGGTCCTCTTGTGCCCCCTGCCGTTGCAATTGAAAGAGATATGTCTTGTTGCAATCGGGCCCAGAGGAGGGGGCCGCCTCCACTGGGCCTTGCTGCTATGGTCTACCAAGGCGAGTTCCAGGGAAGGGGGCCCCCTACTATGGTCTCACTTACAAGGAGACACAATCTACAGGTTTATCCTTAAATTAGGCCTCCTGCCTGACTGCCCACACAGAGGCACCACAAGATACCAATCATCCTTCACTTTACCCTCCCGACCCCCCAGTATTAACACATAAGCAACTCACACACCTTCAGCCCTTAATGAGCTGTAAAAGAGGTGCTTGTAGATGGCTGAGAGAGAACTGCTGCAGCCTAGGAGGGGTTTGCACAAAGCTGCTTCACGAGCGTCCATTGAGATGCAGACAGCCGAATGCCTGACATAATATCGACAGACAGAATATCGAAATGCAAAAATATCGGAGCAAAAATATCGACAGCAAAAATATCGGAATCCTATCTTCATTAAGGTAAGTACAAAAATATCGAAAAAATAATATCGTAGTACAAAAATATCAGAATCAAAAATATCAAAGGAATCAAATAATTCCTACTAATTAAAAATTAATTTAACATAATTAAATTACTTCCCACCCTATTCCCCTATAAACCCACAACCCGCTACAGTAGTAAAAGTCAATATTTAATTAAATTACATTAAAAATAAATAATAAAACATAATAAATACAATATAATATACACTAAATTTATTTAAAAATTGATATTAGTAACATCGAAGTTATTAATTTCGATATTATTGACATCGATATTTACAACTTCGATATTACTGATATCATACCAATATCGATATTAAGACTGTCGATATTACTTACCTTCGATATTTTGTCCCATCGATATTTAAAAATCGATATTTTGTCTGTGTACCCAGACAGCCCTGAATGTGTCACGTTGTATGCAAATTAGAGAAGCAATGCCCATTTCTTTTCTGCCCGGGGCTCGAAAAATCGTAGAACCGTCGCTGATAGAAAAATAAAACAAAAAGTACCAAATCGCAATATTAAGGCAGGGCTTAAGGAGCAAGCATGCCACCAATCACTTGGTAGAGAGACTTACATCTGATTATGTGATGCAATGGATGGGGAAACAAAGGCTCACCGCTTGTTATTACTTCACAAGTACTTAAGAGAGGCATGCTTTTGACTTTGTTCAGTCCCTGTATATAAGACATATGCATGCACTGTAAGAATGTCAAATAACAATTTAAATACCACTATTTTGTTTTATTTCTTTTATAGCACTACTCATCCCAAACCAGGGTATCGTAGCGCTTTACATCATACGTACACATTATACATTGACAGTAAATCATAATTATGTAAACCAGAGTACAGGATGTATTACCTAAGACAGAAATTTAAACTTTATTGTTTAGTTAATTAAAACCATAACAATTTGATGAATGTCACACAACATATATAAAATGTATAAATGTATCACTAAAATGATTGATAAAAAGACTTAATGATAAGAAATTCAAATCAGTAATTGTTCATGTTGTTTGTATAGGTTTCTCAAATGCCTGCAAGAACTTCACCAGCTTACAGTGTATTCTTGGAGCGGTAGTGTCCAGACTTCCAATAATGGCTGATCTACATGTTCGTAGTTTCATGGACCGATAACTTTCCTTTAGGTATGACCGTTCCTTGGATAGCATCTTACAGTGACAAATTATGTGTATTAGATCCTCTTTAGGGCTACCACACAGTCGACAAGAAACATCATCAAGCAGTTTCCAGGCAGGTTCATTGGCTCGTGTCGGAAAGACGCCAAGTCTCAAAGCCATCAGCTTTTTCTTAATAAAAATAGAATAAGTTGTTTCCAGGTATAGTGCAGCTGTCAATGTCTTATAGCCATTTATCACAGCCCATGAGTGCGAACGATGGGAGAAAATGTCTTTGTCCAAAATTAACGAGTGGAGTTTGGCCACTTAATTTAGGGTCTGTTTTAGTACAGCAAATGACAGATTATTATCCCATAAGGTTTTTGAGCAGGTTGTCTCCAAAGCTTGCATGAGAAATTGATTTGCTTTGGACTTTTGGGGGGATTTAAGCTCTTTCCATTGGTAGTTATTCAGATTGTTATTACTTACTTTTTGCTTGATCTGATTCCACACCTAAATATATGAATATAGTCTCCCTGGTATTTCGTTTTTTAGTCCGAATTCAAGTCGCAATTGAGCTGGTGATGTCGTGCGTGGGAGTCGTAATACTTTTTTGTATATTTTAGTTGTCAAGGTGTTTAGTAGGTCGGCGTCCTTTCCATGCATTGCAACACTAGCATAGGTCAGGGTTGGGAGGACTTTATTTGCCATCACGGTTAGAAGGGGTTTAAGTGATGGCCCTTCCAGTTTTTTTGCCATGGTACTTAGTCCAAATATCAGAGCGCCCGCTCTTTGGGTCAGATAATTCTTCTGTTCTTTTAGGTTAAGTTTGACATCTATAAAAAAAACAAATATTTGTAAGCCGAGACTTTCTCTAGTGGTTTTCCTTTTAACCATATATCATGATGCAGTCCACAGCGGTTAGTAATCAACATGGTTTTAGTTTTTGAGACGTTTAATGCCAACTTGTTTGCCAACAAGAAAGCTGACAGTTCCGTTACTAATCTGGCTAGCCCCACCTTTGATAGGCTCAGGAGGACAATGTCATCTGCATAGGCCAAATGAGTGAGCTGTAAATCACCAAGTTTTGGTGGGTGGGCATTGCAGTGGTTCAATTTCGCAGAGAGATCTGAGATGAAAAGGTTAAAGACAGTGAGGGTTACAAGATGTAAGAGTCACATACCCTTCATAGCTTACTGTGCTATATTAGAATGAGTATAATGTATTAACTGCAAGTAACAAAAGAATCTCTGTGTTAAAAGCAGTAACCCATTTACCAATCTACATAAACTAAAAATCCGTCACTGCGTACACCCGATATGCTTTGCAGGAGACATATTAACCCTCTGTGCTACTATGATTCAAAACTGAGATTAGACAAAACAAAGATCTCTCCAGCAAGTGCATTAACCTGTAGGGTTATTTTACCAATATTATTATTCTCTGAGATTTAGTGGGCATACAAAGATCTATGCAGCAGGTGCCTTAACCCCATAAGATATTTCCAGAATTTGCAACAAATTAAGCAGAACAGATTTACTGCCACGTTTTTCCTTGTTGCCAATTACTTTGTGGCAGGGTTTTAAAAAATAAATGTATACGTTAAGGCCCAGATTTTGCATATCTTTTTTGGCACAACTCCAACAGCAAAATCTAATTTGCTAAATATTGTAATGGCCTCAAATGTACTCATGATAGACCTGCTACACATGCGTGTTAGGTTTTAAACTCTGATGTTACTTCTTGTGATGTCCCTTCCTGTGATGTCATGGGTTGTGATGCCACTTTCTGAGATGCTAATTGCGATGTCACGGGCCACGATGTCACTTGCATACCGCCTAACTTGGTTATTCCCCCACCAGTTTTATGAGGACTTGAGCCCTGCCTGGTGTGATTCAGTTCAAATCAGGCACTATACAAGAATAAAATGCTTCCTGAAAAAATACTGTAACACAACATTCTCGAAATAGGTAACACTCTTAGGGAATGCCTTATTAAAGCATGTGAAATATAAACAGAAACGACATGTATCACCTTAACTTCATTTACACTAATAGTATTCAGAAATCGATCAGTGGTGCTGAGGACATGAATACAGGGCTCGAAAGCCACCGGATTCTAAATACTACCGGGTCTGAGATTTGCAATGACATGTTTACTGTTGTCTGATTCTAAGCTCCTCCTAGGAACTTCTGTTCCCGGAACTAGATGTGCTCGGCTCGCGTGGAGGGAGGAGCAGCGGACAGAGCGTTCCCGCACTTCCTGTCCCCCATGCCGAGGTCTGTGCAGAGGTGAACGGGCAGGAGAAGACCGCAGATCGAAGGGGTCGGCCTGGCCACCGTGCAGGATGAATGCGGCCAAGGCAGCGGTAAGGATGAGGGCCCAGGCGAGGGGAGTGTGGGGCGAGAGACAATGGGGGAGAGATGCGGTAGGTGGGCGCTGTAATCTCACCCCTCTTCGAAAGCAAGCCGCACAGACATCTGCCAAAATATTGTGTGTTATGTAGGAAGCCAGTCCGAACCTCTGAGTTAAGCTTGCGTTGCATTCTGGGAGTTGCAGTTTCAATTGTTAACACTGTAATGGCTCAGAATCCAAGCATGGACAAGGTGTTGGGTAAAAAGAAAGGGAACTGGCTGAGGAGTCCACTCAAATCATATGTGAAAAGGCGTGGCACGCCTGTGGAACTGGGTAAATAATGTACAAACCGAGACAGCATTCATTCGAAAGAAATGTGAATATACACAAAAGATGCTGATTTTTTTTTAAAGTGAGGCAGCTCAGTGCTCAAGTGTCAACAACTCTTGACTCATTTACCAACCACCACCGTCCAGACTGTGTCTCTGTTATGCCTAGACTTGGAGGTATTTCACACCCTTGGACTTAAAATTGCACCGGCACCTGTGTGCTCTCTGAGTTTGCTTCATGCACTGTTGAAATCTACTGCCATCTTAATGTTTGGTCCCGATGATGACCCCCAGCTAGCCATTCCTTTGGGGACAGTCACTGACTATATTTTGGACATGTGTACGCAGAACTTTATCGTAATCTTACAGAGCCTTTGTTAATGTGTTGTATCTGTCAGCCATCGTCCTACAGGAGTGTTTTTACTCGAGCACTGCCCCGCATCACTTTTAGAGAGATTGAACCGTTTGTGAATATCGATTGGCTGGCATATTTCCAAATCCAAGTGTTGGTCCTACCTTTCTCTTTACATCTGATAACCTATTACATTTCAGTCTCCTTGGTCAGTACAAGTGTCCTACCAAAATGAATTCTATAGATGCAGCAGTAGATTCAAAGAGTAATCTCTGTATTCCATCTCAATTTAATTTCCGTATCATTTGGAATCTACTTCATTGAAATGCTCCACGAAGGAACTCCTGTCTTGGTTTATATGGCTCTACTGCACATATACTGCTGTATGGTACAGCCTCGACAACCCCCCTAACCCCACTCCATACATATACCCACTCTATGCCTATAATCACCAGTGGGTACTGTATCTGAGCAGTTCCAACTCTCAAATGGAATTTATTGAGAACAGTGTGGGACCTGCTCAGATTACTTTTCGAAATACATTGGCTATATTGAAGGACATGCTCATCACTTCATTATGCAGCTGCTTGCCTCTCTATTATGCTTTCGACGGCATACAATGCATGGACCGCCCATAATTTACTTATGAAAGGAAAAAACATGAGTAGGCTGTCCCTTAAAATGGATTGATTCCTCCTCACAGATAAAAGTCTTCAGATGCATATCAAGTTTCTCTCCCAGTGCCTCATAAGGTCACTTGCTATGGATCTCAGGGCTCCTCGTTGTCGTTTGTGATCAACACCAGCTTGCTCGAACTGTTACAAGTGCTAGGGAAACAGAATTCAATTTCAAATGTACACGCATGACAATCGTGTTCTCTGCCGCCTGGACGTAGTCACTCAAACACTGTTAGATTCCTCAACCACATTTACCTTTGAATAGAGGAGAACCTTGTATATACTAAAGCTGAGATGTTTGCGCTGGATGAGATGACACCTAAATCCTGCTGATTAATTGATTGTGAATTCTGAGATCACATCCTGGCCATGTCTCAGAGCATAAAAAAAATATGGGATTAACTGTCCACGGTGAACCTCTTTTGTTTCGTGGCTCAGGGTCATAGGTTTCTAGCTTTTCATGCTTTAGAAAGCCTTTCTCCGAATCCATCTAAAAGTAGATCTAAGCAGAACCTTTGTAGGGGCTTGATTGGTATAGCATTGTATGCAGTCTCCTGTACAAGATTCATATTTGAAGATTACAGAATCTGGAATTTAGATTGTGTGTTAACTCGAGGAAACACAATTTTGCGAAACCTGTTTTTTAAATCATCCCATTGGTTGTTGAAGGAATCCAGTAATGTATGCATGTGTGATACATGTATAGAGCAAATACGGCTGAAAGCTGCAGTCCTGTACATAATGAAAGGCAAAAATGCGGTCTGAATGTGGCTGAAGGGTAGCTGTTTTCTGAGAGTGGAAGTGACCTTTTACTTCATTGTGATAATCAAATTGTATATTCTGTGTACCAAACAGGTATACTGATGTCCAGGATGCGTACAAAACACTGACACCAAACTACACCCCTGCCAGAGTCCCTTGAGCAGCCATGTCTAATATGATTAATCAGTGAGTTTTCATACAGATAAACCATGGTGGCAGGTCCCTGGGCTCACAGAGGGGCAGACTTTTAAATGTTTTGAACTCTACTCTGAGCGCAATATTTAGACATCCGAGATTCAGAAGGTTATTTAACTCTGTGCCTACATAATAGTTTCAGCACTGTGTGGCTTCTGGGCTTCAGTCTACCTTCAACCCAGATACTTGCCCTGCAGTGCATATCACCTGTTGGTGCGCTGCATAGGCACCTTAGCCCCTATGTCTGCCAGCATTTCCATCACACTGTAATGTTTGGCATGTGGCTTTCAATACACATCCCCTTGACCATTTGCTGCTCTTTCCTTCAGGGTTGGGAGCCAAGTTAAAGGCCTACAAATATGTCCACTGCTTTGGTTTTAAGAAAAATCTGTGTTTGTGCCCTTTCTGCTTTTAGTTTGACAACATAGCATAGACATTTGAAGGATGCATCAAATATGTGATTTGGTTCCCTCTCATCCATCACCTCTGTTACTCCTGGTCTTCTATTCATAGTTCTAAAATCAGTTCGATGATTTCAGCTGCACTATTGGCATCCATGGCAATTGGTCTGTGTTATTTGCCTTTTAAATAATGTAAATACCTATTTTTTTAGGCTACAGAAAATCTACTAGGTCCATCTCTTTATGTGCATGAAGTAGTACATTTGTTGCCCAGATGTGTTCCAATGTTAGTGTTAAATGTTTGTCAATCCATGTTTTCAGGGTTAATTTAAGTCGAAATGATTCATAGTGATTCTCTGTGAACAAAGCAGACTCTCACACAGTAGCAGCCTTGTTTCACCTGATAAGTTTTTCCTTCTGCCTCAGCTAACTGAATGCCTAAAATAGCATTTTCTGTACCTTGAGAGGGTCCTGACTACCTTGGTTGTTGGGGCTGTTTTTCAGGAATTATGAATCTGTGCATCTTCCCTTTAGATAGATCAATTTTCCATAGATGCAAGTGACTTACCTCGATTTCTATACCATATTTCAACTTTTCAGGGAGACAATTTTAAAGGTGTCACAATAGGAGAAAAATTGTTGCTTGTTTTTCTTACTTGAGACAAAGTGTCTTATGTTCACCGGGATAGTGCTTTAACACCGAATATGCAAGATAAATTTACATAGACACAATAAGAAGTAATAAATTACACGGTTACAGTGCACTCTTCATGCTATTGAATCATCTAGTTACATTTTGTCACAGTATGATGGGTGACCAAGTCAATTATCCGGGGGCAATATCGTTCAATTCTGCAAAGCTATTTTAATAGACATATGTTCTAAAAAAGTTTCTTTTGTTTTAGGCACTGCGCTTAACAAGTGAAATCATTTTTGGACCAGCAGCAGCACTTTCTAGGTAAGTTAACATACACGATGGAGCTTCATGCAAACAGCCAACATTTTGAAAAATTAGTGTTAAATTTTGTACCCTTTGTACACAACGTTGATCATGGCCTGTTGCCAGGGGAGTAGCTTCAGGGGGTGTTTGGGATGTTACACCTCCCCAAATAAAGGCATTTTTGGCTTGAGAGTTGGGTCTGTGGGCCCTGAGTTGGCTCATCTATGCCTTTGTTGGATATTCTTGTCATCCTCGTTTTGAGTAAAACATTTTAACTTGTATTTTTTTCTGAAGCAACTTAGACAGAGGCCTACCTAATGCAAATAAGTATTGAACCTGTTCCTCGTAGAAACAGTGTATCCCAAACCTTAGTCATCCCGCCACCCCTCGGCATACTGTGTTTTTAGTTGGTAAATTTGCGATTCACCCCCTCTGAATCAGACTGACTAAGCTATGCCCCTGCCTTCTAGGATACTCTTTGCCTAAATCTGTCTCCTTGTATCTGTTCTTGCCTTCTATTCTAAACTGCCGACAGGTTAGAGAGGGCCCTTTCTAAAGTATCTGGGTTAAATTCTGAAATTCAAAAGTACAACCAGTGCTAGAAAGTAGGAGAATTGTGACGGATCCCGGTTCAGCAGATACTTATGAGCCCCCAGGTAAATCTCCTAAGTTTGTCCTGGTGTCATTTTCTGACATGGGACACATTCAGCAGTGTCCGCACACGTTGTCTGCATTTTGTTTGGTTCAGTTAGTGAAGGTCTTTCTTATTTTCACTTCCAGCAGGGCTCCCAAAAAAGGAATGGTTTAAAGGGCCATCAGCCCTTCTTTTGTTCAAGTATTATCCTGGCTGGGAGCCACCTGGAGCCAAACACCTTGGTGCCAATGTAGTAGAAGGAAGCAAAGGCTCATTCATACCTTATCACTGCACAAGTACTTTAGAGAAAATATGACTTGGGGTCACGTTTTTGACTTTGTTCAACCACCATATTTAAACATCTGCACGATGCAAGAATGCAAGAGGCATCAGTGTATGAGTAATTACACTAATCTTAAATGGCACCAACTAATTTTTTTTTTTAAATTAGTTCTATTATAGTGCTACTCCTCCCCGTGTAGGGTGTGGGCACACTTTACATCACACTCAGAGACACAATAAATCATACACGTGTGTAAATCAATGTACAGGAAATGTTACTGAAAACAGGAGTTACAATGTGTAGGCATCACATATTGTCCATACTTGTAGATATTCCATGCTAAGAGTGTCTGGCTGAGAGAAACACAATGTTAGGATTTAAAATGTATTGCAGTGATTGGGGTTGTCCGTACTAACAAGACCATTCATTCCCTTCTTTGAAGTTTTAGAATAACAACATATTGAGAGAAAAACCCAAAAAAGATCTAAACCCTTGATTTACAGTTTGCATTCAACTCTTTGATGCTGATAAATAGTTCACTGTTCTATATTAGGATTGCATTTTATGAACTGGAAGTCACAAAAAGGTCTTAATATCCAACTCTGTGATCTGGGTATTACATGATCTGCTTTGCAGCAGGCACATTAACCCTCTACGCTACTTTGTGGCTGAAAACTGTGATTGGACAAAACACAGAACTCTCCCAGAACTGCATTAACCACCAGAGTTTTTTTACCACCATTACAATCTCCTCAAAACTGCTGGACACGCAGAGATCTCTGTATCAGGTGTCTTAATCCTGTAAGATATTTTAAAAAAACTGCCTGTTTGTGACCAATTCATTAAGAACAGATTTGCTGTCACATTTGTACTTCTTCCCAATTATTTTGCAGCAGATTAAAAAAAAGTATGTATAAGTTGACTGTCAGACTCTGCTTTTCAAGCTCCGCCCCTCGTTTCTCGACTCCTTTTCCTCTGCCACACCTTAACCCCCAATTTATGGGTTCCCGGAGTAAATGTTTTCCATTTCCAGTACTATATGAGTCTTCCTAGAGTTTGCTTGGGACAAAAATGTGCCTTTCATCTCCCCCTTCCAGAGTGAAACAGGTGCATTTTCTAGGGCCCCAAAGGGATGAGACTAGTGACTGATGTCTCACTGCTCACATCTTAGCGCCTGTGTATAACTCTTGCTCCATTCCTGGTGCTGATACGGCATTTCATAAGCACCCATACCACATTGTGCTGTACTTATCGGGTGCACCATTAAAAATTCATTCTGTTTTTAAAACGAGGTATCACGCTGTAATAATTTGGCCTTTCCTTACTCTGTGGTTTACAAACTCAGGATGTTACTTTTTAGCTATGCTCGAATTCCAGCTTGTTGATCTTGGCAAAAATAATGTTGGTAAACGTCGACCGGTGCAGTAAATACAACAAAGTTCAGTATCACTGTTTGGTTGAAATAACCAGGATGTGTCAGAGTAGGGCTTTGGTACACACCCACCTTGTAATGTATTCTGGGACCCTCAGAAAAACTGGCTTTGTGGATTTACATACCTTTTGTTAACTGGTTACCAAGGCTTCTTTTTTTCTGGTTCCAGTATCCCCTGGGCTGCCACTCTGCCAATTCCTTACATTTGAATTTTACTTTTCCTGCGGTAGTGTGAAAATGCATTTTATGAAAACAAATATAAAGTAGGGTTGCCAAATGAAAAATGCCAGCCATGTGTAGTTTGAAGAGCCTGCAAAGACCTTGTCTTGACACTAAATAGGCTTATAAATCAAATAGTATATATTCATTTGTAATGTGACTTTTCTCTTTGTTCCCTTTAAATATTAATCATATATTATTGGGGCTGCCCTAGAACAGAATTAAAAGTGCCTGCTAGTTATATTTGGTGATAAAAGTATACACAGATAAGTGCTTAAAATACGGCTTTAGGTGACTTATTATTTTTGTACCGTCTTGGACATCAAAAGAATGAGGTGGGTACCCTAATCATAAGACTGGAAGTTAGTTGCAGGATCGGAATATTATTTATTCCCTCTACCCTCAAACCCTAATTAATGCCATAATAGCAATAGTTTAACTTGTATCTGAAACTGTAGGCCGCTGTCAATAACATGCTGAGTTACTTAAAGTGTTTGGGAATGCACCCTGCATTCAGATGACTTATTCCTCAATCTTGCCCTTCACTTTCACACTCAAAATGCACTCACACTGATTACCATGCACTCACACTATTCACCCTGCACTCATAGTGATGACTCTGCACTCATAATGCATGTGCGCTGTTCACCCTTTACCTCATCCTGCAGTCACACAAGCACGCTACTCACCCTGCACTCATGTGACACTTCACTCACCTATCTGCCTCACTGCTCAATCTGCAATCTCAATCAAACAAGCCCATCACTAACCATTCATTCATTTGTCCCACTCTGCACTTACATCTGCACCCAAATTCCTATGGTCACCGTACACACCCTACAGTCACTCCTCTTACCCTACTCTCGCACTGTTGCATCGCTCACTGTGCACTCACATGGGCCCTCCTGTCATCCACACAGTGCAGAGGATAATGTGCCTGCTACAAAGAACATGTACCGTGCAGATCACAGAACTTAGTGTGAGTAAACTATGAGTAGTGCTATAAAAAAATGAAATGTTTGTTAGAAAGGTGCTATAATAATAATAATAATAATAATAATAATAATAATCCACATTTGTAAAGTGCGAACTATCACCCGTAAGTTAGGGTCTAGTTGCGCCCCTGGCTGTGCCATATCTCCTCCTCCCAGTCCCAAGTCCCACTCCCAGCCTGACACTCTCAGCACAGAGTGCGCTGCTAGCCCCATATTGGCCAGCCTACCCCTGCCCCACCTCCCCGTGCCAGGAATGGCCTGTCAGTGCCGGCCTCCTCCACCAGCCCTGGCCGGCTGCCAGTGTATCCGGCTGAAAGACATTAGAAGGTGGGCCCGCACCGCCTGAGCTCGCAGAGCTACTCTGACCGGTTTCTGTGGAGACCAGCCCGCGCGCTGCAGAGACAACCCCGGTATTGATTACGCTTCTTCCTGCGCTGCCCGGAAGTGGTCCCTGGAGACCGTAAAAGGGTTCATTCCTTTGTGCTCTCAAGCAGTGGCCGGCAGGGAGGCTGATTTACTAAGCTTTGGCCTGCAGTGTTTGGCATGTGCTGTCTCATAGCTACCAGGTCTAAGATATTTATTGCGTTTTATTGTCTTTCTTACTAGATTATCCGCACAGAAGCAGCTTCCTGTCAGCTCAGCAGGTATAGTAAGCTTGAGTGATTGGTTTAAAAGAACCCTTTGTTAGAAACGTGAACTATAATTTGGAAATTAGTATTTTAAAGCACAAAATATAAATCCACTGTCACAGTCCTAAAGTAGTCCTGGGTTGCTGCGCTACCATGCACACCCTTAGTAGCATTGCATTGTAGCATCTCTATAGCGCTGAAGTACCCCTTGCGGGGCTTCAGAGCACGTAGTGTTGATTTAGTAATTTGTTATTTTATTTATTGTGTGAAGGCTGGATGAAGATGTTGGTGGAGGTGCTGGGTGCGAGTGGTTGCTGGAGGCCTCCACTATGAGTGAGGTGTTTTGATGAGGTACATGAGACCTAGAGACGTGCTCCAGGCCTGATGCAGCAGCATGTTACACGTGCTGCAGTATGCCACAACCGCCTGTACACACCAAGGAACTTGTGGCCCGTGAGGTTGTTGATCAAGATTTAGGGAATAGCCGGTGTTTATTTGTCCTTCTGAATTCTAGCTACTTGCGACTGGTTCTAATTCTCTTCAGGGGGTTGTGCAGCTGCAGAGCTTGCAAGTGGAGTTTATTTTATTGTTTAGTTACCACTTTTAAAGCACAGGGCTATGAATTAGAAAGTGTCTCAGAATGAGGGCAGTTTTTTAGAAAACACATGACCTAAGTTAAATACAAGTCTGTCATAAATAATGTAGCAATACTGATCGTGCAGCAGCCCACACTGTTGGCCTTTGCCCTCGTATGGGCCTGAGCCAGAGAAGATTGTGCACAAGGAGTGTCTTTGCCAATAGGTTGCATTATTGACTGGCTTCGTGGTCAGTAACGCTATTGACAGGTGAACGTGCCAGCTCATTCACCACCCCTTCTGCAGTGGGCCTAAAATGTCAGCTTCTGTTGTGAGAGCTGCACCTGCGGGCCCGACTGGAATTCATAGACTGTATTCTGGGGAGCTGCATTTACTGTGCCCCGCTCCCCGAACATGAGGGTTAATGCACTAAAAATGCATTTCTTTAGGGTTACAGGCATGTCTTTCCAATGCTCAATAAGTATGTTTCTTAGTGAGAACAGTTGCTTTAGACATGATCGTAAATACCGTTTTCCTGGGGTTTTCTACATGTATAATTATCCGTCTCACAAGCATCTTTAATATGTAGGATGCAACTGAAACCCACTTGCAAGATGACCTGACGGTGCAGAACCCTAGTAGTTACATTACCGCCCAGTTCAATACCTAATTTGTTCAAATTAACCAGAAAGGAAGATAGTTTATTGTATTGCAACTGAAGACATCATTTCCACACTGAGCTCAACAGTGAATCGTCTCTGCCATGGATCTGTTGTATCTTGTACCTACTTTTACTGTACTTGCATGAGACGAGACCGCATAGGATTAGCTGTGTGTGCTCCTGTTCTGCTTTTTTGCTACCATGGTATATTTCATGCAAGACATACCTATCTATGGCCTCAGTTTATTGGTTGGCATTGCTTTATCTTTGGCTTTTTGGGGTGATGCCATGTTAGGCTCATCAACAGGCTACCTATGCATTATGTTTTTTGTGGTATTTACAGGTTCGGATCTATGAAATACAGTCTTAGTTCTGCAAGTGGCTGCTGTTCCGTCCATTATTTTAGGTGTTGCTAGATAAGTCCACCTAGAGAAGCTCTAGGTTGATGACGTGGACCTGTCATAGGTTGTATTTTCTTTGGGGTGTTGTTACATTAAGCCCTCCTACATGTAGTCTTGGGTCTAACAACAACCATTTCATGCTGTATGTTTTCTTCGGTTGTTATGTTAAGCTCTCCAACTGGTGGTCTGGGTGCAAGAGTTGAATCATTAGTGCTTTGCGCTTTCTTGCGGTGTTCTTGTGTTAAGCTCCTCGACAACCTACATGGTATCATGCGCTGGCCTCTCTATGCTTTGTGCTTTCCTTGAGTGTTGGGGCCGTGCAAGTGTGTGCCTAGCATCCGTGGAGATCGCTCTGATAGTGCAAATTATTTATGGTGCCCTTTGAGGTGCAGGGAGGATCAAGTCTAACATATGCTTTAGAATACACACGGTGGTGGTTGGCAGAGGCCTGGGAGGAAGGCAACCCATAGGAAATACACAAATGTCACCAAGCTTGGTATATTACTTGTGGCATGTAGCAGCCCATAGAAATGGGCAGTAAGTGACCGGCCATCTTATGTGGTATGAAGAGTCCTTCAAGGAGTCAAACAGAGGAGCAATTATTGTAGGGCTTGGTGAGTCTTCCTAGGATTTTAAATTAAAAAAGGCCTGGGATGTTTTCTCTGGATTACTTCACAATTGAGAAAATAGCAGTTCCAAGAGCTGATTAGGAGGACTCGCACTTGCAGGGTTAGAAGCGGCAAAGTTAAACTTGGTCTCCCCAGCAATACCGCAGATTGTCATTCCTGCTGATGGCATCGGTCTCACAAAAACAAGAGTTGCCTAATTATCTGCCAGTTCAGGACATTTTTTACATGTTATAGTATTTGTTGTAAGCAAATTTCTTTTTACGACAGTGCTGCTGCTTGCGCAAACATACATTTGATTGGGTCTTGAAGGGGCTTTCAAATGTGTCTGAGATAGACCCCTGTTGAAGGCATTGAATGACCGATCTTGTTATGAGTGGTAGTCCACGATTGACAGATGAGCATTTCAAGGATAGTTGGGCGGGATTAGTGCAACTGCAGGAAGGAAAGGGTTGTACTTCCAGGTGGTGGCAATGTTTAAACAGAGCACTGGAAGTCTAAGAGTACATTTTCTTTCAGGTGAGCCTTTAATCCATGAGACTAGACAGGTAGTTGTTTGGTGGTACTAGGGGCAGGAAAGAGAATAAATACTGGAGGTAAAATTGTGAGTTGCGCAGAATTTTTAAGAAAGGTCATTTTTAAGACGTCAAAGCATTCTGAAAGAGAGCTTCCCTTTAAAAGCTGTGCAATGTCAGTATCTGATTGAACTTGGATAACCAAATATTCTTGCATTGAATTCCATTTGGTCGTCGATGTTGACTTACTAAAATGGCACTGGTTGCACTTTTACTGAAGGAGAAACTCTCTTTGCTTTCATCTCTAAGGTGGCGATTGGCTGAGTGGTCGCAGGCATTACAGGTCCAGGCCTACTCATGGCATTGGGAGGTACAAGCACCTGCTGATCGAGGAAGCGGTAAGAACTGTACTCTCGATGTGGAACAGATCTGCTGTTTTAGTTTGCCAGTGATAAACACTGGATAGCCTCTTCTCTCATCATTTCATATTGTTATACAGAAAACCACCAGGAACTGATAACAAATTTAAAGCCACGTTTCTGTATCCCTGTGTTTGGCCAATCATCCTATTAATTGGGTGTGTAGCATGGACCACAAAACAGGTGACCTGATTTTTTTTTTTTTGATTTTTTAAAAATAATTTTTATTGTAAGCATACCTGTACAGGCCTTTACATATAGAAACAGCGTCATAAGAGCGAGCAGTTATACAATGTGGTTTGTCGGACAGTACACAGCCGTTATGCCCACAGCCCGGAGGTTGGGCGGCGATGATGTCTCTGCTCTTCCATGCCTGACGTTCGAGATAGAGGAGTGGCTGTCATTCGGATCTTGTGCATGCCTACTTTTATAGTCCTACCCAACTGTGCGCAAATACCCCCAACTCCCACCCCCTGCGCTAATCCTAGAACTCCCCCCCCTTGCCCCATCCCACCCACCACCACCCATCTAAGGCTTCTCTAGCGGATATTCCTGGAGTACTGGCAATAGCCCCCCTGCATAATTGCTGCTCCTGGGCGCTCAGCTAGCTTCCCCCACCCTATCTTCTTCGGGGGCCTCCTCCTCCTCGTTAGCCTCGCTATCTCTGAGTGCTTGAACCATCACTTCCCACGAGGTCGCAGTGTCTGCCGCAGTTTGGCTAGGGGTCCTGCGCGCAAGCTGGTACCTATGTGTGCTGTCAGCCGCCGCCCATTTTAGAAATTCCTGTCGCCACCTCCGTGGAGTTGGTCCCACCTTCGCCTTCCAGTTCCTAGTGACCTCCCTCTTAGCCACCATCAACCCCATATCGATGAACTTGCTCGTGAGTTTGGTCTTGGGGGTATGGGGAAACCAGTGCAAGAGGCATTCCGCCGGTCCATAGTCTATAGCCCTATCTGTCACCTCATTCAACACCTCCCCTATTTCCTGCCAGTAACCCCGTAGGGCCGGGCACGCCCATAGCATATGCACTAATTCCGCCCCTTCCTCTGGGCACCGGGGACAGGTCGCTGTTGCCGCACCGAAATACCGCCTGATCCTTCCCGGGGTCATGTACGCCCTGTGTAATATGTAATAGTGGATTAGTTGGAATCGAGCGTTTCTCGTGCTGTTGCGAGCCCTACGGATAAGCTGTGCCCACGTTGTATCAGGTATGTCCTTACCCAGGTCCGCCTCCCACTTGGCTTTTAGGGTTGTAAGAGGGGGAGCGGTCTCTCTAACCATTCGGTTGTATAGGCACGTTACCGCCTTGACCGTGCCCGCCGCCATCATAGTGTACTGGCACGCCGCCGCCGTCTCAGGTTCCTCAAGTCCAGCACCCCAGTGGGCCTGCATTGCTCTGGTTACTGCCGCATGAAGCAAAAATCCCCCTCTTGGGATATCAAAGCGGTCCATTAACTCCTGGAACGGGAGTAGCGCGCCATTTTCGTAGAGGTCCCCGACCACCTGTACTCCCGCCTCCTCCCACCCCTGAAGCTGCGACCAGTCGCCGCCATGTGGCAAGGCCGTGAGCATGCCCAGAGGGATCTCCGGTGCATATGGGCGCCGAACCCCCGCCCTCCTCTGCACTCTGTTCCAGCATTGTCGGTACGTGCGCTGTTCTAGCGACAAATCCCGACTGTCCAGCCGCTGCTGGAGGGTAATATACGCTAGGACGTGTCTGGGTGTTCCCCGCAAGCTGTCGTCCTCCGGGCCCCGATATACTCTCGCTACCTCCTGCGTGAAGATCTGCAGTTGGGCTGCTAGATAATAAAGCTCAAAATCTGGCACCGCCAGTCCCCCCTCATCTTTCGGGCGAGAAAGCGTGGCGAGCGCCACTCTGCATCGCCCCGCTCCCCAAATAAACGTCGTTATCAGAGACTTAAGCAGCCGAAAAAAGGAGCTGGGTAGCCAGATCGGGAGCGTCCGGAAGTAGTACAACAGTCTCGGCAGGGCAACCATCTTTAGCAAAGAGATCCGGCCCGCCACCGATAGCGGCAACGTGGCCCAAAAGGCCATACAGCCCCGCAGTCCTCGCACGCATCTCCCCAGGTTGCCCTCAAACAGGGCCTCCGCCGTATGATAAATATGGACCCCCAGGTACTTAATGCAGGCCGGTTCCCAGGCCGCCTCTGACCGGTGTTGTGGCTGGGCTGTGCCCTCCTGCAGCGGGAACAGACTCGTCTTGGGCCAGTTGACCCTCAGGCCCGACAGTTCTCCGAAGCTTCCTAGCAACGCTTCCGCTCCCTGCAGGTCCTCAACGCCGTCGCGGAGGAATAGCAGTAAATCATCGGCATACAGCGAGATAAAATGCTGTCCGTCTCGGGCTCGCACTCCACGGAAATGCCGTCCCGTCCGGGCCTCAGCCGCCAGCCGTTCTATAGCCAACGCAAATAGAAGCGGCGAGAGGGAGCAGCCCTGCCGAGTGCCGCGCTCTACCGGGTAGCGGAGGGACACCGTCGACCCTACCCTCACCCTCGCCAACGCCTCCGCATATAGGACCTTCGTCCAATGAATATAGCCCGTTCCTAGCCCAAACCGCTCCATCACAGCATAGAGGTAGTCCCACTCCAGGCTGTCGAAGGCTTTCTCAATGTCGACCGAGAGGACCAGCTCCGTCCCAGCCCCGCCGTCCAGCCCGTCCATGAGACGGACAAGCCTCCTGACGTTTATGGTGGTGTTGCGCGTCGGTATAAAGCCGTTCTGGTCTTCGTGCACAAGGCTCGTCATGTGAGGTAGGAGCCTCGCCGCTAGTATGGAGCTCAGGATCTTATAATCTGCGGTGAGCATGGAGAGTGGTCGATAGGACGCGGGGTCACTACTCTCTCTGCCGGGCTTCAGCAGTGGAACCACTAACGCCTCCCGCATTGACTGAGGTAGCCGGCCCGCTTCCTTGGCCTCTTTATATACGTTCAGTAGTCGCGGTGCCAGAGCGTCTAGGTACTTACTATAGAACTCTATGGGGAGCCCGTCAATACCCGGCGATTTGTTCAGTGCCATGCGCCGCACCGCCGACTTGATCTCCCCCAGCACAATGTCCGAGCCCAGATCCTTTGCCTGTTCTGCCTCTAGCCGAGGCAGGGGCAATCCAGATAAGAAGGGTTCCGCCAGCCCCGTCCTGTCGCCTGGGGAGCTCTCTTACAGTCCCTCGTAATACGCCTGGAAGCCGTCGACTATGCCCAGCTGAGTGTGTTGCATCGCGCCCGCCGCATTCCTCAGTTGGAGTATGGGAGCGCATCGTCGAGTGGGGTTCGAGAGCCACGCTAGGAGGGTGCCCGCCTTATCGCCTTCCACGTGGGAGCGCAGCACATAACGCTTATAGTCGAAGGCTCGGAGCCTCTCCACTTCAATGGCTACTGCCTCCCTAGCCGAGCAGAGCGTCTCCTGGAGTTCTGGGCGCCCTGGCTGCTCCTTCTCCACCTCCCTCAGCCTGGCATCCGCCTTGGCCAAATCGCCCAGCAACACCTTCCTCACGCCCACATAATCCCTAATACAGATGCCCCTGACCACTACTTTAAAGGCGTCCCACTCCGTCGCCCTAGTGGACGCCGTTCCTTCATTCTCCGCGAAGTATTGAGCCACCCCCTCCGCTAGGGCCGCCCCGAAGAGGGGGTCTTCCAGGGTCTCAGGCCGCAGTTTCCAGGTAGGGACCCTGGGTGGCTCCGCCACCCACGCTAGCTGGATCAGGAGCGGATTATGGTCTGAAATCGTTCTCGTCAGGTACTCAGACCCCGTAACGTATGGCAGCACCCCTCGGGAGCAGAGTATCGTGTCCAGACGGACATGTAAGTCGTGGAGCCCGGAGAAAAATGAGTAGTCCCGGTCAGTCGGGTGCTGCCCGCGCCAGACATCCACAAGTTCCCAGCTCTCTTGCCACTCCCTTCTGCCTCTAGATAGCCTGTGGACCGGGGAATCGTGTAAGGGAGGGTGAGACCTATCCAAAGAGGGGTCCGCAATGGAGTTAAAGTCGCCCCCCAGAAGGATCGGGCCCGCCAGGGAGTGAGCTAGCTGTCCCGAAAGCGTTGCGAGGAAAGCCAGCTGGTCCACATTTGGGGCATATATACTAGCTAAGATAACCTCTCTACCTTCCAGCTTCCCCTCCACCACCACATACCTCCCTTCCTGGTCTACCCATTGGCGCGTAAGCTGGAAAGGTGTGCCTGCTCTAATCCATATTAGTACCCCCCTAGCATAAGCTGAATAGCTGGTGTGGAAAACCTGTCCCCGCCATCTCCTCTGTAGCGCCGCCCCCTCCTGCCGTGTAAGATGTGTCTCCTGCAGCATTGCGATGTGCACTCCCCTTCGTACTAAATAGGCATGTACCTTGTGTCTGCGCTGCATAGTATGTAGGCCCCGCACATTCCAGGTAATACAGTTCAACTTTTGCGCATTAGCCATTGTCCCAGTGATCCGGTCGAAACCCTCACTCCAGTTCTCGCCCTTCGGTGGTGGTGGTGCCCCCCCTGAACAAAACAAAACATCCCAACAGTCCTACCCACGGTGTACCCAGGGTCAACACCTGCAAGAAGAACAAACAATCCCCAACTGTGGAACCCCACCCCTCCCCCAGAACAGGCCCCAATATCATGATATCAGTCCCCATCCAAACTCCCATACCTGATTGACCCAGGTCTCAACTACACAGCCGCAGCTGTGGGTGCCTTAAGGGCCTACGGAGCGCGGACTCGGCCAGAGGGGGGCTGCGCCGCCTAGCTCCCTGCCCCCTCCCCAATTACCCATGCCCTCCCCGCTCTGAGCTCCCTGGTGTGCCCCGGTCCCCGCTATACTCGCAGGCATGGGTTCTCCTCCCAGCTCCCAAACATTACCCATTGTCTTCTGCCAGTATTTCAGACATTCAGGATCTCGTCCGCCGTTTGCGGTGTCACCAGCGGCCCTCCAGTCCGATGAATCCCAGAGAGGTCCGACTCTGAGCCCGAGGCCGATACATGAGTGTCCGAGTCCGTGGCCCCTCTGGAGTCGGGGCCCTCTGCCCGTCCAAGCTTCTCCACTTCCAGTAATGCGGCCTGCCGTTCTGCTTCAGTCTGGGAGGCCGTCGGGCCCAGCCTCCCCCTTCCACGCTTCTTCAGCCTCTTTGATTTCCGCAGCCGTGCTGGTGAGCGCTCTCGCTCCTTCTCCCGTTCCTCTTGCGCCTTGGCTCCGTCGGTTCCAGCTTTGTATGTCTCCCACCAGTCCCAGGCCTCCGCCGACGTGCTAAAGAAGATCGCCTTGTCGTCTACCACCACTCGCAGCCTGGCAGGGAAAAGTAAGGAGTAGGCAATCCCTTCAGTCCGCAGCTCTTTTTTGATTGTAAGGAAGGAGGCCCGCTGCTTCTGTGTCTCGAAGGTGAAATCCGGAAAAAGTGTGACCCTGCTGTTCGCAATCTGAAAGGGGCCATCCTCCCGAGCCTTCCGTAGGAGGAGATCTCTGTCCCTGTGGTGAAGCAACTTGGCTATTATCGGTCTGGGCGGGAGCCCGGGCTTGGGAGGTCCCGAGGGGACTCTGTGAGCCCGCTCCAGAGTGAAGAATGGCGAAAGTCCTTCCGGTGCCACCACTGTTTTTAGCCATTCCTCCATGTAGGCAACCATGTCCTTCGCTCCCTCCGTCTCCGGCACGCCTACGATCCGCACATTACCGCGCCGGCTCCTATTTTCAGCGTCTTCCGCCCGCCGTTCCAGGGTGCGTATGCGGTCTAGGGCCTCCGTTAGCTGTCTCTCGATCACCTTATGGGCCGGCGCTAGCTCCTTGATCACTGTTTCGGCATCCTTGACCCTGTCCTTTAGTTTGTCGTGGTCCGCCCGGAGCAAGCCCAGCCCCGACGCCACCTGCGCTATATCGTTGTGGAGCGCATCTCGAGTGGCCGTTATGGCATCCAATATTCGATCTTGCAACCGCTGCAGGTCTGTCTGCTCGGTGGGGCCCCCCTCCGCCGCACCAGATGTTGCCGCCTCCTCCGCCTTGGTTCTTGGCTTCCCCATCGCAGTAGGCCTCGCCGCCCACTACCTCCCCTGCAGTCTGCGTTGCCCCGGGCCTCTGCCACGTGGCCCTCTCCTGTGCGCTATGGGGTCGCTCTGCGCTGAAGCCGTGCTCCAGAGGTATTGTCCGCCTCGCAGCACGTCCCCCGGGGCCTGTGGCAGCCTGTCCTCTCCCCCCTGGGCTAGTGTTCCTGGTGTACTTCGCCACAGGGGACCCGGCGCCGCCGAGGATCCTTCGCTGGTTTTTGGGCCCCTCCGCTATGCCCCTGCACACCTCTATAGCGTCCGCGGCGAAGGGGGGGGGGGGAGGGGCCCCGAGTTATGACGCACCGTGCTCCGTTCCTCGAGGTGCACTGCTCTAAGTGGCCCCCTCTCACCTGCTGGTGTGACTTGGGCTCAGAGCTGGGACGCTGGTCTGTTGCTCGTCCTCACGGCGGTGGGGGCCGCCTGCCTGCACCATCCGCTTTGGCTTCCCCGGGCGGATCCTCTCCTCCCGCAGTCGCGGTCTCAGCGCTCCGCTGCCGAGGGTGAAGGAGCGGCTTCCACAGCGGGAGTATCGCCGCCGGGGCCACCCGAGCCGGTGATCGCGCCCTGTGCTCAAGCTCCGGCAGCGCGGACCTCTGTCTGTTCCCCGGACCCTCAGGGCTCTGCCGTGGCCGCCATCTTACGTGCCGCTCTCGATCTCTCCGCCCTGGTGGCCGCCGCGATCGGCGGTCGTTCTCGCCTCTGCTTAGCCGCTGGCCGTTCAGATTCCGCCCAGCCAGTCACCCGTTAAGGTTCAGATCGGCGCCGGGGCACACACTGGCTCTTCGGCCCCTTCTGCAGGATTATTGTGGGGAATAGGCACGGAGCTCTGGGCTCACGCCGCCATTTCCCTCGGCGCTCAAGCCACGCCCCAAAACAGGTGACCTGATGTGCTGCGCAATGATATTGATCTACTGTTTATTCAGTGGTATTCAAAGAGGAGACGGAGATATCCAAATGGGATGGGTATTCAGAGAAGAGATAAAGGTAAGTGCAGGAGATGGGTATTCAAAGAAGCAATGGAGATGTCTGAAGTAGCTGGGCATTCAGAGAAGAGATAAATGTATATGCAGGTGATAGGTTTTCAAAGAAGAGCGATATCTGAAGTGGCTGGGCATTTGTACGGATGATCAGGCTCCCCGTGCATAAAGCATCCAGTACCGTTTGGCGATTATTCACCCTTGAACAAAAGAATATGGCAGGTATCAGAACCAACATAATAGGGTGGAAGTTATTTGTTTACTTGTTCTAATCTTGTCTAAGGTAGAGGAAGACCCTCAACTGGTGAAATTAAATTAAATGAAATTTTAATTTATAACTCGCACTAATAGCCATAGGTGTCTAGGCACAGATACTTTGATAAAGAGAAAGAAGAGACTAAAACTAAGTATGGTGAGAAATACGAAATTTAAGGAACCTTACTTTTTAAACAACTAGGTTTTCAGAAGCTTGCAGAAGGAGAGAAGGTTAGATCCTTAAGCGCTGGGGGCAAGATGTTCCACAGCCTAGCTGTGCCCGCCACAAAACATCTGCCCCCCAGGAGGCTGTTTTAGCCCTTGGGATTACAAGATTAAAAGCTGATTAAGAGTGGAGCTGCCTATCGGGAATATACCACACAAATCTTTGTTTAAAATAGTCAGTCCCGAGCCCATATAGTGCTTTAAAGGCAATGCAGAGGGACTTAAATTCGATTAGTCTTCTAACTGGCAGCCAATGCAATAGTGGCAGGGCATGAGATACCAATTGATATTTTGGAAGGGCAAGCAAAAGGCGTGCTGATGCATTTTAGAGAACCTGCAATTTGTTTAAAAATCTTGATTGCATATTGAAAAAGAGTGCACTACAATAGGCAATCTTTGCTAAAATAGGCACAGAAATTAGAGATTTCTGCTAGTCAGAAGGAATAAAAGGTAACACGTTCCTAATGGTTTTCATCATGAGAAAGCAGGAGGAGGTAGTGGTGTTTACTTGGTCTTTGAAAGAAGGTTTATCATCCAAAATAGAATTTTTACCTTGGTAACTGGATTACGAAGATCTTCTATTTCCTGCGGCCACCAATTAGGTGTCCAAAAAGTGGTGCCACGCCCAAATAGTAGAACCTCATTCTTTCCTGAGTTCCACTTGAGACAATTTCTGGACATCCGCATTCCAACTTCATGCATACAATCAAGGAATCCAGAAGCAGTGTCCTCAGGACCATCGGCCAGTGATGCTACAATGTGCGTGTCCTCAGTGCATGACAATAATGAAAAGCCAAATGAATAAGTGTCAGACTTAACAATGAGCCCTGAGATACCCCACAGGGGAGAGAGATAGGAGTGGACCTAAACCCATGAAACTCCACCAATTAATCCCTGTCTGAGAGAAAGATTTAAGAAGGTTGAGTGTCTTGCCCCCGATGCCCAAGGCGAAGTCTATCATTGAGAAGACCATGATTGACCATGTCAAACCCCACGGAGAGGTCCAACAAGATCAAAACCGTCTTCCCACCTTTGTCCAAAATATCCCTAATCCTCTCCGAAACAGTGATCAGCACCAGCTCAGTGCTATGTTGGCTTCTAAAACCGTATTGTGTGTCATCAAGGAGATTATTATTCCTAATGAACTGTGAAAGTTTGATATTCATTGCTTTCTCTGCAATCTTTGCGGGAAAAGGCAGATGAGAGGCCTATAGTTGTTGGGGTCCCTGCCAACCAAATTGGGTTTTTTTCAACAAAGGGAGAATAGAAGCTCTCTTCCACTCTCTAGGGAAATCTTCAAATTGCTCTTATCCTACCAGCTGGGTGGGGTGAAGATCCCCCTCCCACCCCCCAAGCAGAGTGGCTTGGAGCTCACCCAACTAGACTCTTTAGAACTGTGGCTACTGATCCTTCTGCCTCTGGCTCAAACAGACTCCCTTCTTCCCACAGTCTAGCACTGGGAGGCCCTAACACCCTGTGGGGCAAAGGGTAAGATGAGTTTAATAAGCATGCCACATGTCCTCCTGGCCTAAACTTTACATACAATTCAAGCATTGGCA
This sequence comes from Lissotriton vulgaris, assembly GCF_964263255.1. Taxonomy (NCBI): domain Eukaryota; kingdom Metazoa; phylum Chordata; class Amphibia; order Caudata; family Salamandridae; genus Lissotriton; species Lissotriton vulgaris. Next base: position 140,462,713 of record NC_141696.1, on the reverse strand, counting down.
AAACCTGTAGGTCTCACCTTTGTGGCCTATTGGTTTACCAATGATTTCTACCATGCTGCACAGTATCTACAATTCTATGCAGCATAGCTAAAGGGGAAAAAAACAAAGACTTTTGACGCAGCTTCACACATCACTTTGTAAATAACGCTAGCGCTTTTATTTATTTTTATTTACTAACCGAGTTGGAGAAAAAACGTGCAACAGAGAGCATCATGGGTGCGGGGGAAAATATGTAAATAAAAACACACACACTATAGTGGAGTGCTTTACACAAAAGAGAAAAGTAGTGCTTGAAAAGCAAGCATTGGGAGCAGTGATGCCAGTCACTCAAAGAGATTATAAAGAGGCAATGCCCCATGGGACGGACACATACAAGATTGACTAACTGGGACACCAATAACAAGCAGGCAAATGACAGTGACTAGGGAAGCTAACCAAGAGACCTAACCTAAAATTGTGTTGGCCAAGGACAAGCGAGAGGGAACTTTACGTTTGCTTCCCCATCACAAAAGTAAAATCAGTGGGGCTAAAGTGATCGGTCCTTCATGATTTTGTGTCTATATGTATTGATAAGGGTATTTGGTCCCTATTGATCTTGGCGTGTAACAGTCTTTAACTTCTCCCACACATAATACAAAAAGATCTTGCATAAGGAAAATGAGGAATACCCATTCTCTTGTAGGTCCCTTCAGTTGACGCTTTGCGCGTGTCCATAAAAATTCAGTGTGGCCACAGAGGTTGGCCTCATTGGTGTATCTTTCCTTAAGACTTATCAGGATTATTAGTATACCACGGCCTCTGTCTAGTCCCATTATCTCTGGCTGGCATGTGATTGGCAGTCTAATGCTACAAGCTATTGTAGCTGCTTCAGAGTCGCAGAAAGTAAGGGGATGGTTCTTTATTTAGGCAAGAGGGCATAGTCTGGACTTGTGACTACATTTATGCAAGTGAAACGTCTATTGTTACTGTACACATTAATTTTATTTAGTAGAGATTGATCAGTTGCCAGACTGCGGATTTTAATTTGAACTATTAATAAGGGATTGGCTGTGATGCAGGTGAGTGAGATGAGGGCAGTGTCCCTTAATGTTTTTATTTTGGAGAATGTACATAAAATGAGGTTAACACACCAGGCATAGCGTTCTATTATATTTCTGGTGGACACAATCTAACTTACTTACTTTTCATGTTAATTCTACTTAATGTTTGGCAAAAGGTGGCAATCAGGTGTCAAGCTACACCGGGTTGTGAGGGTGATGAAAGGGAAAGGACACCTAGCTGACAAGTGGGTGGGCTTTGCTACACTAATGAAAGTTAAAATTGCTTTGCAGTAGGTGAAGCTTTACAAGGGATGATGTTTGTGCCCGTGAGATACAATGCTTGACAATACAACAAATTGTGAGACAGAGTTAGGTGCCGGTGGGCCCCCTTGGGGTGTTAAGGGAAGAAAAATGATCAAAGATTGGGTGAAAAACATTCTTTTTTTATGATGTTGGAGGGGAGTGAGAAAGTAGAGCAAGAAGGAATGCTGGTTGGTTGATGGTGTTTTGTTTTACTCTTTTGAACCTATTTAGTGAAGCGTCACATTGAAAATCGGACACTCTACTACTTGAATGGTGGCCTGGAGAAGAGTCTCAAAAAGACAAATCTCTGTAGGATTCTAGTGGGGGATGTGACTGCAATGAATGGATGACCTCTGTGGTAAGAAGCCAGCAGGCAGACACTGCAGAGGGATGTGAATTGGATATATTTAGATGCTTGCAGACATTGCAAAGATCAAAAGGCTGATATTATTTCAACAGACCTCTTTATTCCGGTTAAGAGGTGGAATTCTGCATTTGGGAATCTTGGGAGTCTGAGCATGAGACATAATAGTAGGCCTAGGTATATAAAGCATGTCAGCTGCGAGCTCCTAGGAGCATGCAGCACCCAGCAACAAGGAGGTTACAATTCTGGAAACTGGTATGCAAGGCCTTTTCCCCCAGTGTCAAGTGAGGTATTTGGAATGGGATGATCAAACGTTCTGTGTGAAATGTTTGGTGAACTTCAGATTAAGAAACTGTTGAGGGAGTTGGGTTAAATAAATATGTTTTTGGTTCTAGCTGATGTTTGATTACTGGTACAAAAAGAGGGAGAAGTCAAACATACAAAGAGGTGCTAGAGGAAGAAGAGGTAGATGGTGACTGTGGGCAACAAGTAATGTGAGATAGCAGCTTTGTATGATCAGCATTATTTTAAAATTAAAAAGCTAGATTGGTGCCGTACCCCAACTTGTCAAAAAAGTCCATAAAGAAATAGACGCCACCTAACCGTGAAAATGCCACTAAAAAGACATGAAGGAAAAATCAATCCACGAACGGGACAGTGGTTACAAAACCAAATGCACCCTATTCCATGTACATCAGTTAAGCTTAAACCTCAATGTATGATACCCCATGTGTAAGCACAATTGGGGACCTACCAATATCAATCTGGGGCAACAAATCATCCAGTATGTTGTAACCTCTGAAGAAGTCCTATGTAAAAAGGACGAAACACGTTGGCTGATGGTTTTGTACGAATGGAATATTAAAGAAGAAAAACATCATATATCTTGCATTAGCAGCGACTCATTTAATTGAATTAGGATTCTTCAATATATATGGATATTTCTTTATGGACTATTTTGATAAGATGCGGTGCAGCTCCAATCTAGCTTTTTTGTTCTGTATCCCCTGAGAGGGGAGGTGCTTCTGGACAGGGGGGCACATTTGGTAATCTGCACACAAAAATAGTCTTTCATCTAAATTTTATTGGTAACTTACGGTGCGGGTGCAGCACTTGTTTTTTATGGTCCACTGTCCACTTCTCAAGTTTCAAATTATTTAAAAATTATTTTTGAACATTTCTATTTCATTTGTCAGTGGTTTGTAAGTTCTGTGGCAGTGCCCAGACTTGGTTAAATGATTCACATCACTTTTTTGATTGGCGTTCTAAGACTTTTCTGCTGTTCTTGGCTTGCACTGCTTGTATCTGTAGTTATTTTGCAACATTTTTTTTTGAGCTGTCTTTGTTAACGCATCAGTAATAGGTTTTTAAAAAGCAAGTGTGCTTCGTTATCTCGACTGTGCAGACTTTGCCTCAGGGGTAAAAAGCTGTTCAACGTGGCAGCTATAAAGTTGCATCAAGAGAATGAATCAGATCTTGCAATACTTTTGTTTTTCAATGATATAAGTACTATTGGCATCAAAGGTCTTTAAAAAGAACCTTCACTGAAGTGATATATTAGTGAATGTTAGGGAAGTCTATAAAATCTAAGGACACTGGCAATATTGACAGGTGTACGTTTTAGTACACACTTCATCCAACAAGTGAAATACATACACCTGTTCCTGATCGTTGTCATCTTTGTTTAACCCACAAGTGTTTTTCAGCCCCTCATTTTATAATGTTTATGTGTTACTGATTATGAGCTCTCACCATATAAATGATGGAAAAAGCAGAAAAATAAATAAGTATTAATGTAGGTGGAGAAGTCCTATCAACGTATTAACACTTTGTCAATAAAGAAAGTATTCAAAATGAAGTACAACTAATGGTAGGTGATAGATTTTTGCTTTTACCAGGTTAAATAATTTGACTGCCGATAGGCAGTATTTACAATGCTTTCTCAGACTTAGTTGTTAAAAGACTTGTTTGGCTGCAGTATACCCTCTTAGGAACTGTAAAGGGTTGTTTATGGTGTTAAGGTCCTCCACTGACTTGGGGCCTTTTTAGGTCGGTCAGATTTCGGGAAAATCAGCTTGTTAGAAGTGAACCGTTTTGACAAATATGGGGTAACAATACACCCCTGCCAGGAAAACTTTGATTTTGTCTCTTAAAATTCATGTTTGCAAAAAGTAATCCACTCTAGTCTGATGTAGGATATGAGCATTTTAGGTGCCAGGAGAGAATAGGTTCACACTGAGTAGCACTGCCTGCCTGACACAGCATGTGTGTGCACCCTAATCCCTTTGGCCTTTGAGCCTTAAGGGGGCCGTGTATGCTGTAGTCTGCATCGCTGGACATATAATGGCCACAAAGAGAGCTGTTTATCAGTCACTTTCATTTTGGACCTCTCTATTGTTTTCAAAGTAACGGGCATTGCTACGTGAAATTTAGGGAGCGGCATTGCGTCTGCTTGTACCTGCACAAAAGCGTGAACCAGTTGTTGCTGGATAATTGAGTCCATCAGTCCATCATAACAGTCACCCTTGACTTGGCCAAATCCCACATACTGCTTTGGACTTCATTTGTTCCTCATCCTTAACAAGCAAAATCCAACTCTGTCCTCTTCGCCTAATTAAACTATCATAACCCTATTTGGCCTTATGTCTAGTGAATTTGTGTCTTACTCATCCTCGAAAATCTCTATCATAAGAAATGCTGTGTACCATTATTTCTGTCCCCTCCACTCTCTTCTACCCCACATCTTAAAATTTCCACTCATTCTGTCCAATATGACTTTTTTACCTGACCTCACCTACTGAACTGATCCCAATACAACCATCAGCATAACCCATCAAGCGCTCCATATGACATCTTTATCTCCATTTAGTAAAGTGATAAGCCCTAGCACGTAGAGGCCGCAGCTATTTTTTTCTTCATTAACCACTTTATTTTCTCTGACTCTTAAACTTATTTATTTAAATTGACAATTGTACTTGCTTTGGTAAAAGAAAAGTGATGGCTCTTTCTTCGTACAAATCCTATTTCTGTCCAGTCTTGCATCTTCCATCTTCCATTCTTCAATAAGACTATAGCACTACACATGTTCTGCTGTCATACTTACTAGCTTTCATATTACTTAACCCACTGCAATTTGGCTTACTTCAACAGCATTTATGGAAGCAGCTCTTGTGGATATTTCCACTTCCTCGCCTCTCCTGACCACAATTATCTTTCCTCTAATCTTCCTAACTTTTCTGCATCATTAGACTTAGTCGACCACCCAAGGTTGTATGTCATAATATCGAGCACTAAGATAACTTGTTTCCAGGAAATTGTAGATTAAAAAGACATTGTGATGATGTTTGTATTGCAACAGTTATTTACTAGACATAAAGCCAACACATAACAGGTGACATTTTACAGATGAAGAATATTATCTGGTGCAACTTGCATACTTTGTCTTTTCAGACTTGCCAAACAATTTGTTGCCATTTTGACCTTCATTCTTGAAGTATCTGACAGGCAGAAAATGATTACAGCTGACACTAATATTGTCTTCGTAGCTAATTTTGGCTGCAGATCATCCACCGGTAAAAACAAAAGGCGGTAGGATGCCATTGACATATATGCAATAGATGCATTAATGACTTATTGCATTGACTTTTTATCAGCTGTAAAAAGTGCACAATCTCAAACACTGCATTTCAGTATCCGGATAGTGTGTGTGTCTGTGGAAAATTCTATAATGGAAAATTTCCCAAGTTGTATTATTTCCTGCAAGCGAGGAAAAATTTAAATGAATCGGCTGCCCTAAAGGAATTCACACCTGAGTTATATAAAATTTACACTAAGAAAGCCGGAAAATATCTGGAGAAAATCTATATCGGAGAAAAACAAATTATTGGAAGAGTTAAGGTGCAGATCGAGCAAAGAAATAATAAAGGCTAAGAAATCTTTTTCATCACAAATAGATGAGACTGAATATGGAGCAGAACTTCTCTTGCAAATGCTATTGAAAGTTAAGAATATTGAAAGCCATACACCGAGGCAGAGGCTTCTGTAGAAAACTGTGTAGGTAATGTTTTTGTAACCTAAACCACTATTGTTGTAGACATGAATTGTTTTAGCTCCCAGTGAGTCTAAGTATTTAGAAAGGGGCACCCTCATAAATATGTACCACACCCCCTGTCCGTATAACAGGAAGACATATTCCACCTGAAATCTTAGATGTAGAAATTAAGGCAATTATTTTGAACTACAAACTGTTGGTTAAACAGTTTAATTGGCAGACCCTTTATTGATAAAAGAAGCCAATTGTCTTCAGTGGCATTCTAGTAGTGTCAGAAATGTAAGTTATTAAAATGGAAGGAGATGACCCCTACCAATAAACACAATCTGGTTAGGCCAATATACAGTTCTTTGAGAACTCTGCTCAACCCCTGGTAGCTATTGCACAAATCCCCAGAGGAATGCATGTGTAGTTCAAGCAGTACCAACAATTCTAAAGAACAGAACACAATAGCCTCAAACCAAAGTAGGGAAAAATATAATCAGCAAAAAGACATGAAGATAAGGGGAAATATAGATATATATTTTTATTTAAGGTTCAATTAGGAAGCACCTAGAAATTGCAAAGCACCATGGAAAAGCAACAGTTCACAACTGACCAGGATCTAGAGCGATTTCTGGCGAGCGCAGTGGAGCACAGGCCTGGTACACCACGCAGGTCCTCTTAGTCAAAGTTTTACCTTTAGACTTGGTCTCTAAAATGGAAGTCAAAATCTTCCAGATGGGCAAGGTCCAAGGCTGGCGCTGTCAAGAGTCCCTCAAATTTGGATACTTCATTGTAGAGCTCCTGCTGAAACCATTGGTTTGGGACCCAGAAGCTGCAAGTGAGACACCCGGATTTCATGTTCACCGAGGGTGCTTTGCCACTTGGATAGACTTGCTGCCTCACACTTATCCAAAGCTTTACCTATGGACTTGATCCCTTTCTTACAAGTCCGAATCCAGCGTGGCAAGGCTCAGCGCTATAGCAGGCCAGTGCTCCTGTTACCGTGAGGTCGAGTTGAACCTTTTTTTCATTGTGGAAAAAAGTTCCTGGTGGGACAAACATGGTTTTCTTATCTATCTACAGTAAAAAAAAATCTGGACAAGCTTCAGCATCATATCTCAGCCCTCCAGAGGTGGAACAAATGACCTGTCCCAATTTTCGCCAACTGCTGCAAAAATTCCTGCTGATGAGTCCTGCATTCCCTAGCTTGTCAGTGTTGGCTTTCAGGTTGCAGGTCTCTCTTCAGCCTGGTCTCTTGCCTTCGTGAGCAGGAGTCATTCTCCTTTTTGTGTCCCTAATCCAGACCAACGGGAGATCCTCCACTTGACCCTTGGAGAGCAGTTTCTGTGATTGGTAACCAGAAGGAGTCGGGTGTCGTGGATCTTTGTCATTGGGTAAGTCCTCTTCTTCCTGCAGACGTTAGAAGCTTTCTTTTAGCATGGCCTACTTGGGTGTAGTCTACCCAGGTCCAGGAATGTTCTGAGGAGGTAGTGGATGAGGTGTACCAAGTATATCCTGTGTTCTAGCTAGTGGTTGGAGAAATTGTGCCCTCAAATCCTAGTAGTCTCCCCATTGTCTTTTGCAGCACTTCCTCGTTGCCTTACTGTAAAATTACCCAGGAGTCTCTTTCCAATATGGCAGAATCTTCTGCCCTGTGCAGGCTTGTCTTGCTCTCTTTAGCCAGTCCTCTAGTTGGATGAGCTCTCCTCCCACCTGGTAGGTTCCAAACTGGTTCACTTTCCCGCTGGGAATGGAACTCGCAGTCTTGGACAGTCCTGGGAATGAATAAAGAATGATTAGTAGAAGGTCTCTGTCATCAACTAGTTATAAAAAGAAGTACTAAAGCTGTCCTTTGTTTTGCTAGCTGATCTTAACTGTCCCAGTTGCTAATCCCTGCAAAGTGGTCAGCAGTTAACATTGCCCTGTCCTTTCTGTGCTCAGAGTTGGCCGTTATTTTCTGAGCCAGGTTCATTAACTCTCTGAGACAAGGAGGACAATTCCAGCTCTGGGATTGTGGTCTGTGGCAGAACTGGTTTTTAGCCAGTTGTACATTTGGCAGCCTAAAGTACCTTTTTATACAATTACTTTTCAACACAAGTTAACTATAGTCTGATTTCACTATTGAATTAGATTTTGAAAATTAAGTATGAAGTAACTTTGAATGATTGTGCAAGCATTTCCCCCAGATGCAGATATAACATTAAATATTTTGATCACCCCATGGAAAATGTAGCTGAACATGCGCAGTATAATAGCTTTTAAACCTCCAGTGACTGTGAGGGCATACTTCTTAAATATATAGTTGGCCACATTTTTATATATTGGGTACCCTGCCTTGTGGATGTACATGCACAATTCAGGGGTGATTTATTAGTATATGAATTAGGTTTTCATATATGGTAAAGGCACTTTTCCTTGTTATGTATTATTGTAGTGCCTTTAAACTGCAGTTTAGCCAAAACTCAGCTTTGTTCCTGGCAGCCATGCATTTTTATTTGGGTGTTATAAGTACATATTGTAACCTACATATGCCATTTAACTCCCATGCCTTTGGTACATTTTCTGCTCCACCTAATTTGGCCTTGCGTGAGAAATTAAATAGACCAATTGGGTGAAATAAATTTTACCCATACCATTTTAGTTTATGGAACAATACAATTTATTGAACCTACATGGCAAGATACACAGCTTTTCACCTAGTGGCCAGCAGCAAGAATTATGAACTTCTTTACACAGTTGGAGCCTTCAACCCGGAGGCTGGCCACTTTGAGCAGGTACGTTTTATTCAACATATTTAAGAACATATGACAATATCCAACAGGCTCCACCCCTCTCCTTCGCACCCACTTAAAGAAAACCAATACAAAAAGCTGGGCTCATTGGATAAAAAGATAAGTGAAGAAATCATAAGGGATATATGCCTAGTCGTAGCTGGTATTTCGCTGGGAACTAATCTAAGCAGCCTTAAATGAATTGAACTGGTTAATTCTCAAAATTCTGAGGAGAGGATTCTGATAAAAGAGGCCCATATTCCTGAATACGATGTGCTTTGGGTGTCAATAGCCATGGTCAATCATTCCATTCCTAAGATAAACCGTAGTCAATGTAGCCAGGTGACATGATCGGGAGTCTTATCAGTTCCCTACAGTGATAGAATCGCCTGTCGTGCAGCTCTAATGCCAGAGCCATCTGGCGGCCCCAGAGGGAACACAAGGGAAAGGCCAGAGGGTTTGAATGGCCAAGTATAGTGCATGCTGGAAATCTAGGGCTAGAGGTATTGAAGGCAGAATCAATATCGGTGAGGACCAGGTCCTAAAAACGAGATGGCTTGGGACAGTGCCATAGGAGGTGCAGCAGGGATCCTGTCTGTCTACAGCCCGCCAACATTCTTTGGAGCGTCCGGGATTTCCGGTATGTAGGCGACAGGACTTAAATACAGATAGGAAACAATCTGGTAGGTCGCCTCCATGTTAGCCATGTTGTGTGCTATGTGGTGAGTTCTAAAATGTCTGCCCATTCTTTGGTAGTGAGATCTCTCCTCCCATCTACACTACCCTGGGACTTTTCCCCAGGCGTCCCTCCAGCCAGGAGAGAGTAAATTTCAGATATGAGATAGGAGTCGTCTGATTTAAGTAGCAGCCATTTCTCAAAGGGAGTCAATGTGCGGGAAGCCCCCGGTATATAGCCCAACAAGGTCACCCAGTAGCTGCAACTGTAAGTATGGGTGGTAATCTGTGGAGATAAGTGCGTAGTCTAATTTCAACTGTTCGAATGGTATTAGTTCCTTGTGATCAAAGAGGGAACTCACATGCTTACAGCCACTCTCTTGCCACCGTTTGAAGATTACCGTGCCCTGCCCAGGCCGAAAATCAGATTTTTTTTGTGAACTGGTCATTGGGGAGGGAATGTCAGGCCAAGTCGTAGGGCCACAGAGTTCCACACCTTTAGCATCGAGCTTGTACTCCGGCGAGGAATAAAGACCTTTGGCTCTGTTCTTGCTTGGAAGCCAGGCCTCCCTACAGATGTTGGATCCGGCCACCACTTGATCCATGAAGGACCAATGATTTTCAGAAAAAGTCCACATTCACTCTACGAGAAAGCAGAGTTGAGAAGCCTGGTATTAACGATAGGACCCCTAGACCGCCATCGGCCTTCTGACGGTATAAAATTGTATGGTGCAGAAGAGGTTTCTTGCCCTCCCAAATGAAATATTGATGGCCGCTTGTAACAAAGGGATTGCTTTGAACGGAAGGCACAATGGAAGAGTTTGAAAAATATAAAGTATGCGTAGAAGAATGGTAATTTTAACCGCCGCTATACAGCCAGACCAGGAGAGATGTAACGGCTCCAGGAGGACAAGGACTCTTTGGTCTGAGATGAACAAGCAGAGTAATTTAGTTGTGCCGTCTTGGAAGGGGTCTTCGCCAACTGAATGCTAAGGTAGGGAATCACGTCTGGTGCCCAAGCAAAAGAAAATTTGGATCGCAAAGGGGCTTCAGGAGGATGGGCGACCGAGATTACCATTTTAGTGTAAAATATTTTTATTAATTTTGTCCAGTTACAGATACCATTGTCTACATCCAATGACTTGTCAGGTGTCATTTCAACCTCTTTATTAACAAACTATAACTGTGCCCTAGCACCCCCCATGCCCCATCCCCTCACTACAGCCAACACTTGAGGGCATTGTACATGACCTTTAGATCCAAGGCAAAAGGCACGAGTGCTGGGAAAAGCATCTTTTTAATTTGTGTGTTTGCTCAGTCACTCTTGGGGTAGTATCTGGGACCTACTTTCAGGTATGAGATGAAGTGATCTGTGATATCTTGCTGTAATTCTCTGTATTCAGGAGATAGTAAAGAGGTAAACGGGGACCATCCAGCTAATAAGATGACTTTCATTGTAATATGTTATCCTTTCCATTCCAAGGGAATCGCCCTTCCTGCTAAAACAGGCGATTCGGGGGGGGGGTTGGGGGCGGGGGTGGTGGTGTTTGTTTGCCCTATGCAGTTACGATGGCCTGGACAGTGGACAGCTGCTATTAGTGCCACTGATAGCTATTTATGTGATTCACCTCCCGGGACTGGTTGGCCAAGCAGTGCAGCGCCTGGGTCACTTGCAATAAAAACATGAAAACATCACCCCAAGACTTCAAGTACTCCTTCCCAACACCACCACCGATTCGGACAGTGCCACAAGTGGGAGAGGGATCCAGTGGCCCCACATCTCCTCCAACAAATATTCTGCTTTTTTTGTCCCACGTGGCTCTTCTCTGTGGTGTTCTATACCAGGATCTTGGCACTTGATACTGTGTTTCGCTCATTTTGCCAGTACTTGCTGGGACTTGAGACCTATCATAAATGTTTCCCATTCCTTGTTGGTTAGAGTAATCACTAGTTCTAGCTCCAATCACTTTTATGCTGCTATTTTGTGTTTGGGCTCCACCTATAACAGGTGTTTGTGTAAGGCTGATGTGGTCTAGCACCCATCAGTCATTTCTCTAAATTGGTTAGCTTTCATGAGGACCCCTCCTTGATCCTTGGTGGCAGTAAATAATGTCTTGGCGGTGAGAAAATCTTTCTGCCTCTGAACGGTTGTATTGGCACTTAAGCTCCTAACATTTTTGGTCTGGCCATCTTTAAATAAGGAACTACCTGTTCTTTTGCCACTTTAGAAAGTAGTGATTGTACAGGGCTGTGAAGAATTCTGAATTGAAAGATAAAAGGGGGAAAATGTGACAAAGTAATTCGTAAACTCCATCGTAGCAGCCACCCTGTCCATACAGCCAGGGAAGTTTGGGTTGCAAGTGAATAATACAGTCCCCAGCTCCTATGAGGATGTGGAGGCCACAGGTCTACCAGGGGATGATGACCACTAAGAGATGGTCTGTCCTACACCATAGCTTATGTGTCTCTGTTTCCTCTATTCCACCAGGTAACATAACAGCTCCCCGGATGAAGACTGATTTGCATAAGGCTGGATTCAAACTGATGTGGCATGGTGGGCAAAAGAACGATGGATTGGAATGCTACCCTGAGCAATTGCCGGTGGTTAGACTTACTACAGGCATTCCTCTTTGCATCTTCTGTGTGCTTAATATAATGCCCTAAGTGGACAACTGTATGCCCAGACATGGTTCTCATGCTCGCTGTGTCACTAGAACAAAACTACACCCAATTGAAGAGCGCCATTCATGGCGAAACTAGTGTTGGGTTGCTAGAGTTCTGGTTCAGGAAGGACCTGGCAGTTTGGGGTAGACTGTTCCTTTTGGCGCAGTGTTAAGACTGATTTGATGGCTATGTTCAAACCAAGGTGGTGTTTATGGGCAAAAGCACAATGCATTGGAATGCTACCTGAGCTATTGCCAGTGTTTAGACTCTTTGCAAGTATTCCTCCCATCACCTTTTGTGTTCTCAATGAAACATCCTAAGTGGCCACAGATGTGCCCCAACGTGGGTCCCACGTTTCCTTTGCCACTGGGACCAAGCTACACCCAAAGGAAGAGCCCCAATCTGCGAGAAACCAGACTTGGGTTGCTTTTGTTCCAGTCGGGGAGAACCTGGCCCAAAAGTTTGGGCTGGACTGCTTCTATTGGACATGATCAAACCTGATATGCATATTTTTAGGTCTAAACAGGGGGCACGGTGGGCAAAGGTACAATGAGTGGAAATGCTACCTTGAGCATTTGACAGTGGTTAGATTTATTGCAAGCTTCCCTTCCATCACCTTTTGAGTGGTTGATCACAATAGAACTGTCTGTTAATGTTTCGATGTGTGGTATCGCTAAACCTCCCTGTGAAACCAGCCTACATGTATATCTTGCCTCAATTCCTTGGGTTTTGTTCATCCAGATGTAGTTGTTAATCGGGGCTTGATTTTGATTTGAGGTCGCCTGAGCCAAGGAAATCGTAAGCCTTTGAAAAACAAGAGGCTCTTTGGCAGGATCCTGATTTTATTGATGGCAACTCTACCAGGCCAGTAGAAGTGCTGCAGATGCAACTTCTCCAAGCCTTGTTTCTAATTCTTTTAGTCAATGGGAGTAATTTAGGCTAGCAACTTGCACAATTGTATGTCGCAGCTTGATCCTCAAGAATGTTACCACTGTAGCCCTCATTCTTCACTAGGGCCTCAGATTTTCCACATTTATTTTGAATCCCACAACTGTTTTATAGACTTAAAATTCTTCAAGTGAGGAACCCACAGATTCCCTTGGTTCTTTTAATGACACCATGATGTCATCCGCAAACCTAGTTCGTTTACAATTATCGTGACCTACTTTGACACCTTTTTATTTTCCCTCCCATTTTCCAATAACATTGGCCAGGGGTTCCATAGTCAGTTCAAATATTAGAGGCAAGGGTGGGTACCCCTATCAATGCCCCTGGTCTATACAAAAGGTAGTTGAGGGGACTCGGTTCATCTGAATAGGGGCCTTTGGAAATTGGAGACTGCTTCCTGAACTGGGCTAGGGCTAGTTACCAGTGTCTGAAACCCATACCATACTCCTCTGTACCACAATCGATATGAATGTAACGCATATACATCTTTGTACACAGTTTCAATGTGAAGGTATAATCCTAGAATCTGGAGTTAAATGGTTCAGCATTGATCTAGGATGTTGTTTTTTTATCAGGTATGCAATAGTGCACATGTAGCACCATGGAGCAGCGGAATAGTGTATAAAGATCATGTTTTTCTTTTTTACAGGAGCACCCTGAGCATGAGGTGCTGTAAGTACAGCAGTATAAGTTTGTTTCACAGTTTTTTTTGTAAAGTTCTCAAGCCCCCTTGTGGTGGCTCCAGAATGCTTAATTATGCTGCTTGGGCTCCAAATGAGAGCTATCAAAGGGAATCCGGTTGTGTTCATGATAGGCGTGCGCTTGACACACTGCACTTTACAGTCAACATATATTTAATATTTGCAATTTAAGGCACAGTGGGAGCATGTGACTTACCCAGACTCACGTAATTGTTTGGTCAATTGTGTCCACGCCGTGGCAAGAGTCCAGGTCTGGAGCTCAAGCTCGACAATGTAGCCACTAGACTTGCCCGTCTCTATTAACATTTGCTGATGCTAATACCGTAGCTTAACCCCTTCGATGCGTGTGACAAGGTCAGCTCGTCATGGGCGTTACCTGCGCTGTGTGTGTGACGAGTTGACCTTGTCAAGTAACGCGGGATTTTTAAAATAGCAGCGCTCAGCGGGAAAACCGCTAGCGCGCATGCGGTTAACTACTCTGTAAACTGCATGATAGATCCACGGACAAGCTATTTCTGTGTTTTGCAGAGAACAACATTGTTTACATGAATTAGCAACTTTCCTTTCCAGTCTTCTTTCTTTTACCCCTAATTTTACACTTCTCGTTTTTGTACCAAATTTATTTTTACATTATTCATATGTGAGTAAGGAGTTTCAGAGAGACCATCAAAATTCAGGTAATTTATTTCATTCATCTTACTTGAGTAATACTCCACAGTGGCTACTCCACGTAACGAGTCCATTCTCCAAAAAGGTGTTCGGAAGAAGGGTCTTGCCCTTTTTTGATGGTATTCAGCGCTTCCCACATTATTTTATGCATGCTAAGCCACCAAAGATTCCATACTGGCGAATAAAATACCTTTCCTGTAACAAAAATCCCCCAGTGTGGCCATCATGCAAGTTTGTCTTCCAACCCCTTGTCTAATCTGTTGGTCCTCTAAACAAACCTATGAGTGGGTATTGTTACACAAGCTTCTGTTCCCTCATGATAGCCTCTTGGTTCTTAGTTACTTTAATATGTCGTAAGACCCCATCTATGTGTTGCAGATTCCCAGAATAAAGCAAAGTTGCATAACCTTGGAACCAACATATTTGGGTTGTAATTTTGGGTGTTTCACTTTGGAACAAATGTTTTTGTAAACCGTGTCATCTTCCTGTACTTGAGTACTACCACTACCACTACCTCAGTCTTTCAGGAGAACTGGAAAATCGTCTGAATAGCAGCATAAAGCACTATATAAAACCGAAAGTAATATAATGGAAGGGAAGAGGAAAATGTTTGCACATATCTTGTCCCCTCATTGAGCACTCCCAGATTTTGCAAAGCAACCCTGATCTCACTGACGCCATCCCCGAGCTGCTGCTTGCACCGTGACTTGTGGGCGCTGCACCACCTGTCTTCACGTCACCGCTCTGGTCTTAGCGATGACACTCCAAGCTGACCTCGACGCCTCTGCCTGCACTGTGGCCTGGGGGCACCGCTCATAAGTTACGCAATGCACAGCCCCGTCCCGTACTTCAGCCTTGGTCTACTGCCATCGACTCCAGATCGTCTACCAACAATAGCTCTTCAGCAACAACCACGCCGCTGCTTGCACTGTGACCTGTCAGCACTGCAACAAGCTCCGACACACTAAGCAACGCAGCCCTGGTCTCACTGAGGCCGCTGGCCGCTGTCATCAAGCCACTGCCTGCACTGCGACCTGAGGGTACTGCACGCCGCACAGCTCCACTTCGCACCGCAGCTCCGACGCCTGTCTAAACGAGCGTTCCCGACTTCAACCTCACAGAGTTTGATCGGAAAACAAGGAACTGCCCAAGACTGGATCTGCTCGCTCCTCACCGGAAGAAGCCAAAGGATCAGACTACCGCTCTTCCTCTCCGCCCCCACTGACATTACCTGCGGAGTACCACAGGGGTCGTCTCTGAGCCTGACCCTCTTCAACATCTACATGGCCACCCTCGCAGACATCGTCCGACAACACGGCCTCAACGTCGTAACCCATCTCATC
The DNA here is from genome assembly GCF_964263255.1 of Lissotriton vulgaris. Classification (NCBI taxonomy): domain Eukaryota; kingdom Metazoa; phylum Chordata; class Amphibia; order Caudata; family Salamandridae; genus Lissotriton; species Lissotriton vulgaris. The sequence continues at coordinate 140,447,199 of NC_141696.1, read as the reverse complement.
CACTCCCTCACAAAAGACCCACCACCCCAAAACTCAACTTCCAGAGAGGAATGCAAAAAGGGGCAGTCTGGATGACCAAAAGCTGCCTAAAACTCAACACCGAGAAAACAGAAGTCCTTGTCCTCGGAACCACCCCTTCAGCACGGGACAACACCTGGTGGCCCACCTCCCTCGGAAGCCCACCTACCCCCTCAGACCACGTCAAGAACCTCGGCATCATACTAGATGCATCACTCACCATGAACCAACAGGTCAACGCCGTCACCTCCAGCTGTTTCAACAACCTCTGCATCCTCCGAAAGACCCACGTACTCACACCTCCAGCTGTTTCAACAACCTCTGCATCCTCCAAAAGACCCAAGAACTGATCACCAGCAAACTAGACTACGGCAGCGCATTCTACGCCGGCATCAACAAGTCCCTACTCTGCAAACGATACAGAACACCACGGCCAGACTCGTCCTCAGCATCCCTGCCACAAACACATCAGCCAGTACCTGTGGCCACTCCACAGGCTCCCAGTGGAGAAGAAAGTCACCTTCAAAATCCTCACTCACGCCTACAAGTGCCTTCACAACAACAGACCCAAATAACTCCACGGTAGAATAAACTTCCACATACCTAAAAGAAACCTGGTATCAGCCAACCTCGGACTGGCTGAAACCCTGCGGATCCACAGAGCCAGATCAGGCGGAAGATCGTTCTCCCACATCGCAGCCAAGACCTGGAATGAGCTACTGGCAGACATCAGACGGGCCCCCTTCCTGAACACCTTCAGGAAGACCCTCAAGACCTGGCTCTTCGGCTGAACGGAGCGGCGAAAAGCATACAGCTGTCTCTTAGACATTTGCAAAAAGCGTTTTTTATGTATGGCACAACAACTATATACCACTCTAACAATACTTGGATGCATAGATGTGGTGGTATTTATCTTCCCGACGTCTTGATTGTCAATGGGCAAACTGACAGTAAGTAGCTAAAGAAAATCTGATCTATGCGTCAAGGTACTGTACCTCCTTTAAACTTGCCCACATAGAGCTGTTTCCTCTAGACTTTATAGAGGGGTTGGTGAGAGACTAGCCAAAATACAGAAGAGTGACCCTGTAAACCTACTGTCCAATAGGCCAGGGGAGCCACCCACCAGGGAGGAAAGACTAAATAAACATGAAAGGGAGCTTCCCCAAAGTAAAAGGAATTAATCAGTAAGTATCAACCAAGAACACCCACAGAAAAGCTGAAATATTTTGACAAATCAATTTTGAATCAATCATTTATAATACAATTATTTAGACCCTATTTAATAAAAGGTCAGCTTCTAGAGTACAAAAAATCTTTGAATAATGGAAGCTTAAATAAGCATCAGCTCAAGATACAAATAGAACAATAAAAACATGACACTTCATTCTTTCATTCTAACAGGCATCCACACACTCTCATTCAAACAAACCAGTTATTCATTATCAATCACAACATCAAAGAGCGTCATGCGATGTGAAAAAAGCACCGACGCGCGTTTCGGAAACACAAAGTTATTTCAGAAGATCCTTCATCAGGGCGCATACGTTTAATCCACAGATGGGAGTCGGTTCATAGTCTCAGTTGTGGGCTGAAAAAGCAAATCTCTAAGTATGCTGTGGCTGACCAATCCTGGAAATTAATCTGATAATTAAAACACTCCCAATTGTGAATGATGAAGGCTGACAGGCAGCGGTGTTCCTACCATCTGATAAAAATGATGAAATTGTCGACTTGAAGGATTCAATGGGCATTTTCTGTTCAGACCAGATGGTTTGTAGGCTCGTCAGAATGATGGGCAGACTGGAAAGTTCAGCTGTTCACCTCCTGTTTCTTAGGTAGCTGTAGATATATTAGATAAGGTTACAGGGAATCCGCGCGTGTCCGGAATCGAGATAGAAACCCCTTTTCTATCTCGATTCCGGACACGCGCGGAGACAGACTGTTTTTGGATCCATGTCGACTCTGGGCTTTCTGCGAGACCAGGACACAGCGTCTTAAAAGTAGGAAAGCAGCCCATCAAGTTCCACCCCTCTGCTCCTCCCGTTTACTGCCACGCATCATCAGGAACAGACCTCCTCGCTTTTATCACAAGGATTCCCTGGAACCTTATCTATCGTATCTACAGCTACCTAAGAAACAGGAGGTGAACAGCTGAACTTTCCAGTCTGCCCATCATTCCGACGAGCCTACAAACCATCTGGGCTGAACAGAAAACGCCCATTGAATCCTTCGAGTCGACAATTTCATCATTTTATCAGATGGTAGGAACACCGCTGCCTGTCAGCCTTCATCATTCACAATTGGGAGTGTTTTAAATATCAGATTAATTTCCAGGATTGGTCAGCCACAGCATACTTGGAGATTTGCTTTTTCAGCCCACAACTGAGACTATGAACCGACTCCCATCTATGGATTAAACATATGCGCCCTGATGAAGGATCTTCTGAAATAACTGTTTCCGAAACACGCGTCGGCGCTTTTTTCACATCTCATGACGCTCTTTGATGTTGTGATTGATAATGAATAACTGGTTTGTTTGAATGAGAGTGTGTGGATGACTGTTAGAATGAAAGAATGAAGTGTCATGTTTTTATTGTTCTATTTGTATCTTGGGCTGATGCTTATTTAAGCTTCCATTATTCAAAGAATTTTTGTACTCTAGAAGCTGACCTTTTATTAAATAAGGTCTTAATAATTTTATTATAAATGATTGATTCAAAATATTTCAGCTTTTCTGTGGGTGTTCTTGGTTACTTACTTACTGATTAATTCCTTTTACTTTGGGGAAGCTCCCTTTCATGTTTATTTAGTTGGTGAGAGACTAAACTCTGAGAAAAAAACACCAAATGCCAAAAATAAAGTACTAATGATAGAGGTAAGTAACTTTTGTTATCTGGCTCTGTGCATGTGATCATAGAGCTGAAAAGATTTCTGGGTAATCTGTTCTTCCCTCATGTGTAATCAATACTGATACCTTGGCTTAGTCCTAACTTTTCCATCTTGTTTCAGCCAAAGAAAAAGAAAGAAAAGGTACAGATGAAGGAGATCAGTGCTGGCACTGACTTCGAGTTTGGGGCCCTCAACATTCAAGTGTCTGGCTATGAAATGACTCTGGTGGAACACTATGCACAGTATGTGCACTGTCTTTGCAACCGGCTGAATGTGAAAGTGGAAGAGAGGTATGTAGATTAAAGTTTGACTAAATGTACAAACGTGTGCGTGTTTCAGAGTATTAGTGATGTTGTAGGGAGCTGCTCTCCATCTATACCTGGGACTTCTGAGAGTTCCCTCTTCCTTTTTTGCATATGTTATGCAGCACTAAGCCTGAAAGGGTATTGTCTCAACTTGTACTGGGTGCTCTTGTGTGTCTGGACAAAGCTATACCTCTCTGAAGAGCTCTAATAAGAGCAAACAAAATGGGTCAGGGGCTGCTGTTATTCATCCCAGGTTGGCTTGGATGATATTTTAATAATTCAGAGCTGTAATACTGTGACTGGAGTGGTAAATGTAAATGTGTAAATGTGCTGGACTTGTAAAGCGCACAGCTGCCCGTAAGCGTCCCGGCGCTTGCTTAGGGAACCCGTCCTGGTATTCCCCTGTGAGAAACCACGGCAGGGTGTCCACAAGGTGAAAGCCAGGCATCCAGCCGCGAGGGGCCGTAGTGGAGATTAAGCAAGCTATTGCCCAGAGTCGCAGAGTGTGACCCCGTGAGTTGAGTAGGCACCAGAGCGAGAATTGTCGAGTCCGTGGAATTTTGAGCCAGAGACCCGCCGAAGCGGGGAATCGAACCCTGGTCCACGGTCGATCTCAGCTTCTGGGTCTGCCGCCTCTAACCACTGAGGCACGCTTCTCCACTTTGGTAAAAGGCTTTTGTCATTTTTCAGGTCAGTGTGGATGGCACTAGCTAATCCTATGCTTACAAACTTTGCTAAAAAACAGTCAGTTGAGGTGAGCAGATTCAGAGTGTTTGTGTTGGTATAGGGTGTTCCATAGGAAGGAGCTGCTCTCCACCTAAACTTGGGAACTTCCCAGAATGTCCTGCTTCTTTTTTGCATAATTTATGCTGCACTCCAAGACTAAAGAGTATTGTCTTGATATATAGTGTTTGTATTTGTTTGACCGAGATCATTACTGCATGTCGTGTGATGTAAACATTTAAACATTCCAGTTTTAGCTTCACTTTTGGAAGCTACTGTACTTGTTGTTAATTGGTTCATTTTTGCAGTGAGTTTTCTGGGGAAGGACTTTGTGATACTTTGCTGGGCTTGAATCTTCACAACTTGCTTATGATTTCTGCAGTTATGGTTTACCCACAAAGACCACAGAGGTTATGATGATGCAGGAGCAGGGCTCCAAGATGTACCTCGATGCTGTACTGACAAACCACGAGCGAATTGTTCAGGTACTGATTTTGGTTTTCTTCTCTATGGTGGAGTTATGTTCGGTTAATAAGCTTTGAAAGCACACTTCTACCCAAGGGTGTCCTGGCGTTGAGCATTGCCTAACTTGTTTCCAGGAAAGGAGATGACTTCTTCAGAAAACAACCATGTTTTCAGTCCCTTCCTGAAGGAGAGGAGCTTGGTAGCATTCCTGAGATGAGCTGGTAAGTTGTAAGCTTTAGCAGCACAAGCGATTAAACTACTGCCACCCCAGTGAGCTTTTTTCACTCGGTGAATGGCCACTTGCTTTGCTTCTGAGGAACGCAATGCTCTTCCGGGGACATACCATTGAAGGCGCTTTCTCAGATAGTCAGGGCCACTACCAGTCAAGGGCTTAAAAACCGTGCAAAGCGCTTTAAATTGTGCACGTTGTTTTACTGAAAGCCAGTCGAGATTCCAAAGTCCCTTTCTGACTGAAACAAACTTTGGTGTGCCAGTTAGCAACCTGGCTGCCGCATTTTGCAAACCGGAGTCTGTTCAGATGTTTCTTGTGAATATTCAAATACGGACTGTTGCAATAATCCAACTGAGACAAAATGAGCGCTGTGACTGCCGTCCTAAAGCTATCCTCTGGTAGAATTTTTGTTTATTTTCTGCAGTACTCGGAGGAGATAAACGCTCGTCAAGACAACACCACTGACCGTATCGCCAAAAGTAAGCTTGTTATCTAAAATCACCCCCAGGTTCTTGGCTTTTCTAGTAGGGTTTGGGGTGTTCCCATTTCTTCAGGCCACCAGTCGGGGTCCAGAGATTAGGATTATTGCCGAAAATGATGACCTCCGTTTTGCCTGCATTTAGTTTCGGCAGTTTGAGGACATCCAGCTGGCAATGGCTTTCATGCAGTCAGTGCTTCTTAAGCCAGCTGCCACTTCTTTGCCTCACTGTATCAATTTATGTGTCGTCCGCATAGGATGTTAATTGGAGCCCAAATGATCTAATCAGGGCTGCTAGTGGGCCAACTTAGATATTAAAGAGCGTGGGGCTAAGGGATGACCCCTGTGGGACCCCACAAGGAAGGACATTTTGTCAAACCTACCAAATATTGGCAGATGCCAGACAAGGATTGTTTCTATATGGTTTAATTAGATTCCACTGCTCTCCTATACTGTGCTCCAAGATGCAGGTGGCTTGGTAATCCACTAAACAGATAATCCAGTAAACTATCCATTTCTAGCCCCCGCTCAGAGGGGAGATAATTTCGTGGTTGAGTTGGATCAAAGGATGCTTCCTCCATTGGAGGCTTCACATGAAAGACCACAAGTAGAACCTCGTATGAAAAAGGTGCAAGGAGGAAACCATTCCTAAATTCAACACCCCATCTATCTATACTTAATGAGCAAAATGTGGATTGAAAAACCCCCCCAGAAGTTTAGCATCTAAGTACTCCATAAAGCCGATTGGAGAATTTCAATCTAGTTCTAAATAATTCAGGAGTAAAGGAATATAATTAATTCAAAGCACCTCTAAGATATAAGCAAGATACAAATGCCCTAATATGATGCATGCTAGTGCTCTTAAAGAATTCAGTTTGAACATAGGAGAGCAGGAAGACGATAAGCATATAAGAAATATTATGAGTAGGTTGAAGGTACCATGTTATGCAAAAGCATCAGGCCTGAGTGGACAAAAGTAAGATTTTACACGTATATTATATGAGTTTTTTTGTAATACTTACTTATGCCTACTACCATGCCATCAACCAGGACTCTCCAGCCACCTCTGTCCTGTTCTTTCAATCAGACTCCAGGCGTAACCCATCTCCTTGCAGTCAGCCTTGAGGTGTCGGTGCCAGGTGCGTCTTGCCCCTCCTCTTTTCCTTTGAAGGTTCGAAGTCAGCGCTTGCCTTGCGGTGTTTGACGCAGGCTTGCAAAGGCTTTGACCTGTCCAGCCGCAGCGTCTTTTCACGATTTCTTCATGAGCAGGGAGTTGGAAAGTCTGCTGCCATAGTTTTTTGTTGCTGATGGCGTTTTCCAGTGGATTTGGAGGATTTTCCTCAGGCAGGTGTTGGTGAAGGTCTGGACTTTGTTTGTGGTGGTCACTGTTGTTCTCCAAGTTTCTGCTCCACATAGAAGGACTAATTTTATGTTGTTGTTCAAAAGCTGGATCTTGGGTTGCAGTATTAGGTCCTTGGAGCTCCAGATCTATTTTAGCTGAATGAAGGCAGCCCTTGCTTTGCCAATTCTTACCTTGACTTCGGTGTCTGTGTTACCCTGCTTGTCTGTGAAACTGCCCAGTTAAGTGAAGGCCTCGGCCTCTTCCAGCGCATCACCTGCAGGAATGACTGCAGTTGTGCTGGCACTGTTAGCCTTCAGGATCTTGTTTTTTCCCCTGTGAATGGTGAGGCTAAGTTGTGCTGATGTGGCTGCCATCTTGTCGGTCTTCACTTGAACCAGCAGATAGGTATGGGAAAGTAGGGCCGGGTTGTCTGCAAAGTCCAGGTGGTCAAGCTGGATCCCATTTCTTCTTGTGGATGTCTTCACTATCCACTCAATGCCAGCAGGAAGAGAAAAGGCAAAAGCAAACAACCCTGGCAGACTCCTGTCCTCACTTGGAAGGCTTCCGTGAGTTGTCTTCCACGGACTATCTTGCAGGTCATTACCTTTTAAGAGTTCCTGATGATTCCTGAGAGTTAATTTGGCACCCCATAGTGGCAGAGGAGTTTCCAAAGGGTCTCTTTGTCCATGCTGTCGGAGGCCTATTCATAGTTGATGAAGTTGACATGGAGGGGGAGAGCTACATTCCTTTGACTGCTCAAGGATGATGTGCAGTGTTGCAATCTGGTCTGTAAAGGATTTATCTTTGCTAACGTCAGCCTGCTGGGCACATAACTGAGCATCAAATTGTTTCTTCATTCTGTTCAGGATGACTCAATTGAACACTTTGCCTGGGCCCCAGGCAGCGTTGTTGTACTAGATGTATTCTCCTGTGTTTAGTCTTAGCTTTCATAGAAGTCTTGTAGTGTTTTGTGAATGGTTGACTTTTGCAACTATTGCTGAGCTTTAGCATGCCAAGGAACATAAGTAGTAATTTTCCATTTGTGATTTGAATACACACAAGTATTTGATATCAGCGGTCAATATGCACTTCTTAGGTCAAAGATTGATTCTTGGCTGAGAGGCTGCCAGATCATATGAGCAACACCCAGCACTGGAGTTTACTTTAGTACGGTTTTGTGTCTCTTTTCAATAACCAGATATTAATATGCATCAGGACAAAAATCCATAGATGCATGGGGACTCCTACACAGTGACAGAGCAGGAGAGCACAGATCATGTATGCTACATGTTATTAACTCCCATGCATGAAACAATCGGGCCACATAACAATTTGACTAGGGATAATATATTGAACCTCTTAAATTTTTTTACATTTATATCCTGTCTGGTACTTTGGAATTACATTATCACCTGTCACCAAGCCTCTAATGTATGCAAAAGAATCTGGGCATATCATGTTGCTCCCACATCCATCTATTTTTACCACAGTACTAATATACGACTAAAATGTTTGGAACTCTCCTTCCGTACAGATATTCAGCCATCCAATAGCCTGCTCTTGGATTTCTCTTTTTGGCTCCCCCACTAATTTCTGATATATCCTTATTCTTTTAGTGCCGCAAATATTCCTGCCTGCAGCAGGTTTTAGTGGTTGCCTTATCTGTTTATTTAGGTGCCTCTTTATAGGTTGAATTTTTTTCCGTACCATTTAGACATGCTGTTTCTCAGCTAGAAAATAATGGAGGAACTCCATATGCTTCTCCCAGACCTTAATGTATACTGTCAATAAAGCTACATTTTGCAATTTGCTCATGGTCTTCCAACTAGCTTTCCCAATGAAAACTTTACTCAAACTTTCAGTCCCCGCATTGTATAGGCTCTCGAAGGATCAACAAGCGTGCGGTAAATAAAAGAATAGGTTTATGTTCAACTTGCCTTTTGGTTTGCATTGCCCTGCCTTGTATCATTGCAGGTCAGTTCTTTGGAGTTTAAATGATAAATTGTCCTCATTTTATAGTTCAAATGTGTGTATTATTATTATTTTTTTTATGGATACAACAACGTTTACCTACAACTGCAGGATGGCACCATGCTTTTAAGTCTCTTGTAAGTTCCCATTTCGATTGGTTTTAGAAACAAGGGCCCATGTAGAGTAGTTTTCATAGTTCTCTCAATATAAGTTTACCGTTGACTCTCCCTGACTCCCGCCCACACCTGCGTGGTGCTATGTGCCCCGCTATTCCCTTCCCAAATATTGATATTCTATGTAGTCCCATTTTCAGCTGGGTTCTTGCTGCTGCTTTGTGAAAGTTTCTGCATTCCCAGTCCCGTCCGTCCCCATAATCATGATCATGCTGATTTTATTTGGTTTCAGGGAGTTTCGTATTCGGTGGTTCGGTCATGCTTTGGAACAACATTGCCCATTCTATGAAATCCTCTGCTTGTTTTTCATCCCTCTTCCATCATTGTCCATTCCTGCATATCCTTCATTCACGCCTTCACTGTTGGTCCCTGTGGGCTTTTCCAACGTATAGCTTTGCCACATTTACAGTTATTGCCACAAGCATCAAACATTTGTATTTCATTTTTTTCTTTATGGTATGGAAGTCGCCGGATTTATGTTGTCTATTACCTCTTTCCATTATTTTGCTATTGTTCTACGCTCCGACATCACATACAAAAAAACCTGTCCATTTCCCTTCATCTAGGGCACGTTGTTACTCGACCTGGGTTTTTTTCTTCCCAACTTTGCAGGGGTTAGATATATTCTTTGCAATGCATTACATTGTGCCAATTTAAACCTTGCATTACTTGCTTTCTCTGTCATGTTTGGGCATGCTTGCCCCCTTTCCCCTTCACTGTCATTAGTGGGCTCTAGTCTCTCCCATTCTGCTCTAACTCTGAGTCAAGGTTTTTAATGCCCTATATAGATTGGAAACCAGCCTTTTTCCTGTGTGAAACCAAGCACCGCTGTCGTTACTTCTGCAGGTTTTGGAACAGTAGGGAAGCTGTGCCATATTTCTCTAGCTGTCTTAGCTAGCTTTGTGTACAGTAGGAACTGACCTACTCCAAAAGCTTCTTGTTCTTCCTGAAATGTGTTGAATGTTCCCTAAGTGCACAGATCACCAATTAGTTTGCGTCTGCACCAATTTCAATTAGGTTATGGACTTATATTGCTGAATAGATTTGAAAGGTTGTAGGCTCCAGATAGCCATATCTGCGGCAAATGGTGGCATTTTAAGGAGTTTTGTTGCTACCCTCTCCAATACTTTCCCCTATTTGTTGTATCAAATAAGGCATAAAAAGCCAGATACCACCCCACTTGACTGATGAGGCATAATAAAAGCGTAACCTCTCCCGGGTTATGCCATTTACATGTATGATTTTTATCTGTTTCTATTAAAGTTATGATCATTTTTAATCTATTTCTTTATGTATGAAGTTTTTGCTGTCATTTTATATTACTTGTTTGCCATTTTGTTGACTGCCTTGTTCAGGGAAGACCTGGCCTAGCAGTTTGGGCTGGAATGTTCCCATTGGAGCAGGGACAAGCTTAATTAGCATATGGTTGGATCCAAACTGAGGTCTCATGGTGTGCAAAATAACAATGGACTGGGATGCGGCCCAAGCAGTTTCTAGTGGCTGAGATCAGGGCCGGACTGGGAACCCGAAGCAGCCCTTGCAATTTTCTTGGGCAGGCCCCTGGAGGCTGGAAATGCTTGCTTGCTGCTTTTGTTACTTGGGATCGATTTTGCAGCAAAAGCGGCTCCCGCCCTTCCAGCCTCCTGGGAAACGCTTTATGCCCGGTCTGGCCAATCCTGCCCTTGATGAGATTATTCAAGCATTTCATCCATAACCTATATACCCAGATATTTGAACCTGTTTAGCTCACACTGGAGTCCCAGATTTGGATAATCTTGAGCTGGGAGTCTCCTTACCCTTCCCAGAGGAAACTATTTCCTTTTATTTATACTAATTTGCTGGCCAGATGCTTTCATTAATCTCTCTAATTCTTTAAGCAGCTGGGAACCGATATTCTTGGTTGGCTCAGATAGACCAGTGCATTGTCTGCATACATAGATTTCACATGCCTATTATCCACCACTTTTATTCCTCATTTACCCACCCCAGTTTGTTATCCTAACCCCATGGGTTCTGTCGCCATGCAAATATTTTTGGCGAAAGGGGACTGGCCTGCTGGATATCCCTCTTTATTTCTCACAAAACAGTGAGGTTGAATCAATCTGCAAACACGTTTATTGTGAGAGAACTATGAGCTTTTCATGATATTGAAGCAGAATTGATCATCGGTGAAATAAATAGATGTAGCAATTCTGAATCCTTCAAATAGCGACGTAGGGCAATACTGAATCTTTATATTCTTTCCAGTAATGGCTTAGAGCTCAGCTCCATACAAAGTGGTGGACTGACAAAGTAAAGGTGGACGTTATTGCAAGGAAGCATACAAAGAACATGCAGACTGAGACAGCAGAGTCCTCTACAGGAGAAAGAGTAAGCATTCTCTGCTGGAAACAAGCCACATAAACAAACCCCAAGATAAGTGTAATAAACATAGCCTAGCTTGGCACCTCTAATTTGTGCTGGAAATATGATGCGTGTAACCAGGCAGGAGACTATACTGATCTTTGAGACAGACATGCTACCAATGGCTGATGTAACGAAAGAAGATGGGAGAAAAGGTAAAAGAAATGTAATAATCCCAGATGTCTACAAAATAATGACAAGAGAGTCTTGACATATCCTAAAGATTAACCCTTTCGATTCTGATGACGAGCTCAGCTCGTCATCACCCACGGGTGTCGTCTGCTGATGACGAGCTGAGCTCGTCATGACAACAGCAAAATGGTAATTTGCAGCACAGCGCAAAAATCACCGCAGCAGCGATGGGGTTAAAATCTTGATTTGGCATGACCAAAAAAAAGATTGGCTTTGAAATTGTAGAATGGCAAGACCGCAATACTGTTAATAGGGATCAGGGGTTGGTCGATCAGCAAAGACTGTATGAGTGTTTTGCGGAGAACTAAATCTCCTGCAGCTTGGGAGTTTCAACAGAATACATTTTATGAACTGAACATTGTGCTGAGCCGCCCAAGTCCCAGACACTGTGGTATCCCAACTGGCTTTAGAACCCATCCGGTGCGTCTTTTTTTGTTCAAGGGCATCAAAAAACATGCCCTTTTGTACCGCTTTGTTTCGCCATAAGTTGGCAGGGTATGCTCAGACGTGAGTCCATTGCTCACTTTGCCACTGGATTCAAGCAAGCCTGGCTGAAGACGACTGGAATGCCAGAAACCGGTCCTAGGAAGCTTGTTTCCAGTCAAGGGAAGGCATGGCTTGGCAGTTCGGACTGGACTGTTCCCATGAGGCACAGGGTCAGACTGATTTGCATATGGCCATGTCTGAACTGGGGTGGCAGAGTGGGCTAAAGAACGGTGATGGATTAAACCCAGATCTGTTGACTGGGTGTGAGTGTTTGAAAGGTTCAGATGCTCCGTCCATCACCACCCCCTTTTGTACCGCTTTGTTTGCCATAAGTTGGCAGGGTATGCTCAGACGTGAGTCCCTTGCTCACTTTGCCACTGGATTCAAGCAAGCCGGGCTGAAGACGGCTGGAATGCCAGAAACCGGTCCTAGGAAGCTTGTTTCCGGTCCAGGGAAGGCATGGCTTGGCAGTTCGGGCTGGACTGTTACCATGAGGCACAGGGTCAGACTGATTTGCATATGGCCATGTCTGAACTGGGGTGGCAGAGTGGGCTAAAGAACGGTGATGGATAAAACCCAGATCTGTTGACTGGGTGTGAGTGTTTGATTGGTTCAGATGCTCCGTCCATCACCACCCCATTTGTACCGCTTTGAATTAATCTCAGCAACTGGTGATCGCTTGGACCGCATCCCAATCCATTGTTTTTTGCCCACCATGACACCTCCGTTTGGAACCAGACATATGCAGAGCAGCCTTGACCCTTGTTTTTTATGTCTTTTTGTTCATAACATAGGGCTGAAACAAGCCAGTATCTAAGAAAAGCGCCTACCATGCCCATCAAGGGACTCTGTCCTACATAGTTCAGGAGAGCCTATCCCAATATCTCATTTAAAATGTATACTATCTAAAAGTGCTAAAGTAAAGGCGCTTTTATTTGACATTTTCATATATTCACTGTTTAGAAATTTGAGTCTGTATTGCCTTTTCTGTTCTAAATTCAGATATTTTGTCATATATTATTTTTGGTAAACTGTGTATAATAATGTATTTAATTTTCTGGCACGTAAAAGGCGTTGGAATCAAAACCTAAACGTGCTATCTTTTGCATGATAATGTTGCGTATCAGACTTTAAAGTTCTCACATTATTTTTGTTGTACTACGCCTTTATTTTGTATTCCATTTTCAGATCAGTCATTTGAGTTCAACGTTGGCTCCTATTCTCCTCGAGATTCTGCAGAGAAATCAGCCTGAAGGAGTCAAGCTGCAGGTTAAAGAGGTAATTGCTGATCATCTTTTATACATTATATAAATGCTGCTTCGCACTCCCCTTGAAGAAAGTTGCCCCCAGGGCGCTGCTGAGCTAATCAAACTCATGGACAATAGGCAGTGGAACTGTAGCAAGCTGCATAGAGGAGTTTAGGATGTATGGCTGAGACATGGTTGTATATTAATATTCCTTGACAAGTATGTAGTTCTTTGATTGCCTTTTGAAGTTTTCGATAATCTTGAGACCTTTTTAGGTCCCACTGTGAACACCATTAAGTCTAGAAATAGATTAAATGTGACCATATTATTGTGGAAAGGTAAACCTGTTTTTGCAGCATATTTGCTATATATATATATATATATATATATATATATATATATATATATATATATATATATATATATATATATATATTTATTTACGAACTCCGTTCCCCACACGCTGCAGTTTCCCCAGACGTGGGGCAAGAACAGACACGGACCACAAGGTAGTAGATGCCGGTTTATTGCAGTGCTGTCGCCATAACGTTTCTGCTCTCAACGAGCCTTGATCACATGACAACGTGATAATGGTGTTGATTTCTTTTAAAGTGCTAGTGCCACATTGTAAATACGTCACATGGGCTGGACATAGATAACAGACTAGTAAAATACATATAACGTCATTGATAAAAAGCAAATAAATACTTTAAAACATGACAGTTAAATAAGGCTTTCATGGGGATATTAATATATGTTAAAATAAATTCATACATATATAAATATCAACACTGTTTTTCCCAATAAATTGCTAAAAATATATGTGCAATATACAGCCAACCTGTAAACATAGACTCCTTATGTAAACATTTAAATCACAAGGTATATAAATAAGTACCATTGAATTACTAGTCCTGAGACCAAATTAATCATCAATCACGGGATAAATCCCTATGAATGGATGCCAACCTAAGGGACATGTACCCAAACTTGTGCTTGAAAATAAAGTGCAAAAGTGCTTTGTGCTATGAAGTGAAAATCTAAGAATAAGAATGAATCTGGACTTGTTCCACTGGATCAAACTGAGCCCAGAATTGATCACATAGGAACCGACCACACTGCTGGTTTTTATGTCAAAATAGCAACTAAATACCCGGATAATGATGGCATAGACTAATACTTGAGATTCAGAGACATATGTTAGCTTTAACTAGATACCAGAATGTACATCACTTTAGCAGCATAGATAATTTATACAGTACAGTGAGAATATGTGCAAATTGATATTCAAAGTTTTTAAAACCATCCTGAAAGATAAAACAATAAATAACTAGTAAAAGTTAAAAACCGTTTAAGATTCATATATTACAACAATATATTTTGGCATTGTGACTGGGAAGCTTTAAATTTTATACCTGGAGGCCTTAGTGTAAACACGTATACATATCTTCCGTAAGATTTAAACCGTTAGGTTGTTTACTGTCTAATTGGAGAATGTATTTGGTCTCAAGTTTTCTTAATTGGGCCTCTCTGTTGCCTCCTCTTCTGCTTGCACATATCGAATCAATCACATAGTACTGTAGCTGATTGCTATTACTTTGGTGGAATTCTTTAAAATGCCTTGCTACAGGATACGTGTTATCCTGATTTGTGATGGCCCTAAGATGCTGTAGTATTCGTTTGTGTACCGGGAGTTTGGTACTCCCGATGTATCGCAGAGCACATGGACACTCGAGAATGTATATGGCAAATTCTGTTTTACATGTAAGGACCTTGTTGATAGTATGATCCTTATTTCCGAAACCATCTCTAAAGGTCTTTTTGTTAATGCCATGTGCAAAATTAAAATAAAATCTAATTTAGAAAATATGAAATCCAAGCCATATTTTGAATGATCTAGGTTGTAAATGTACTGTGTTAAAATGTGCCGTTTCCATTTCATATTCACTGGCAGACCCCGCTGCCTTAACTTTGGAAAAATACAGGCATATTTTTCACGATCTGTGTCAATATTGCCAACATTTTTTTCTTTTAGCATTTCTTCGCACTTTTGCAGTCTTTGGTAAAACGAGAGAAAACTCTCCCACACGACCTGACCATTTTCTTTGTTATTAGGAGAAGGAGCTGTAAATCAGTAGTGCTAGCATTAATGTTGGGACGTGTCTAGCTACCAGTAATACATTGTTACATGTTTATTTCATTTTACTTATTACAGGCGAGCTCTGACATCAGAACCTGACTGTGATATTAAAATTAGTGTCAGACCTTTATATGAAGATATTACACCTATGTATTGGAAGTTCCCCGAAGAACATAATGCTATAATATGTTGTACTGTATGATAAAACATACTTCAATTGTGTATTTATTGATCCTTTGCACTGAATAATCTTACATTTCTCTCTCACGTCTACAGCACACAGAAGCAGACTACCAGATGAGGTTCAAGGCCAGACCAGAATTAGAGGGACTGATGGCCCAAGTCACATGACCTGTTATCGGATGATGTTTAGCCCATTCTGTGTTCAATGGTTATGTGATGACAAGACATCAAAAATAGTAGACAGAACTTTTATAACACAAATGTGTTCTTGTCTGTTTTCTCTCTGTGTCTCGTTGTCTGCAATGCTGATCTACCATGTAGAACTCTGCATAAATAATAAATTGCATAAAGTTTGCAGGTTGATACCTGGTCTCTGGAAAACGTATTCCTTTGTTTAACTAGTAAACTTGAGAAAACATTCTGCTGGAATACCCATTTCCACACAGGCAAAAAGCAAAGTATTGAGCCAGAATAGAGCAGGAGATTGTATGTGGCAGCTCCATTGTTCTAGAGGGTTTGTAACCGCCTTTTACCACATTGTTTGTGGTCTGTGTGTAACATTGGCTGCTTGTCATCATTACGAGTCAGATATTGAGGACAAGCTGTATTATGTGAAATTAAATTGGAGCAGAGAGCAGCTCTGGTGGCAACACTATGCTGGTTACATGCAACACACTCCAGCATGAGTTCCTCCTGTGCAGAAACCTCCAAAGTTTGTCTGGATTCACACGTGACCTGTTTTAGTGACTGCTGATACTGTGTTTTATTCTGCCATTCCTAACATGTTTTGGCATTTCTGTTTGTGCATGTGTTTGCACTGAAGTAGTAATGAATTAGTCGAGTTTGAAGTGACAATTAGAAAGTAATAAGTGCACATTAAACAAAAGATTGGTTTGGTTTTGAAGCAGCATAGGCTATATATTTGACACCAAGTGGAGGAACAGCTGCTGGATGGCTTTGTAGCCGCGTTGAGAACTTGAGGGTTGTAATGATCTCTTCTTACAGAGAGATCAAATAATGGCACACACAAATAATTGTAGGATTCCATAAATATTTGTAGGATTTAAGAAAGGCTGTGGATGGTGAGAAATCCCATTCTAAGTGATGTGATTGCAACTAAGGCCATGTAGCAATTAACTAAGTGGATACAAATCACACCTAAGGATAAGGACAAGCAAGACTGTGAGATATGTGGCATGGTGTACAACAAGTGCTTTTAAGGGGGTAATTGATGTAAAGAAATGAAATGTTTCAGGTGTAGCAATAGCACGACCAGTTTTATCTCAGTCTAGTCCTGCTTTGGGGCGAGTGTTCGAAATCTGAGCCTTTTGGACACTTTGCACATGTGTGCCGGTATAAAAACACAGAATGCCAACATTAAATGGAGGTATAGGTGGTTAAAGTAGAGTTGCATCAGTAGAATTGAACACTGTGGGAGAAGAGGATGGGGTAAGAGTTTTGGTGGTGAGAGTTAAACTGTCAGGCTGATGTTTAACCCCTTCCTTGCGGGGCTGTTTCCCCCGCTGTGCTGGGGGGGCGCGTACAGCGCCCCCATGCTCATGACAAGGTCAGCTCGTTATGAGCTACGGCGCTCCGGTGCTCATGACGAGCTGAGCTCGTCATGGCCACACCCGTTCCAATGGAACCCTCAGCACAGCAGGGGAATCAGCCCAGCATGCAAGCGTTCCATGGAACGGGCGAGGTCATGACGAGCTCAGCTCGTCATGAGCACCGGAGCGCCGTAACTCATGACGAGCTGACCTCGTCATGAGCACTCAAAGGGTTAAAGTAAATATGGGAGGAGGGGTAAATTGTTAGAGCTGATGACATATTCAAGATTTACCACTATTAAGAAAGACGTTTATAAGTCACTGTTTTGAGGATTGTGTTGGGCCATTAATTACACCAAATGTTGGGGTTATTGGGATATTTTATGGTTCAAATCTCCCTATTTCATACAATGCCAAAGACAGTATTATGGGTGCATCAATAAGTCTCTGAGTCAAACACAAAATCATGCTTTCTTGGCACCTGATTATCAAAAGAAAATTATCCCACCCCAACTCCCTCCCCGGAGTCATGTTGCACATTCCAGTGAGTGAAGGACAACACGCATGAAACCCATTTCAGAGCACAACTGATCAGGCACTGAGGTCTTTCCCCAACAATCGTAGGAGGCGGAGATACTTGGGGCATGTCAATTCCCTAAAATCCTGTGAGAGAATAGACCGGTAAGGGTGTCCTTATTTCCCAAAGGTTGCACCTTGGTTAGCAAGCGTCAGGAAAATCTGAGTGAGCACCTGTGTTGAACCACTATGTGTTAGAATGTTCTGTATAGCAGCTCCTAGAGCCAGACCTTTCTGTTTCCCCCATCAAGATTTCAAGGGGTATGTGAGAGTTAGGTAAGCCTAACAAGGTGAAGGGGAAACTAGGTATTTGCGTATTGAGGTGGGAGTCTATCTCATTGATTACCTGTGTCCAGTATGAATGGAGTCGAAGGCAATACCACAGTAAATAAACTAAGGTACCCTTAGCCCCTTCAACAATGTGCACCACGGTCTGGGTTTGCTCTGTGTAATCGTACAGGGGTAAAGTATCCGTATGTGACAGTTTTAATGAATGTTTCAGTGAGTGATGCATTTCAGGTGGTGCCTCGCCCTGTAGTATATGTGCCCTCTATTGGGATATTTTAAACAGGAAAGTGAATTTAAAGGTAGATAAGCTGATGGGAAATTATATATTGCTGAAGGAATATGCTACTTACCAGTATGCATCTGTTCTTGGCATGTAGGGCTGCTGACATTCATATCTGTGCATAGATAGCCACACAGTGTTGGGTCTGGATGATTGCACCTTGTTGTCCTGGAAGAGTCTTCGAAGTATCACGAGATAGGTGACTCCTTGCCTGGACTACAGTGCGCATGGGCATCCTCTCCATCCTCTGATTGTTTGTCGCCATTGTGGCAGAGATGGAGATAGTAAAGTAAGAGATGGTCATGCAAAAGATAGTGCTGCAGCTGCTACAGGCACCGGGGAGGAGGGCGGTCGATATGAATGTCAGCAGCCCTACATGCCAAGAACAGATGCATACTGGTAAGTAGCATATTCCGTTCGAGGCATGTGGGCTGCTGAATTCATATCTGTGCATAGACTGAATAGCAGTATCTCCTCTAGCGGTGGTTACCTGTGCCAGCTGCAGCAGTTTGAAAAAGAGTTTTGAGGACAGCCTGGCCAACAGCAGCTTGCTGCTTTCCTTGCACGCCTACACAGTAGTGTTTTGTGAAGGTGTGTATAGTAGTCCATGTGGCTGCTTTACATATGTCTTCAACAGGAATATTCCCTAGGAAAGCCATGGATGCCCCCATTTTTCGTGTACAGTGTGCTCTCCGGGGGACAGTTAAAGTGCGTTTAGCCTTTTGATAGCATATCTGAATGCATTTAACGATCCATCTGGCTATTCCTGACTTTGATATTGGATTTCCTTTATATTGTGGTGAAAAAGCAACAAATAATTGCTTTGTTTTCCTAAATGATTTTGTTCTGTCCACATAATAAAGCGGAGCTCTCTTTACATCCAGTGTGTGTAGGGCTCTTTCAGCTACTGACTGTGGATTTTGGAAGAGCACTGGCAGTTCTATTGATTGGTTAATATGTAAGTTGGATATGACCTTAGGCATCAACTTAGGGTTTGTTCTAAGGACCACCCTGTTAGGGTGTACTTGCATGAAGGGTTCCTGAATGGTTAGTGCTTGTAACCCGCTAACTCGCCTGAGTGAGGTAATGGCAATTAAGAATGCCACGTTAGGAATTGCAGTTCGCGTGAGTGTAGAGGTTCGAAAGGATGTCCCATGAGTCTGGTAAGTACTATATTTAGATTCCAGACTGGGGAAGGTGGGTGTCTTGGAGGGATGACCCTTTTAAGACCCTCCATAAAAGCCTTTTTTGCTGGTACTCTAAACAGTGAAAGGTGTTGCCTATTTTGAAGGTATGCTGCTAAAGCCGCGAGGTGTAGTCTTATGGAAGAGTATGCTAGGTTGCATCTTTGAAGATGCAGCAGGTAACATATAATGTTCTGTATGGAAGCGTCTAAAGGGTTGATTTGGTTATTGTTGCAGTAAATAACAAATCTCTTCCATTTAGCTGCATAGCATGCTCTTGTAGTTGGTCGCCTTGCCTCTTTTATGATGTTCATACAGTCTGGAGGCAAGTTAAGGAATCCAAATTCTAAGACTTCAGGGGCCAGATCGCTAGGTTCATCTGATTGGGATTTGGGTGTCTGATTTCTCCATGGTTATGAGTTAGAAGATGGGGTGCGAGTCGCAGCCTTTGATGAGGAACTACTGAAAGTTCCAGGAACGTTGTGTACCATGGCTGTCTCGCCCATGTGGGAGCAACTAGGATCAGGGTGAGTGACTGTTGCCGCAGTTTGCGTGCTACCAGCGGAATCAGTGGTGCTGGGGGAAAAGCGTATGCAAATCTGCCTGACCAGTTCAAACATATCGCATTGCCTTTTGACAACGGATGAGGGAACCTGGCGGCAAAGTACTGGCATTTTGAGTTTTAGTTTGTGGCAAATAGGTCTATCTCTGGGTGCACCCACTGCCTGAAGAATGGTTGGAGAACTTGGGGGTGAATCTACCATACGTGTAGTTGCTGGCTGTGCCTACTGAGCAGGTCTGCAATCTGGTTGTCTTTCCCTGGGAGGTGTTCTGCCAGGAGAAATATATGCTTTGGAATTGCCCACTTCCATTTGCTCTGTGCTAAGTGGGACAGTTGTGGAGAGTGTGTTCCTCCCTGTTTTTGGATATAGTACATTGTTGTCATGTTGTCCGTCCGTATCAAGACAGTCTTGCTGTACAAGTATTTTTGGAATGCTTTCAGGGCTAGGAATATTGCTAGCAACTCTAGTTGGTTGATATGCAGTTTCTTTTGTTTGTTTGTCCAGAGCCCTTGTACTGTGTAGTGAAGGAGGTGGGCTCCCCAGCCTGTCAGTGATGCGTCCGCTGTTAGAACTAGTTGTGGAACCGGCTCTTGGAACAGTCGCCCCTTGTAAAGGTTTTGTGGGTTCCACCACTGCAGAGAGTTGTGAGCGCGACTGTCTACCAACACTAGGTCTTTTAGTTGTCCTTGAGCCTGGTTCCACTGCCGTGCTAGGCATTCTTGCAATGGACGCATTTGAAGTCTGGCATGGGGGACAATGAATATGCAGGAGGCCATCATGCCTATGAGCTGCATGAAGACTCGAGCTGGAAGAGAGTGTTGTGGCAGAAATTTGCGAATGAGCATCTGCATGCTGGCTATCCTCGCTGAGTTTGGGTAAGCCTTTGCCACTGAGGTATCTATAGTCGCTCCCAGATATTGTTGTATGTGGGATGGTTATAGATGCGATTTTGGGTAGTTTATGGAAAACCCTAGTCTGTGTAGCAGGTGGAGTGTTTGAGATGTGTCTTCTGCACACTGTTGGTACGATTTTGCTTGTATGAGCCAATCGTCTAGGTATGGGAACACATGGATGTGTTGCCTCCTGAGATGCGCAGCTACTGTGGCTAAGCATTTTGTAAGCACTCTTGGAGCAGTGGCCACCCCGAAGGGGAGAACCTTGAATTGGTAGTGTTGACCTTCTATTGTGAACCTG
This sequence comes from Lissotriton vulgaris, assembly GCF_964263255.1. NCBI lineage: Eukaryota > Metazoa > Chordata > Amphibia > Caudata > Salamandridae > Lissotriton > Lissotriton vulgaris. Next base: position 140,426,317 of record NC_141696.1, on the reverse strand, counting down.
AGATATTTCCTGTGAGCTGGATGGATGGGTATATGAAAATACGCGTCTTTGAGGTCCAATGTTGCTAAGAAGTCTCCTTGATGTAGCAACGGGAGCACTTGCTGTAGTGTGATCATATGAAAGTGCTCACACAGTATGGGGAAACATCCTTTACAACGCAACTTTTACCACGCAGTGCCTTTGCAACGCACCTATTACAACGCAAACCATTACAACGCATTGCGCTAGGGGGCGCTCTAGGATAGGGAATAGATTTAATTTACTATCCAACACCTTCCCTAGTGTCCACGGGGACTGGAGTTGGAATAGTAAATTAAACTATTCACTATCCAGCACCCCAAAGCACTATGCGTTGTAAAGGTTTGCGTTGTAATACTTACGTTGTAAAAGCATACGTGGTAAAAGCATGCGTTGTAATGTCATACATCCAACAGTATGTATTGATTTAGGGGTCTGAGGTCCAATATTGGTCTGAGGGAACCATCCTTCTTGGGAATAAGGAAGTATAGGGAGCATACCCCTGTCCCTTGATGTTGGAAAGGGACTGGTTCTATGGCCCCCTTTTCCAGCATGCATTTCACCTCTTGTTGTAGCAGGGTGATGTGTTCTTTGGACATCGGACGGTGTCTGGGTGGTATGTTTGGTGGGGTAGAAATGAGTTCTAGGCAATAACCATACTGGATAATTTGTCTCACCCACCTGTCCGTGGTAATTGTGTTCCAGACACGTAGGAATTGTTGGAGTCTGCCTCCGACCGGTGTTAGGTGGTCTGGAGGTAGCGTGATGAAGTCACTGTTTTGTGGCAGTGGAGGCTCTGGTGTTGTTGCCTCCACGTCCTCTTCCCTTATTATTGTTGCCCCTATAACCTCCTCTATTGGAGTTTTTGTTAAAGGAACCTTGGGTGTTGCCTTTGTATGAGGTTGAGGTCTGTGAAGTATTGCCTCGTGTAACTGTTCTGTATGAGGAGCGTCGAAAGGAACCTCTGTGTTGCTGAAACTGCAATGCACCCATTGATTTCGCAGTTTCTGAGTCTTTCTTCATTTTATCTAAAATGGTGTCGACTGCGGGGCCAAAAAGGAAGTCTTGATTGACTGCCTGGTTAAGAATGGTGGACTGCACCTCGTTTGTAAAGCCGGAAATACTCAGCCATGCATGTCGTCGTAATAAAACGCTAGTGTTAATAGACCTGGCTGCGGTGTCGGCTGCGTCAAGCGCACATTTGATGGAGGCGTTGGTAATACATTTTCCCTCCTGTATGAGGTCATTGGCTTGGGCTTTAAAAGGCTCAGGCAGGTGTTGCATTAAGCTTTCAAGCTGGTCATAGTGCGCCCTGTCGTAACGAGCTAGCAGAGCTTGTGTATTGGCAATCCTCCATGAATTGGAGGCCTGTGATGCTACCCTTTTACCTGAGGCCTCTAGTATTTTTGACTCCTTATCAGGAGGAGGAGCCTCCCCTGTTGTTTGTGAGTTGGCCCTTTTGCATGCATTAGCCACTACCAGTAAGTCGAATGGTAACTGACCTCTGATGTACGTAGGGTCTGTAGGGGCTGCTTTATACTTCTTCTCTATCCTAGGATTGATTACACATGCCCTGGCTGTATCTTTAAATATATCAGGTGCGTGTTTTAACACTCCCTTTAGCATAGGTAGTGTTCTGACGCTTTTTTCTGAAGTAGGGAAGGTGTCAAATAAGAAGTCTTCTTCTACAGGGTCATTATGCATGTCTACGTTGTGGTACTGCGCTGCCCTGTCTATTAGTTGGTTGAAGACGATGGTGTCGTCAGTAGGGGACGGCTTAGTTGGGTATGAAGAGACGTCAGGGATGGGATGGGTGTCATATGGGACAGTTGGCTCCCCCCATGGTTCATCTTGAGGGTTAGGAACCTCTGGACAATCAAAATCATGCTGTAGATCCTCCCCTGTGTTTCCCTCATTGTCCCCATAGTGAGAAGGAGAGTAAGGAGCAAAAGGTGTAGTTGGGCATAGTGGGATAGAAAGGACTGAAGGGTCTAGAGCGAGAAGTCCCAAAGTCTTTCTTTTTTAGTGGAATGGGGAAATGAGAGTCCGTGTCCGGTGGTCTCTTTTTCCTATGCAGGATTGTGACTTTACCAGTCTCAGGATTAATATATATTTTTGCCTGGTCGTCTAATGGATCAGGATGGAAGAGTTATTCCTCAACTGTCATTGGTTGTATCTTTGACTTTTTTGGCTTTGGGTCGATCACACCTTCTGTTTCGACGACTTTTGGTGCCTTTTTGCTCTTTTTCGGCTCGGGCCCTTTCTTCGGGTCGACCGGGTCTTTTGGTTTGACACATTTGTTGTGCTCGTCAGATTTCTTAGGTTGGCTGTCCTTTTCCGAGTCGATGGCTTTTTTTGGGATCGACTGGTGTTTTTGGAGCGCTTGTTTTCGGTTCGATAGCATTCTCCGGCCGGATTACAGGCTTCGATGCGGCACCCTTTCCGTCGGTGACCTTCTTCGGTTCAGTGACTTTCGGCACTGTTGTGGGTCGACTACTTTCTTCGTGTCGGTGCTTTTCGGCTTGCCGCCCTTCGGCTCTACGGCCTTTTTCGGGTCGACTGTTTTCTTTGGGTCAACACTTTTAGGCTGCACGGCCTTTTTCGGCTCTACGGTTTTTTTGGGTCGACGCCTTTAGGCTGTACGGTTTTCTTTGGGTCGACGCCCTTCGGTTTGACAACCTTTTTGGGCTCTGGAACCTTCTTTGGGATCACAGTACTTGGCCCTGGGGTCTCTGAAGGCTTAGGTTTCGGAGCCGAGCCAGATGGCGGGCTGTCTAATGTTTTTTTGTATCTTGGCTAAGGCCTTTTGGCGATGCCTCTACCGGAGCCTTTTGTAACGGGGTAATTGGTGTCGTGGCAGTGTACTCACGATTTGCCCCGGTGGGATCTCGTCATCGGAGTCAGAGTAGTCCTCGACGGTGACGATTTCTAGGTCAGAATCTGGAGCTTCTGGAAGTTCTTGGTCATCATCGAAGATGTTGTCTGGTTCCGGTGCCTGTCCCTGCATCTCTTGCCTAGCGGCCCGTCGAATCCGTATGGTTTTTTTCTACCGGAACTGGGCACAGGCTGGGCAGGTTTCTTCCTTATGGTCTGGAGAAAGGCACTTGTTGCATACTGAGTGCTTGTCAGTATGCGGGAACTTTGAGTGGCATTGTGGGCACCTTTTGAACAGGTTCCTTTCCATCGACAGCAGGCCCACGTGGCATCGAAAAGGCCCAACGGCCCGCGTCGACAACCGGTTCGAGATGGAAATCTTGATCGAGTCAAGAAGTACCGAGCGAGAACAATACCGTAGAAGTCGAAGGCCTTTTGGCCTTTATAAAACTTTTGTTTCGATTCCGAAGTTGGAGTGTAGGAATACCATCCGAACCCAATGGCGGAAAAAAACAATCTGAGGATGGAGAGGATGCCCATGCGCACTGTAGTCCAGGGGAGGAGTCACCTATCTCGTGATACTTCGAAGACTCTTCCAGGAAAACAAGGTGCAATCATCCGGACCCAACACTAGGCGGCAATCTATGCACAGATATGAATTCAGCAGCCCACATGCCTCGAACAAAGGGTTTCAAGTGTTGGGTTGGAGGTCTCAAGCTAAATTAAGGTTAAAGCTCAATCTTTGCATCCGCAAGAGTTTGTCTGTGGATGTTTCGGAAGATAAATGTGGTGCATAATTATTGTGATTTCAAAAAGAGTTGAAGGCAACGCACCACGGTCATGGTGGTATGCCAAGCACTAAGACGTTAGTGAGAGCGTTTTATTTTTGGCCTGGTATGGACAATCAGTTGATAGAAAGGTGGGACTGTGATGAATGTGGAAGTAGTCACCGTGGGCCTGGACGAGCATTAGATCTATTGTATTTTTAAAAAAAGCAGAGAAACTGTTGCAGAAGGTAGCTCTTCACATACATAGTGGGCCCATTTCAGATATTGCCAGTGAGGTTTTGCTAGTGATAATTGATTGTTGCTTAAAGTGGGCTAATGGTCTCTTTTTGGAGATTGTTTCTTAGAGCTGGACATAGGGTTTTTTGCTGATTTATTTAGATGTGAGGACGTTCCCGGAGTTCTGGTCAAAGATGCTGGGGTGCAACTATTGTTTACTGACATGAGAACATAATTATGACAATAAAATGTTACTTAAGCGCATCACCATTTCTTCTGATTCACAATATCCATATGTCTATGTATTCACGTGTATATTTACTGCTACTTAGATGTAAATCTATTTTTTTGCCACTCTCCCTTTCCCAGTGTAGATTTATATTGATGTCTCATTTCAGGGGTGGAGCCATCCAAGATTGAATTTACAACTGTAAAGTTACTACTAGTAACATTTAACATGCAGGTGGAGATCCTAGCCACCATGGCAGTGATCTCCTTATCAGAAAGTATGGGGAAAATGATTAAAAATTATTAATCTTTAAATTATTCAAATATTTTAATGTAAAATAGGATTGTACTTTATTTGAAATTATTATAAACTCAAAACTAAGTACAATATTACCACACACTACCTTGTTAAATTAAATGTGTATTACATAATTAATAAAAATACATGTATTGAATGTATACATCTTTTTTAAAAGATAAAGAAAATTAAAATCCCACCTCAACATTTTTATTCAATATGTATTCTATCTTGTTAAAAGTTGCATAGAATAAGTATTAATTAGTTTGATTTTTTTTAAATATTTTAAAAGTTACATTTTATTTTTAAATTAGGCTTGTTGGTAAACGTTAAAATAATTAAATAATTCTATATAATTTTTAACATTAAAAAATGTAAATATAGATTTAAAAAAACGAAATAATTGTATTTATTTGGTATTATTTGCTACAGGGTGCAATTTTAAGTCGTCCCTGCCTCCATTATTTACTATGGGAGTGAGTTGCAGTAACTGTGATTGGCCATGTGTGGTTCTTGAATCACTCCAGGATTGAGATGGAGTACATCTAATACTGTTTTTACCTTTCTGGCTGTTGTACCTTTCGAAGTAGGTGGCAATGGGCTTTGTGGATGGATGTCTGTAGCAGTTTGCCCTTCCCTAAACATCTCTTTACTTTTTACTAAACCACTCCAACTTTGTAGTAATCATTTCCCATTTTGCAATTACTCCCCCTTGTCCCGCTTACATTTATACCTAAATCCCTAAGTTGAAGGATTTAGAGGGCAGACATCTCCACATAGAAAAGATAGGAGAGGCCGTAGTCTCCACATGTACGTTTAAGAATAGCATTAGTAGTACTAATTTAGTATTGCTTCTCATACTACAAAATGTAGTTTGCACATTGGACCACCTGTCTTTACACAATTCGCAGGGGATGGACCAGTGGGGAGGTTTAATCAGGTGAACATGTAATCAGTTTTGTCATCAAATGTTACATGGAATAAAGAGATGGCAGATTACATTGGTTTGCATTGGCTTACACCATCATCTGTAATGGGTGTGAGTGCTTTTAAATGAATAAAAAGGAGGAGGTTTGTGTCGGATGTCTGTCTGTGGTTGAGTAAGACTAGGAAAGAGGTGGACATTCAAAAAGTAAATTAGTGGTAGTTCAACGGTCATAATTGCAGTGTCTGTGCAAGTCTTGTGGGGTCTGCTTTGGGACCATGGTTGCCAGATGTTAAGGTGTAGAGTGATGTGCAGTATTGTTGAGCAGAGATGGGTTGCATGAAATTAGATGGTTCTCAGAGTCAAGGGAAGTTGGCATTGAGGCAAGTGAAGGAACAGGTTTTGTGTGTGAAAGATGGGCCATCAAACACACTTTTTGAGAATGCCACCAGTGGAGATGTGAAAAAACTAAAGAGTGAGATTATGAGGTTAGATTGAAGACCAGGTGTTTTGGTGGCAAAACAAGTGAAGCTGAGTTTGAAGTAATGTAAAGTGATGGATACGTTCTAGGATTTTGCTATGAAAGCCTAAGTTATGTGTTCTGTGAATTTATATATTTAACCTTGTTGCTGCTAACCCTTTTCCATCTAGAGTGCAAAGCCCTTTTTGAAATTTAGGGTTGATCTCTCTTAGGCCTTCATAACATTTGTCCACAAAAGGTATACTGGCCAAATTTGCATCCCTTTTCCCCATATTTTGGGAATTCTAAAGTTCTCATGATTTGAGATTTCCCTTGGAGCAAAGTGAGAAAACAGACAATATGTCTCAATTTTTGTGTGAAAATGGGAAAAAGCGCTGTGGAAGAAAGTGTATTTTTTTTTTATTCAATTGGCATCAAAAAACTATTTTCTCTGTTAAGATCATCCTTTACCCATCGTTTTTTCAGAAACCGGCAGACCTGTGAAATTATCTATTTTTTCACCACAGTATTTGACATTTTCTAAGTGGTGGTCATTGTTTTATATTTTTTCGTTTATTCACAACATGGAGGAAAAAGATGGGAAATATATAGGAAAGCCCAGAAAGGTATACCTGTTCGAAAAGTAGACAACATTCTAAATTCATCATGGAGTCATTTGTGCAGCTCATTAATAGTTTCTCCAAAGACAGTAATCATTGAAATCAAAAGATAGAAAATGAAGGCTTGAAAAATAGAAATGGATGACGTTTTCATCTGTATTTTTTTCCACCAATATACAAATGTAATATTCCAGTACTCACTTATACTTTTCCAGTCATAGAGGTATATAGTTTGTCGATCATCCAAAAACACATGACGCATAGAGCCAGCAACCACATTTTGGCTTATATTGATTTTTTTGAGTGAGTTTCGTGTAAATCTAATGAATAAAAAATGGGTATGAAGGAAAGGTATGTTTTTGAAGTATTCCAAGAATCCAAGTTTAGGAAATGAGATTGTTAATACTGCTCCGAATTTGTGGTTCCACCCAACAGTGTGCTGCCATTCTGCATGTCTACACATATTATTATTATTGGAGTATTTGTAGAGCACCTCTGTGAAGGAGGAGTTCAAGATCTGATGCATATTTTGTTTGTGTGTCCTAACTCCACAGTAGTCGTCGCCAGAAAGCTATTTTTAAAACCAATTCAAACAAAGTGTAACTCTACAAGTGTACAGAGTTTGACTTCCATTTTTAAATCACCTCCCAATGAATTTGTATGCTATCACCTGTTTACATTTTTAAAAACTTTTTTTAACTTGTATTAGGATAAGTGTTCACAATTTTGCTAAATATAAATGCCATTTTATTGTTTTATCATCTTATTTGTTGTTCTCAGGAGAGAACTAAACCAAATAAATACATCTGAAATTTGAAGTGAAGTAGAGCACAACAGCTACTCAATGAGTGTCCGGGTGAGAACAGTAAAGTCTGATCCCATACTAACAGAGAGGCGAGCAGACCCAAAGAGCCCAGTCTTGACGAGTTGTTTAAAGATCTGGATGTCATTTCAATCCCTAGTTGCCGGGTGGGAGTACTTGTGTTGATACGCATGGCATGCCACATATGGGTGAGTCTATCATACTAGACCGGAAAGGACCAAAACTGTGACCATATCAAGTCAATGTGGTCTTATATGATCTCAGCTTTAGTCCATTCTTGTCATGTGTAGTAGGTCTTGCAATACATATAGGACACCTGTTATTTTTGGGAGAAGTGTGGGATCCCAGGATGGTAGGACATTTGCTGTTGCCTGGAGTTCCCAGTGTTTTCTGTCATATAAATGAAAGCAAATTGTGGTTTTACAGTCATTTTCATATTTGCAAGGCATTCAGATAGGAGATAGACAGTGGGAGTCACAGTTCATGGAAGCCTTGATTCCCCTGCATCTCTAGTTTTCAGAAACATTTAGGGTTGGTTATTTCCCTGCAGGCCTGTCAACCCCAAGCCCAAATACTGCAGCCAACCCAATGGAAAATGTGAAAATTCGGGGCTTTTGTAGGAATGATTGACTGTTGCAGGGCATTCTGCACAAGACACCTTGTTGGTATCATTGTAAGCCATGCCACCCTGCATTCCCCAATGTCTCCAGTTTTCAGAAATACACCGGGTTTAAGGGTTTTTAGGATTCTGAATGATCCTGGGACCAAACTCTGCAGCAATTCCCAAAAGAAAGTAGGATGGAAATGGGTAATTTTCAAACACCTTTATGACATTTGCAGGCCAATATCTGTAAGAATAATTTGTGGTGGTCTTTGCAGGATTACGCCAAAACTTTTTGCCTTCCTCCTCTTCTTTTTCTGACCATCTTTTTGTTGGCTTTAGGACTCTTGCCACAGTTGATCAGTGCGAACATGCATGTGCTTCTTCCCTCAACATGTGTGTAATTGGTGTATACCTGATTGACATATTTCAGTTACTTGTAAATCCATTGTGAAGTGGTATGCCATATACCCAGAGCCTGTTAGTTAAATGCTACTAGTGGGCTGCAGCACTGATTGTGTCACCCACAGAAGTAGCCTTGCAAACCTATCTCAGGCCTGCAACTACAGTGCCTGTGTGCAGTTTACTGACACTTTGACATGGCCTTTAAAACTACTTGCCAATCTTTAAACTCCCCTTTTATTACATATGTCACCCCTAAGGTAGGCCCTAGTAGCCCTAAGGGCAGGGTGCTATGTAAGTGAAAGGTAGGACATGTACTGTTGTGATTTACGTGTCCTTGTAGTGACAACCACCCTATTTCGTTTTTCACTAGTGTGAGGACTACCTCTCTCGTAGGTCAGCATTGGGAATACCTCATACCTTTTTAAGTGGCAATTCCTGCTCAGAGATGATTAGGTTTTTCATGTTTGAGATCTTTGGATTGGTATTGATAAATCCTCCTTACTAGTGAAGCTGGATTTGATCTTCCTGTTTTAGAAAGGCCACTTTTAGAAAGTGGACATTTCTCCACACTTGCTGCTCTTTGTGCCTGGCAACCTGACTCCAATACACGTCTGGGCTGGGCTGAATGACATCCTACATTTGTGCATTTCCTCTGGACAGCCACAACACAGGACACGCATTAGGTAGTGTCCTGTCCATACATAAAGGGCTGATTAGCCCCCACTGGTAGCTTGGCAGACAGAACAGGGTTGAAAGGGATCCTTGTGCACTTCAGACAGCTCCTTTGAAGTCACCTCCTACATCCGAGGCACTTTTGGGTCTAAGTATTGGATCTCTGATCCCCTCAAACAGACACTTTTTGGACCTATAACCAGATACTACAGGCTCTACATCTGCACATTGCCAAAAGGACTGCTGTGCTGCCAAGAGAGACTGCCACTCTGCTGTGCTTTGTTTACCTACTGCTTGTTGAGCTGCAGGAAGGACTGCCACTTTGCTCCCTGCCTTGATGTGCTGACCTCCTAACTTTTGCTCTGCTGAACTAAGTGTTCTCCAAGGGCTTGGTGGCTTCCCCTCTGTTCCCGAAGTCTCGGCCATCAAACACTTCCCATTGCTTTTGGGACTCAGCAATCCATGAGTCCAGCAGCTGTAACGGACAAGCTTCCCTTTGAAATGTAGAGGTGTTGTGCCTTTCTGGCCCGGTCTCAAGACTAACTACAGGGGGTATGCAGCCCTTTGTGTGGAGGCAGGAGACAGCCTATTAAATTGTAAGTAGGGCTGTGCCCAGCTGCTCCCTCTCATCCTGCCAGTGATGGCCCATCCACTCACACCTAAGCTCCTCTCCATTATGTGTGGCTGTCTAGGAGAAATACACAAAGCCCAACTGTGAACTACACTCAGTCATATGACCCAGAGACAGGCTGCAGGCACCAAAGGGGTAAGACCGGAAAATGCCAACTTCTAAAAGTGGAATTTTCAAAATTGTATCTAAAAATCCAACTTTACCATGAGTTTTTAGGTTTCGCCTCACCGAAAGCTGCGCAGCAGACTTTCGCGCAAGGCAAAAACCTTTGTTTACTAGTATGGACAAAAGTCCCGCCTCTCTGTTCCATTGGCTAGCTCCATAAATGGAGGCTAGCCATTGGAAGAGAGAGGCGTCCGTCTTTCAACGTGGCGATTGGTGGGCGTTCCCGGCAATTTTTCTCATCCTGCCCCTTTGACAACGTCATTGCGGCGGTGGGCGCTTACTTTTTTTTTTTTTTGGCCGCCTTTTATTTTGTCATTTGCCCCGACCTCTGGTGAGTGCTTGTTTTCATTACAATTCCAAAGAAACAGAACCTGAACAGTTACCTGTTGCCATTTGGAAGTAACAGCTTAATATTATATGGAATTTCAATGTTTCCTATGGGACAGAGGGGCCTTGCTATAGTGAAAAACGAATTTAAGAGTTTTTCACTACAAGGACATATTAAACTTAAAAGTATATATCCTACTTTTTAAATACACTGCACCCTGCTCTCTGGGCTGTCCAGGGTCTACCCTAAGGGTGACTTATATATATTATAAAGGAAGGTTTGGGCCTGGCAAAGGTTTTATTTTGCCAAGTCGAAATGGCATTATAAAACTGCACACACATGCTGCAGTGGCAACCTGAAACAGTTTTGAAAGGACTTCATAAGTGGGTCACACAGTCAGTGCCTGCACGCACACTGGTAGAATTTAAGTTACATTTAGTACCACTTTACTAGGGACTGATCAGTAAATTAGATATGTGTAGCAAGGTCAAGCGGGATGAGCACTCTAACTGGTGGTTGCCTGTCCCTCCTTCTCCTCGTTTCATACAGACGGACAGTCCAAAAGCGGAATGGGACAGCGTTTCTGAACAGGAGGAACATAGAGACCGCGGCGCCTTTAATTGGAACTACCTGGAGCGGGACGAGACTCCGCCCCTTTCTGACGTCAGAGGACCAGGACTGGACAAAGGGCAGGATATCCTGTACGGTGGGTGTGTTTACACCCCGGAGGACGAGAGCGGAGGAAGCGAGCGAGCGAGGAAGAACGAGAACGGAGAAGAGGAGACAACGCGGAACCAAGGCGGAGAGAAGGAGAACGAGAACCACGGAAGTGAGGGAGAGCCAGGAGGCCAACGACCCTGTGCACCGCCGTGCCACGCTCCCGAGGGAGGAGTGTGGCTCACTCAGGTACGGAGACGTTTGGCGGCTTGGGTGGGGAAGAAGAACGCCCCTGTGTAAATGTGTATATAGTCTTGTGCGTACCTTTCCCTGTGTGTTAACTGAGTCCCGTTCCCCCCCCTACCCGTCTGGTTTCCTCACTGGTTAACCCCCCCCCACCACTCTGCACATAGCTGATAAGGTAGCGAGAGACACTGGTGTTCCTCACGTCACTTGGGCCCCTGAACGGTCGGAAGTACCCAGATAGCAAACTAACGGCTCCCTCTGTTGGTCTCCTTTTCCCTCGGTACACCGGCCCGGAGAGTCGACACCGAAGACACCGACGCCGGTCAAGACCACGTGGACCCCTTCCAGCCGACTACACCGCCACCACGAACAACCTGGAGTTCGCAAGAGAAAGACTTACCTACAGAACCAAGAGAACCATAAAAATAAAACCTAGTTTGAAACGTTATACTGGTGTACCGCCTCTACCTGACACAGTAATTAGTACCAGTCTCACGCCCCCGCCTACAATATGCCAACTGGCTATAAGCCAAGGTTACCATGTTTTAAAGAGTGAGCACTGTAGCACTGGTTGTTAGCAGTGACAAACTGTGCAGAGTCCTAAGGCCAGCTGTTGGAAAACAAGGCAGCGTCTGTGCTGCCTGCACATATAACATGACTACATTTGTCCTTCACTGGGAACCAAACACCCAATTGTAGCGCCTGACTCTCAGAGGGTAGCGTTGCAGAGCAGTCTGAGGCTTACTCAAGGGAGGTGGTGTTGGCTAGTAATCGCCATTTGCAGGTGCGCAAAAGTAACACTCAGTAATTGGTTGTCCAGTCTGTACTTTATTTTATAAAAGTAAGAGTACATTTATTAAACACACACTACTCAATACTATGCACCAATTTACAATATACATAAGCTGTTGGAATTACTTCGTGACATTGCATAACATCTCCAACCCTCCCACGGGGGGTTGGGGTCTAGTACCACCACTCCCATGTATGCACATCATCTTGCCCCCCAATGCAATTAGTTGAACATAACCTGGAGCAAGGGCCCTGCGCACTGGCACCATCCCAGTGGCGACGCACCCCATTACCTAAACAAGCATTAAAAATTAGTACACCTGCCTTGGTGGCACATGACCCTGACTGAGCATCTCCTACTGACCATATAGTATGCACTTCTATATCCTAAGGGCTAGTAGTCTGGGGTCTTCACCTAAGTGCAGCAGCAAGAATACATGTTTAAGCACACTTTAGAATGACAGTACTCAGCCCATTTGTGGATCATTAGAATGCATTTCAATTACAGCCCCTAAAAGCATCACAGATGAAATCAAGGATTTGGCATACACAGCCAGACACCCTAGCAGGAATGTCTGACAACATAACCCCACTTTGCTTATGACATCATCTTACACCAGTACTTCACATTTCACGTGACCTTCAGTCCCTTTAAAAGAAATAACATTAGTACAAACATTTCTGGTGCAATTACACCTCTTTGCCTCCAGGGAATGCCCTTCTCCAGACATCCCAAAATCAGCCCTTCACTCTTGGATGCACTTCTCAAAACACCCTCAGCTGTAGAACAAAAGTTCCAGCCCTGAAGGTGTTAAAGGCAGACTGAGCCTTTGAGGGGTTATTCCTTTCAAGTCCCCATGTGACTTAGGGAGGTACTCCTCTTCGTGCTGGGGGGAGCCTGCACTTCTCCAGCAGCTCCCCCCACCACCTATATGGTGGTGACCCCGCTGTCCTGGGGAGCCCCCACAAGCCGTGAAAACGCTGTGTTGCCCTTGCATGCCAGGACCAGCATTATGGGTGTTGCCGCATATTTGATGAGCGGTTCTCCTGCTGCTCCGGGGAGAGCTGCGACGTGGATCTCAAGATGCTTCTTGGGCCTCAGTGGGGGGCCCGGTCCCACCTGGACCTCCAGGTGACTGTATGCGGCTTGGGGAGCCCACCCCTGGCGGCTCCTTTGATTTTCTGGGGCCTGGTCCCACCCAGGCCCCTTGCACCTCCAGTGGTTGTCTCGGGGGCCCCGGTTCCACCCGGGCCCCCGCATGCCTGTTCGGTGAAGGGCAGCCCAGGGAGTCCACCCCCGGCGCCCCACCCAGCCAGCACTCTTCTGTGCTGCAAGGGAAGCTGGCTCCTGTCTTCGGGTCTGCCCGCTCTGGCGGGCAGACTCTTGGAATCCTGTGGGTTCTCCTGGACCCCGGGGGAGTGCGACTGCACATCGTGACGGCAACCCCCCTCCCCCCCCCCCGGCTTTGCTTCGGGCGGTGATGGGGTCCCGGGTCCCTCCTCCTCTTTCATCCGGGGGTCCTTGGACATTTCAGCGGGCACCAGGGTGGGCTCCTGGCACCCATTCGCGGGGAGCGTGACGGCGCTCCCCGGCCTGGCTTCCAGACCTCTTTGCGGGGGCGCGACGGCGTCTCCATCTTCGGTTGGGGCCAAGGTGGGAATCTGGCCCCCCTGCAGGGCACTTTCACGGGGAGTGCCTTCTTCTGGGGGCAGCCCTCAGGGACCTGACCCACCCCGGGAGCATCTCTGAGACCTGCGGCGGAGCCCCATGCCCTTCGTCGTCAGTCTTCTTATGGGTCAACGGTCGCCTACCTTCCGGGGGCCATATCTCAGCCCCTGGGGGTCCGATCTGCCCCATTTTAACGTCTTCTTGCTCCTGGTGGCGCCCCCCAGTCACTGGGAGCCCTCCCCGTTGCCCTCCGGGTCTCCAAGAGGGTGCATTCAGCATGGAGTGGTCTTCACTGGCTCCCTGCTCCAGCCTTTCGCCTGGCTCTGTTCCTGGGCCTCTCTTCTCCCTGAGCAGAGGCCCCTGCTTCTGCGCACCGGTCCTGGGCTCTTCTTCTGGCGCTTTTAGGGCCCTGGAGGGGCAATCAGGGGGGTCTCTCCTTCCAACTGCCCATTGCCAGGCCACAGCACCTTCCGCCTCCGCAGACCACACCCCAGAGAGCGCTTCTCTTCCTTTGCAAGCACTTTTTAAAAGTTGAGTAGGGAGCTGGCAGGAAGTCTCTGTTGGTCCTATCTAACAGCGACACATCACTTCCCTGCCCCTGCTGCCTCCTTCTTGTGAAGAGTCTGGGTTTGTTCAAAATGGAGTTGTCCATGGTCTCTGGCCACATGGTCTCTGAAGCCAACCCCAATCCCCCCTTGCTGCCTTCCCTCCTTGGTGCAGCCTCATGCCTGGCACCCAGTGATAGCTGCTGATGGATGAGCCTGTAGCCCGACCCATCTTCTCTTTCTAGAGAGGTGGCCTTAACTTGTGGAAGAAAGGTTATCAATCCATCCTGCTGAGGTCAGCCCTCAGCCAGGGTCTGGTTATGGCTGGCTCAGAGAAATATGACATTTCTGTATGACCCAAAAGCAGTACAAATATGACTTTGGACTCTACAGAATCCTTCTTTTCACATCCGCTATAGTGGACTTTAGTGTGTGTCTGGAATCTGTAGGCCTTAGCCAGACCCTCCAGGATTCCGCGATTTCGCGGTTTGACGCGAAATTGGCACTTTTGTAAATATGCCGCGATTTTTACAAAAGTGCCTGCGAACTCGGCACTTTTGTAAAAATGCAGTGATTTTAACAAAAGTGAGCCGAAATCCAGACATGCCATTAGCTGAAAATGTGTCTCAGGTACACAAATTTATAAATGGCCTGAACATAAAATGGAACAAGGCTGTGAGAAAGAAAAGCTCCTAGTAGGTATTTTCAAACCCCGACCAGCTAGTTTCACAGTTGTTGAAAAGCCCAGTTTATCGCCTGTCTCTTCTGAGAGAGCAGAAGTAGAGAGCTCCAGGCAGATTCCTTAAGATGGTTCACCAAAGCTCTTGGGAGAAAGGGACCTCAAACACAGGAGGAGAATTTAGGTGGTGGGGGAGCAAGTGTGTAGACTCTCAATCAGACCCTCCAGGATATCGCGATTTGCCGCGAAATCGGCACTTTTGTAAAAATGCCGCGATTTTTACAAAAGTGCCCGCGAAATCGGCACTTTTGTAGAAATCGCGCTGCATTTTTACAAAAGCTGCTATATCCTTGGGGATCTGTATAATGACGCTCTATTTTTTTTTAGAAGGGATCTGATCAGGCAAGACGGAGTCAGTGCTATTACACATGTGCCGGCCGGGCGAGGGTTAACCCTCGACGCCAAAGCTAGTTTGCATTGATGTTAGAAGCGGTGGCCATGGCCTGTTTCAGAATCTCTGCATTAGTCTGTCTTAAGGTGCCACAGAGCACCATGCAAGTAAAGGGCTGGGGTTAGGTTGGCGTATGATGTCAACGTAGGAGTGGGAGATGCTGAGGGATTGTTTTGGGGAGGAGTCTGGTAGCTCTCTCCAGCCGGGAGCTGAGGACTGGACATGTTAAAGAATGGAGAACACGTGCATACTAATGCTGCTGACCGACATGTAACGAATATATATGAACGCTGCTTGTAAAAGGGATCTTCGGAGCCCTCGGCCCCACTCCCTGTAGCTACCAGGTGGCATGCGGTAATTCTTAGCATGGCAGCCTGGCTGGGCCGCCTTTCACCATTGCACAATATAAACGCGTTTTGCAGTTCCCGAGATGCTTCGTCACTGGAACTTTACTTTCTCTTGCAAAAATAAATGTATTCTTGACGGCATCTTGTTTCATTCACATTCAGAACGGACAAAAAGGACACGGAGGCAGGGGGCAGCCAGGCCCCTCGCGTGCGGATGGTTTCTGCCCTTCATTTGGGGAGAAGCCATCCCCCCCTCCTCCTCCGGTTCATTTCTAGAGACGGTTTATTTCGGGCTTTTCTTTTTTCGTGCTTTCTGCACGAAGGACCACAGACCGGAGGGAGAGAGAAAGAGGGGTGGAGGCACGTGTGAGGAGAAGAAAGGGGTGAAAGAAAGGGAGAGTGGCTGGGGGCACATGTGTGAGGAGAGGAAAGGGGTGAAAGCATTGGAGAGTGGTGGGTTTAGAAGGAAAGGGTAGGGGTGAAGAAAAATGGGAGGATAAAGGTGAAAGGTGGAGCGCAAAGGTAAAGAGGGGGAGCAAGAATGAAAACTGAGGGTATGGGGCAGATGAAACGAGAAAGAAGGGGTGAAAGAGAGGGGGAGTGAGCAAAGAAGTCATAGAGGTGGGAAAGAAGGAAAGGGTAGTAGGGGGTGAGAGAAACTGGGCGAATGAAAGTGAAAGGTGGAGAAAAGTAGAGAGGAGTGAGCAGGACAGAAAGAGGGAGGGTGAATGCGCGAGAGAGTGCGAGAGAGGAAGGGGAAGAAAGACAGTGTCTGGAAGAACGAAAGTATGAGAGTTAGAGAGAGAAGAGAGGGAGAGGAAGGGAGAGAGGGCGACAAGAGAGAACTAGAGAGGCAGGGTGCTAGAGAGATCCGAAGATGGAAAGAGAGGGGGACGGGGGAGAAGAGACTGGGCTGATGAGAGAGATATCGTTATCGATAAAGAGAGAAAGATGTGTGTGTGTATGTGAGAGAGAGGATGAGTGAATGAGGCACAGAAAGGAGGGGGCATGAGAAACAGAAAGCTGATGGGACAGTGGAAAGAGTGAAACAGGAAGGAAGATAGAGGAGCTAAAAGCAGCAAAACACAACTAAGAGAGGGAGAATTGGGAGGCAGAAAGAGTGTAAGGAAGGGCGGGTGACGGATGGGGTCCCTGGAGGCCGCTTTATCAAGGTCCAGGGCTGCAGCCTCTGTCTCCAGCTCCATGGATTTACCTCCGCAGGCAAGAGTGAGAGAGAGAGAGAGAGAGAGAAAGAAAGAGAGAGAGAGAGAAAGAAAGAAGAGGTAGAGAGAGACAGAGAGAGACAAAGATTGAGAGAGAGAGAAAAAGAGAGGGAGGTAGAGAGAGACAGAGAGAGAAAGAACAAGAGAGAGAATGAGAGAGAAAGACATAGAAAAAAGAGAGAGAGAGAGAGACAAAGACAAGAGAGCAACAGAGACGGGAAACAGCATTTACAATGCTGTCATTACATCGCATTACTATTACAACACGGTCGTTACAACGACTGCATTGTTAGTAAGCGGTGTATTTACATTGCAAGTCATCACAACGACTTTCTGTAGGGGGCGCTGTGTAATAAGAATACCGTGCTCTGCAGCCCCGAGGTTCAGCCGGCAGTTGTATAAAATCGGATGAATTTAATTCTCCTTATTTAATGCGACCCAATTTAATTGCATCCTAGACGCTAGCAATTACAGGCCGGAATTTTCTGCAGGAGGCGTATTCAGAGATATGTTAACTGTACTGTTAAGGGCTTATCATTATTTACCCTTTTGGCATTCTGCTAATCTCCGATCTATGCCCTGCTTGACAGCTACTCACGCTCCACGCTATTGAGCCCTTTGTTGTAGGAAAAATGGCCAAATAAAATGCCGCAAAATTGCCGCTAAATTTCCATATTGGTGCCGCTAAATTTCCATTTTTGTCCCGCTAAATTTGCTAATCCATGCCGCTATATCCTGGGGGGTCTGCTTAGTAAAGTAAAAGTAGCACATGTGCACCCTATCCCCATAAGATAGTGGTTCCCAAACATTTTTGACCTGTGGCTCCCCTGACCCACTGGCTGTGGCTCCCCACTATGTCACTTTTCCTTGATGGTGGACAGATGCAAGCCCAGCCCCAGGAGCACCTCCATCTCTCTCCCCGAAAACAGCTGTGAGGAACCTGGTGAAGGTATGATCACCATACAGCGTCCCTCCCGCCCACAGCCCCAGCAGTGTGTACCTCCATGGATGCAGACTCCAGGCCCTTCCCTCCAGTTCCCACTGGACACTGTGTGCTAGCAGCGCTCCCACAGCATCTCACAGATGAGGCATCCACCCTTGGCCTCGCTGCAGAATGAGCAGCAGTCACCCTGGGCCCACTCTTGCTTCTCCACCAAAGCTCATTCATCAAGCAGCAGCACCCACTCTTTATCCCAGTGCGGAGGGACCCCACCCCTTGCCCGGCACTCTGTCTCCCCTCAAGGCTCAGCAGTCCATCCAGAGAAGGAGGTGACCATTCTGGAACTGCCGCCTAATACACACTCCATTCCTTGCACAGTGCCAGCAACACTCCCACAATGCCACAGCGGGAGAGGCGCACCCTGTGCCCGCTGTCCCTCTCTATCCCAACTCCTCAGCATTCCAGCTATGCGCTGGAGGTGAAGGTTCGCACCCCAGGCCTCCCATGTCTCTTCGCCAGCACCGCAGCCCCGAGCAAAGGTGCACAACTCTGACCCATTCAGCCCCCTCCACTAGCCACCCCTCCAGTGTGTCTAGGTAAGTGTGTTGGCATCCAGAATCTACTGCCCCCCAGTGTGCCAGCTCCATGCCTCAGAGTGGAAGTCCATTCCCAGGATCTCCGCCCCTTCCACCCCAGGCCCCTCCGCATGCCAGCTCCACGCCTCGAGGTGGAGGCATGCACCATTGCGCCTGCCGTCCCCCTCACCAAATGCCCCCCTTGCACCTGTCCAGGAGTGGAGGTGTCCAGCCCCCCCCCCCGGGGTCGTCGATGGCTCTAGGCCAGGTGGAGCCAGTATCTCAGCAGCAACACTGGCTCCCGGAGACACAGCCGTGAGAGACCCATAAAAGAGGTCACACCAACCCGCTGCCGCCTCCTCTCCCTTGCAGGAGACTGCAAGAGCCCCAGGCGTGGAGTAGAAATCTGTGTCCAGCAGCCGAACCTGGAAAACAGAATGCAAATGCGTGAATTATTCATGAAGAAGGTGAGCGTTGTCCGCCCCCGCTGTGAGAGGTCTGGGACTGCGACGTTGACAAACATCAGCACTTATCTGTTTTTGTTCTTGCCACCTCGCGACCTCCCCAAGTGTCACAATGACCGCGTGAAAACAATGCCATCTGTATTACAAACAGCAAACCCAATCTACTGCCGCAGGGTTCCCAAACTGGTGCACATCTATTCGCTGCGCCCCAAACAAGTTTTGATGGTGCACCGGGGTGCCGCGGAGCACAGATTGGGAACCACTGCCATAAGAGAATAATGGAATACACACTGTGAAGCACACTGACTTTCCCTGGCATGTTTCTTCCTACTGTATAAAGTAAGTAAAGTAAATTTATTGCACAGTTAATTAAAACTCACAATTTAAAATACATTGTTTAAAGGAAAAAGTGGTTAATAACAGAGATAAAAGGATAATTATCAAAAGTTAAAATTATTCAGCTCTTCTGCATTCGGGACAAAATTTCGAAAGATGCCCTAGGACATGTTTCCGGCTATTGGGCAGTTACTTCTTTTTGTGCCTCCTTAATTCTCTTTGCCACTGCGTCAAGGAATTTTGTGATTCTGCAGTTTAGTTTGGTCTCACTTGGATTGAAGCACAGTTTAACTGCCATGTCGACAGGACCTGACCCCCTCCTGGTTCCATTTTACACGTAGTAGTGTTCTCCTTATATCCATTAAGCTGGGACAAATACATATTATATGGGTTAGGTCTTCAGGTCCTGCCCCGCAGAGACGGCAGGTTTGATCTTTGTGGTTCCTTTCCCATGGCGCCAGATGATGGAGGATCGGTATTACGCCTAGTCGAAATTTTAAGAATTTCTCCTTTGTCTTCTGCTTGAAGCCTTGGGCTAGGTATGCTTGTGGTTTGAGGGTTTTATAGTCGTTTAAGACATGGGCCCTTTTCGCCAGGGTTTCTTTGTCTTCAAGTAGCGATACTATTTTAGTTGGTTTTGATACTTGCTTTTTTAAAGCTTTTGTGATCTACTGAGCTGTTCCAGAGGCCAGTCAGTTCTAGGCTTTCTAGTGATTGCATCAAGTACTCTCAAGCATGTGATTGTTCGCGTCTTTGCAGTTCAGACCAGAGGTGGGTGTTTAGGGTGCCTGGCTCTCCGTTTCTAATCTTATGCCAACATTTTATAAAGCTGCCCCTTCTTTCCACCGATTGCTTTTGTATCCCAAATTCCAGACTAATTGTGCTAGTGATACGTAGCTAGGAAGCTGAAAGATTGACCTGTAGGTTTTACCGATCACTTTGTCTAGTGTCTGTGCATCCTTTCCGAGGGTTGATTCGCTCCCGTATGTTAATGTTGGTTGGAGACTAGCGCTCAGTACTTGTAGGAGGGGATCGAGCGTGTTGTCTGGCAGGATCTTCTTAAGGGGTTTCATTGCGAGATAACTCATGGTTCCTTTTTGGTAAAGTGTCTCTAGTTGGGGTTTGAAAGACCCTCTGCTGTCCTACTGTATAAAGCCTATTCCATGTCACCACCCCATTCTGCATAAGTCCTGCCCACCAGTCTATCTGCACCTGCTCCTTAGTTGCACAAGCTAGGAATCTCCCCTGTGCAGCCCCTACACGTGTGCACACACCTGTACACCCGTGTCTGCATGTAACCAGCCCGGTGTACCTTACTCCAGCTGCTGGGCAGTGGCCTGGTCAAGCCAGGGGGACACCAGTAAAATCCCCATGCCGTCTCTTACATCCTGAGTTCACTGTGGGTGAGTCCCAATTTATGAGGCTCCCCCACAGTAAAAGCTCAACAATTAGGTGCTCAAAAATTAAAAAATCCGGGCGGCCCATAGTGTCAGAACCACCTTCTAATACTAGCAAAAACAAGATCAGCAAAAATGGAGGAGGAAGGCAAAAGGTTTGGGGGAAGACCACCCTAAGGGTGACAGGTCTAACAGTCAATGTTATGTCAGTGCTATCGCCTTAAAGCAAGTAGTTGTTGTTGTAGAATCAACCACAACATAAAAACCTAATGATTGATTACATGAAAAAATATCAAATATTGTGCATATCATAGATATAGGTACTCATCCATCATAAAGAGCCACAAAGTATAGTAATTCATATTAATACAAATCATATACCCACTGGAATAATTCCTTCTCTGCATGCGCATCAACCATTTACTCTATTAAGTGAAATGTAAGTGCATTTATTTTCTTTCAAGAAATGGCCTGTAACTTAGTCAAGCCTGCATGGTAGTGGGCATTAGTAACCATGTAAATCTCAATCCTTGCTTTGTACATATAAAAGTTGAAAAAAGTATCTGCAGGAGAGAACTCCACAACCCATCCAAGTGTTTTTGGCATTCTTGTTTGGCGCCATCTTAGAACAATTTATATATATACAGCAACAGAAAAGGGACCAGCCCCTACCTCATTATTCTCGTCTCTATATGTATCTTGACTGGTGGGTGCCAGCTCCACCATTTTAGATGGTCAAAAGTAAAAGCGTGAAAGTGGACTAACTGTGACTATGCTGACGACACAACTTTAAAAGAAAAATGTTTTTATTGGTTTTGACAGCACAAAAACGTCTTTTTAAATGTCACCACATTCACTCCTTTGTCTAGTCTTGGATGGAATCCAATTTCTTAAAATGTAATCCCACCAAGACGGAGGTCCCAGGTTCCAGAAATTCTGTAGGTCATTGAAACAATGTCCCTGGGCTAGAATTCCATATTGTCTTCAAGGCCTTGGTTATCACGCATAAAATCAATCTTTTTTTAAAATAAATATATTTGATTGATTTTTCAATTTTATCAACAGTTGGCAATGCATAGATTGTCATGCAGTTGCATCACTTTTGCTACATCAGGCATATTTTAAACATGTCAGTTGCAGTTACTCACAGAGCAGGTGTTAAGGAATTGTAGTATGCAGTATCTTTTCATGATATATCACCATGCCTGTGTGAGCATACGTGGGCTGCCTATGGACTGCCACGTGCTGTTATTGCATTGGAAGCAACATGTGCTATCCAGCAGCATTGAGTAAAACCAAACTAATTAACACAACTGACAGCTTAAAAAGAAATGACAAGCTAAACCGGAGCATCCCACCCACCTCCCTGTACCGATCTCGCATACTCTTCCTACGCCTGCTGCCTGCGTGATCGGTCCCCTACGGTATCCTGTACGTACGTGTACGCTATATGTGACCACTGACCAAGTGTCTCAAATTAGTCTAGAACTGCGAAGTGTGTATGCGTTTTCAGTCTGCCTGGTTAGTCTCCGGGAAGGTCATCCCTGCTTTGCCTATGCTTTGCTGCAGTGCCGCTAGCATTGTATCCCAACTTGTGGCGATAGGGTTCTTTCGTAGCTGTAATGTATGTCCTTGTGTCCCCCACACAGTGCTCAGAGCCTCTTACGTTTGGAACAGCTTTATTCCACATGAAGTAACAACTACAAATGACATAGAGCGCCGAGCGTCTATCTAGCTACTGCTCCGGTCGCCAACTCCGTTCTCTCCTTTCGCGCCCTTCGTTTCCTCATTCTGCGCATGCGCGCGTGTCTCGCTCTCGTCTACAGCGTTCACGCTCGTAGACTAGAGCGCAACACCACATATCTCCCCCCTTTGACACTCTAAATTTTAAGCAGTTCTAGAGTCCAATCTCTAATGTCCACTCATATCAAAGTCTCTATATTTTGAAGGCAAGGTGACAGTTCTGCCCATGCGGGTGCGCCTTACCGGGTTGCTCTCTTCACCCTCGTTTCCTCCAGGAAACCTCTCATTGTCTCTCTGATCCTCTCTCGGCCCGTCGGTAGCTGGGATGGAGTGGCCTCCCGCTAACTCTGCTGTCTGCGCTTCTCTTTCTCCTCCTTCTTCTCTATCTTCTGAGGTTTCACTCTGGCCTTCCCCACTTGTGGACATCTCTACTTCTCCCCCTATGAGTATCTCCTCTTCCTCGGACTTGGGCCACCTTACGATCCTGTTGACTTTCGCCATGCGGTCTTGGGACCACACCTTGCCATCGCTGAGTAGAGCGGCTCTGCCTCGAACCTCCTTGACTTGTAAGGGTTGGCTATACTTGCTCTCTCCTTTCTTTTGCAGGGTGGGAAGTTTGACTCTGACCCATTCTCCCTCCTCCAGCGCGGTTTCTTTAGTGTTGCGCCGCCTGTCGTAATGGGCTGCATACACTCTTTGGGCCTTTTCTAGGTTGTGCTGCACCACAGCTGGGGACCATTTGCTGGTTACAGTTTTTTCTCTCCACACCACGTTGTCCCGGGTGAACGGGAGGCGACCTCTCAAAACTTGGAAGGGGCTATACCCTACCACCGTGGGGGTGATCCTGTACGCCCACAACCTGCTCTGTACTTCTGCCTCCCAGTCTTTCCCTTGCATGATGGCCGCCTGTATGGAGCCCATTAGCACGCGGTTGAACCGCCCCACTTGGCCGTTACACGCTGGGTGGTAGATAGCGGTGTGTTTCGATTTGATCCCATTCCTCTTCATGAATCGTGTCCATTTGTCTGAGACGAACTGAGGTCCGTTGTCACTAAGTATTGTCTTTGGTATTCCTTCCCTTAAGAACAGGGAAGTCAGGAACTTCAGCACTGTTTCGGTGTCCATGGACTCTTGCACGTCAACCTCCGGCCATTTTGAATATTTGTTGATGACCACACACAAGAATTTATTTATTCCTCTGTTGTCAAGCACTGGTCCTAGGAGGTCAACAGCTAAGTCTTCCCATGGGTTCTCGAATTTCCCTAGCGCTGGTCTGAGAGGTCGAAGTATTTTGTCAGCTCCTTGGCATTGTTCACATTCTCTCACCTGCCTTTCTATTTGGGTATCCATGCCAGGCCACCAATACATTTGTTTCACACGGGCTTTTGTCTTTACGATGCCCAAGTGTCCTTCGTGCAGTTGGTTCAATAACGTCGGTACCAGGGCCTCAGGTGGGATGACTCTCTCACCTCTGTACAGGAAGACTCCCGAGTCGCTCAGGGACAGTTCCTCCCGAATTTCATAGAACTTCCTCACCCCCGCTGTGAGCCTCCGTTTGTCCGGCCATCCTGACGTGAGGTGTTGTTTGACCTCAGACTTCTCCACGTCTTGCTCATAAGCTGCTGCCCATTCTTGCCTGCTTATTGTCATCTCATTGTCAGCCATATTCGCTACCATCTCATCCATGTCCGGTGCGATTTCCGGAGCATCCTCCATGGCAGAAGCTCTACTGAGGTAGTCAGCCACCCTATTCTGAGTTCCTGGTAGATATTCGACATCATAAGTGTAGTCCAATAATTTGAGCGTCATTTTTGCTATGCGCGGGGTAGCAGTGTCATGGCCAGAGGACGTCAGGACCTTGACCAATGGTTTGTGGTCTGTTTGGAGTTTGAACCTGGTGCCCCAGATGAATTGCCGGAATTTGCACATTGCCCAGGTGACCTCTAGCATCTCTTTCTCAATGACGCTATATCTTTGTTCCGTGGGAGAGAGAGCACGTGAAGCAAAACTGATAGTCTCAACTGAACCATTCGCCCTCTCCTTTGCTAGCACCGCTCCCAGGCCTTTGTCACTGGCGTCCGTTGTCAGGATGGTGCTGCCTGAGGGGTTGTAACCTTGCAAGGGGATGGCCTCACTGATGTCTTTCTTTACGGTTTCAAATTCACTTTGAGCGTCAGTATCCCAGTCGAACTTTGACTTGTCTCTGATGAGCTGTCGCATCCTGTGCGTTTTGGTGGCAAAGTGTCTCACGAATTTACTATAGTACTCGGCCATACCGAGGAACGACCGTACCTCTTCTTTGGTTCTCGGGGCCTTGGCTTCCTTGATGGCTCTCACGTTCTGTTCCTTGGGAGATATGCCGTGTGTCCCAATCTCGTGTCCCAAGTAGGTGACCGATGACATCCCTATTTTGCATTTGCTCCACTCCGCCGTGAGGCCTTTGTCTTGCAGCACGGTGAGGACCTTGGTCAGCTTACCGTCATGATCTTCTCGGGTGGACCCCATTACCAGGATGTCGTCCTGGAAATACTGGACTCCTGGTAATTCTTTGAATAATCGATGCATCAACTTTTGGAAGACCGCGGCTGCCGATGCCAGGCCAAAAGGCATGCGGCGGAATTGGTAGCACCCAAAGGGCGTGATGAAAGAGGTGTACTTTCTGCTTGTGGGATGCAGGTCGATTTGGTGGTACGCCGACGTGAGATCAATGGTTGAGAAGTTGGTGATGCCTTTTGTTCTCGCCAGCATTTCCTCGATTCTGGGGAGGGGGAACTTTTCGACGATGAGACACTTGTTGAGTTCGCGGAGGTCCACACATAGACGGACTTTGCCATTGGGCTTCTTGGCTACCACCAGGGGGGCCAACCACTCTGAACTGTCTACGGGTTCTATGATGCCCTGTCTTTCCAGCCTTTGGAGTTCCTGTTGTACGGCTTCAATGGTGGATATGGGGATGTTTCTGACCTTGTGGGACACCGGTGTCGCCCCTTCCTTGAGCATTATCTTGTGGACGAATTTGTCCAGTTTTCCTACTGTTCCGTCAAATACCTTGGGGTAGGTCAATTTCCAATCTTCACCGTTGGTGGTTCGCAGTTCTTCCGTTAGGAGGATTTGTTCCTTGCCGCCAGGGTCTAATTTGATTCCTAGGTCTCCAGCATCTCTCCACCCGAGTACAGAAGGACCCCTCTCCGCCACATACAATTTGCAGGTTGCCGATCTCCCTCTGAACTCGAACTTCAATGGACGAAAGCCTATCATGGGAATGGTGTTTTCGGTGTATGAGATTGCACGAATGTCCGGTGGGCGTAGTTCGGGCCCTACTACGGGTGCGAAGTCTCCTTCCCATATGGACCGTTGCACTATCGTCCAGGGAGACCCCGAGTCAACGGCCACATGCACTTTTACTCCGCCGATGAACATGTCCGTGCGTGGTTTGTCCGTGCGTTTTCCTGTCACATCTAGTACCTGACCTTCTATACACAGTACCATGTCGCCGTCCTCCAGATCGTCCTCCGCACAGATTTCTGACGGTGCTGACTCCACACACTTTACCGTGGACCTCTTCCCCTTTTTGCGGCATACTTTCTCAAAATGGCCGACCAGGCCGCAGAATGCGCATCTGGCGCGAAACGCCGGGCAACGTTTGTCCTGAGCTGAGTGAGCTGTGCTTCCGCACCTATAACATGAAAACTTGCTGTCTGTGGCCGGTCGACCCGGTCGACCCGTTTGCTTCCCTGCCCATCTGGGTTCCTGCTTCTGGTCTCCGTATGATCATTTTTGCTTGAGTGTGGTCGAGGCCTCATCGATCTTGTTGACCATCTGCTTCTGCGTGCTTTCTCGTTTGGCCGCGTCTGCACAGTGCTTCGACATCTCGGCTTTTTTTTACCATGGCTATGACGTCCTTAAGCGATGTTTCGCTCTGTGCCCATAGTTTGTCCTGGACTGATTTGTTGGTAGTATGCATAACTATCTGGTCCTTTATATACTCATCTTGCAGTGTTCCATACTTGCACGTGATGGCCAGACGCCGTAGTGCGGCCACGTAGTCATCTATTGATTCACCAGCTTCCTGTTTCCTTTGCTGGAAAAACGGTCTATGGATACGCACACGGCGGGGCGAAAGTGATTGTCTAGGTCTTCTAGCGCATTCTTGAAGACGTTGTTCTCTGTTGCGTCACGTTCCTTGGGCACTATGTTGGCAAACACCCTCACCCCTGTTGAAGCACCCCCGGCGTGCTTCAACATCCTACGCATGCTACGGAAGATCTTCTGGTGGATCCCCACAGAGACCAGGAAGACCGTCACCCAGGCCCTCGTCACCAGCCGACTGGACTACAGCAAAGCCCTCTACGCCGGGACCACCGCCAAGCTCCAGAAGAGACTCCAGCGGATCCAAAACGCCTCAGCCAGACTCATCCTCGACATCCCACGATCCAGCCACATCTCCGGACATCTCAGAGACCTTCACTGGCTCCCCATCAACAAGAGAATCACCTTCCGCCTCCTCACCCACGCACACAAAGCCCTACACGACCAAGGCCCGAGCTACCTCAACAGCCGAGTCAACTTCTACGCTCCCAAACGCCACCTCCGATCAGCCAACCACGCCCTCGCCGCCGTCCCCCGCATCCGAAGAGCGACTACAGGAGGAAGGTCCTTCTCCTACCTGGCCGCCAAGACCTGGAACTCCCTCCCGTCCGACCTGCGCCTGACCCAAGACCACCTCTCCTTCAGGAAGAAGCTGAAGACCTGGCTGTTCGAGCAGTAGCGGCACCCCCCCCCCCCAGCGCCTTGAGACCCTACGGGTATGTAGCGCGCTTTATAAGTGTCACTGATTGATTGACCCCTTCGGGACCCAGGTTGTGGAGCAACAACCTCTTCTTCCTTGCTGGGGTGTATGGTTCTCCATTCTCATCCTCTAGCGCTTCTATGTAGTTCCTGAAGTACTCCCTCCAGTCTTCCCACTTCATTTGGGGTTCACCTGGTCTG
Source organism: Lissotriton vulgaris (assembly GCF_964263255.1). Lineage (NCBI taxonomy): Eukaryota > Metazoa > Chordata > Amphibia > Caudata > Salamandridae > Lissotriton > Lissotriton vulgaris. The sequence continues at coordinate 140,399,212 of NC_141696.1, read as the reverse complement.
GGTAGGAACGGGATAGGGGCCATCAACGCTGAGGACTGGTTTGCCATCTTAGGTTCGCCTCTGGGTGCTTCTACTTGGGCCCTGGGGCTATTGGGCGCACTGGAGGCTTCCGCTCCACCTGCGGCGTCTCCTTGGCTTCTGGGGCTGCCTGGGGCGTTATCCCCTGTCCCTTGCGGTGGGTTGGTGGATTGCTCGCCCTCCTCTGGCTTCTGGTTTGTTCCTTTAGTTGCCAGTGTGCTGGCTGAGAGACCCCCCGCCTCTGGGACGGCACTGACCTGATGGTTTGTCCTTGACTGGTCCCCTGCCGAGTAGTAGGGGTGCGCTGCTGCCACGCTCTATGCTTCCTCGTTGGTGCTGCTTCTGTGCGCTGCTCTCTGGGCCTGGGGTGGTCTCTTGAAGTTCAGGATCAGCTCCCAGTTTGACTGTGTGTGGACGGTGGGGTGATCCCACCCTCGTCGCCACTGTAATGTATGTCCTTGTGTCCCCCACACAGTGCTCAGAGCCTCTTATGTTTGGAACAGCTTTATTCCACATGAAGTAACAACTACAAATGACATAGAGCGCCGAGCGTCTCTCTAGCTACTGCTCCGGTCGCCAACTCCGTTCTCTCCTTTCGCACCCTTCGTTTTCTCATTCTGCGCATGCGCGCGTGTCTCGCTCTCGTCTACAGCGTGACGCGTCATCGCGTTCACGCTCGTAGACTAGAGCGCAACACCACAGTAGCCCTATGGTTTCTTTGCGTCTGATTGCGATGCTTTCCGCTTTGGCCCATGCGAGTGCAGAGTGGCGCCATGCTTGTATACGTGGATGCATAAAATCATTCATGACCAAACCCCTGCTTTCTTGGCCAAAAAAATCCTTCTTTATATCCTCTTATTCTCCACGTTCCGGCAGCACATCCAGATTCTTGTCCCCTTCTACCTGGGGCCAGAAAGCTTTTTTGGTTGCTGCAGCTAGAAAACAGAGCTCTTTGACCACTTTGTGAACGTTGCTATCAATTGTGAGTTGAAAAAAAGCCCTAAAAACATTACAGTTCAGGAAGAAGCTTTTCCTTACGCTTCATTTCTGCATTGCCCCATGGAATATTTGCACTTGGAGCCATGAAACTTTGGTACTTGTGCCCTTTACAAATACCTCAAACATCTCACTTCTATGGGGAAACAAACCATTGTCATATATATGTCAGTTGGTAAACTGGAGTGAATATCAGCATTTCTTCAGTCACTGAAGAAAGAGGTTGATGGTCTGTTAAAAAAAAACTAAACAAACCGTTCTTCCACAGAGGATAAGTTATTGCTTACAAAAAAGTATATTATTTGTTTCATCTTGTTTTTGGTAAACTACTGGAGCAAACTTGTGTCCGGTTTCAAAGTAAAACTCGTTCAGCTTTTATGGCCGTTTCAGAAATTGGTTTACTGCTTTCTGATGGAACTTTCTAGACTTCCATTTTGCATCTTTCCTCAAGAACACAGCAATGGCTTCAGTCAGTTGGGCATGCACCTGACGTATGCAGGTGTTCATGACTACTTTATTAACATTCCATCCATGTGGATGATAGTGCCATACCCAGCTGATCTGCTGAGTCAGCGATGAAATTATGGAGGAAGATGTTCAATTAAACTTCCAGTATCAGTGCCTGAATGAAGTCCATGTGCAAAAGAATTGCCGTTTTCTACAAGTAAATGCTAGCTTACATTTATCAAACTTATGAATGGACAGATGTTAATACCAGGCGGTCAATTCTAAGCTTGTAAAGTCTTTGGCACACACTAACTGTACATGCTCTTCAGTGACATAGTGTAGAGGCATTTTGACAGGCACAACTTTTTTTTTTAACAGCAGATTTTATTGAGTTTCCATCCAAAGGCGGGGGGGGGATCCCCAAGCAAATCACATGTAAATAAGGCAATTAACATACATATGTTAGAAGTCATCGAGGGTATCCTTCGGGAAACTATAAAACGCCCACCCCAACAACCCCCCCCACCCCCGTACCTGCGCCATCCATCCAGCCCGCCTGAAAGACTAAGCAAACATACATATATAAAAGCACATCTCTGTGCCCACTGCTCCATGAGTAGGGGTGGAACCTCATGTGATGGTAAGACTGTCTATGCATTCTTGAGTCGAGTGTGTGTGAGACTCCGAAAGGGCTATACCCCGGTACTTGGCTCATGCAGCCCAGATTTTCCCGTGCTTCTGCGGGCAACCCCTGGCCTGAAAGAACGCCACTTCAGCAGTCATGCATCTATCTAACGCGGACTTCCACGCTGCCACTCCCGGGGGAGAAGAGGATTTCCCGCTGCTGAGCTATGTCGCGCTTAGCAAGGGTGAGCACAGGAAAAGAAGGTGCTTCTTATAGATATTCCCACCTATATTGTCAGTACTGTGGAGGAGAATCGGGCGCGGATCGTCTGGGAGGTCCCATCCCAGTAAAAATGGCGCAACACTGATCAGCCCCAGACAGTATACAGAAAAGATCCGTCATTCGACTGGCATCTGAGGCATGCGGGGGAAGAAATAACTCCCATCTTCCAAAGGCGAAGGCGGGTATAGTACACCCAATGTATGTACTTAAACTGTATCCGTCTGTACCTAGTTGACACAGCGGAGCCCCTAGGACTGGCAAGGGCCTCGGTCCAGTCGTCAGTAAGGGTCGATATGTCAGCTTTCCAGGCCACCCTCGTCCCATGCAGGCCAGACTTAGTGTGTGTGGTCAACGTCTGATAAATCTGACGGATCTTGTGAGCCCCCAAGTCACCCAGCAGTAGTCTACCCTCCATGGGATGGAACTCTGGCAAAGTCATAAGGTCTTTAATCAAGGGAGTAAGAGCATGCCGAAGCTGGAGATACTTGTGGAATTGGGATTTTTGTAGGTCAAACTCCTTCTGCAGCCCCTGGAAGGATTTAAGGGTAGGACAGCGCATCACGTCTCCCAGCGTCGAGATCCCAATCATATCCCACCGACGGAACCCAGGTAGCGCCGCGACTGATTGGAGACATGTGCCGCGACTGATTGGAGACATGTGCCGCGCCAGAGGGGCGTCTCGCGCGTCAGCATGCCCCACCCATCCATGGACTTCTAAACACTTCTCCATATGTGAATCACCGTACGACAGGCCGGGGGGAGGGTGTCTATGGCAGATGCACTATACAGGAGATCCAACAGTGGATAGACCTCGAAAAAGATCCTCTCCACTGCATAAACCGGGTCATCCTGTGGATTATACCACCATTTATTGATGACCAACAATTGGGATGCCCAATAATAAGATCGCACATCTGCAGCTGCAATACCCCTACAGTATGTAGATTGGACACAGGTGGCCAGGGCTACCCGGACCGCAACAGGCACAACTTTTGTTTGAGTATTCTTATATCTGCAAACAATCTCCACTGGGCTTTAAAACGCCTAACCCTGTATTATGACACATACTATGGTTAGGACTGTGACATCTCATGCTTCAGAGATCTTTATAATCTCTGCCTATAACTCCAAGCCACAGTCAACCAGATAGCATGACCAACATTGGCTCCATATGAAGATTCAACTAGAATAGGAACCTTCAGAACCTTCCCAGAATTCATAAAATAGGTTCTGAGGTGAAGGAACCGTGATACAGGCGTCCGCCAAACCACCCACTGCAGCACCACATCATGGAATTCAGGAAATGCCTCTGGTGGAGAGATTTTATACGTCCCTTCCAGTCCTGTAGAAGTCTTTACCAACTGTAGCAACACACAGTTTAATTGAGGATGGCTCAGAGATGTGGAAAAAACCTCCTATTTGGTTATTTTCACTAGTACCTTTAATTAAAAAAAGCATTTAATGTTATGTTAATCTGATTTGCTGATTCCTGACTGCAAACACAGTCAAAAGAGACGATACTAATATCCTCAGAGAGTTGTTACTGATTAGGATTAAATGCTTTACGTTTGGTTTTATACTAATGCAGTAATCCACTGAGATCCCCTTTTCTAGTATTTTACAGTTTAGAGAAGTCCGCGCTTCTGATTCTGGTAAAGATGGTCTACTGGAAGTAAAACATGACAAATGTTTCTGAGAATTCATTTATTTCTAATGAAGCAACCAGTTCGATGCAAAGGCTTGCATCTGGTCTTAGAAATATACCAAATTTTTACTTAACCAAGTTTGTACATTTTTCTGATCATTTAAGCCTAGCACAGTAGCTAACTAATGCATGATGTCTTTAGGAAGATATAATTCTGCAGGAGGAGATAGGTTATCCGATGTACTTTTGGTGAAAAGTCTGCTGCATTTTGAGTTCTTCTCCAAGGTGGCGGAGGTTTCTAAATCAAAGTGGCTTTTAAATTCTAAAGTGGAAGTAATGCCATTGTCCATGTGGAAGTGTCTGCTCCAACACAGTTTGCTTTCCTAGCCTGCGAGTGGTTTTTCCAACATAGAGAGGGCACTGTTAGCTTTACACGAAAGCCTGCAACCCTTTCCTTGACAGTCTTTCACTGTGCCAAAATCACCAACTATGGTACGGGATCTGCCACGTAATGCGAGGCAGCAGAATCCCTACTATCTGTGAACAATGCATGACCTGGCAGGGGTGTCACTGCCAGTGGGAGATGTATGTATGTATGTATGTATGTATGTATTTGAGCTTATATAGCGCACAGCTACCCGCAGTGGGTTTCCTGGCGCTTGCTTAGGGAACCCGTCCTGATATTCCCCTTTGAGATAGCCCCAGCAGGGTATCCACAAGGTGAAAGTTAGGCATCCCGCCGCGAGGGGCCGTTGTGGAGATTAAGCAAGCTATTGCCCAGAGTCGCAGAGTGTGAACCCGTGAGTCAAGAAGGCACTGGAGCGAGAATTATCGAGTCCGTGGAATTTTTAGCCCAAGACCCGTGGAGGCGGGGAATTGAACCCTGGTCCAGGACCGATCTCAGCTTCTGGGTCTGCCGCCTCTAACCCCTGAGCCACACTTCTCCACCGGACCGGACCAGATCCGTCCTGCATGATGGCTAAGTTGCACGACTAATACGGAGGAGGCGCAAACTAAAAATTCAGCAATCTGTTAACGTCAACCTCTAAATCAGACCCTTAGTCAGCTAAAGTAAATTTGTTCATAATACACAAATAAAAGAAACACATTTTTCATGTTCGTAATTTTGTAGTTCTCGCTCATCCTGACGCCCCAGCATGGCAAAGAAAATGTGGTGGATGACACAGAAGACCGCGTCAGCAGAGCTTCCCTCGTTAGAATGTACAGGAGACTGTACAGTCCTCATTCAGCCCTGCCAAGTACCACGCATTAGGTGTTAGACTAATGCATTTTGGTGGGGTGGTCCGCATCACTGCACTAAAATGCAAAGACACGTATTTAGAGAGCCTCCGGTAGTAGATAGATTAACAAAGACTTGCCAAAAGCATTGATGTGGACGCCACCATTTTGCTTTTTTAAGGCTTTAAGTAATTATTCATCAAGTCACATCACTAGTAGAGCTCCTAACTCAACAGACACAATAACCTAATGTCCAGCCCTGTGTCCATCTTAATGTAAAAAAAAAATCTTTAATCATAAATCAGAGCCATATACTACACACAATTCAATTAGGGCAGCAAATACAGGGAGGTACCCCTGGCTACGAACTCCAGTAAGAGTTACCCTTCCTCTCTTGTACTCGATCTCTGCCCAGGTAATCACAGTCAAAGGTTCTCTGTGGGTAGAGGCATGGTGCAAAGGTGCAGGTTACTTCACATTCACCCCCACAGTTCAATAGTTAGCTAAGATTTAGGTTTGGGCAGAAAGTCTGAAGTCCTTGTGCTTGATTCCTAGACACACATAATCCTCCTGTTCCATGTTACCTGCTTGGCAGGAGGGGTGAATCTTAGTCAATAGTGTTAGGGTCTGAGGTTTCCCAACAAGCAACGCTATAAACCCAACTACAAAGGACAGGTGGCAGGCTAGGGCAGCGGGCAGATACCAAGGGGGGTTAGGGAAATCATTTTGGAGTTCTTTAGAAAAGTGAATACATTCTTGGTATAATAAATATAGAAATAAAGTCATAAACCACCACACAAGTTAGCTCATTTCTCAGATGTTTTATTTATTTAGAATAAAAAATATACCATGGCACACTGGTGTCAGAAGTTGTGTTTAAAGTGCACTGTTGTTGTAGGCTTTGTGTGAAGATAGCCTGATCTGAATGTACTGTTGACGATGGAAATGGTAAGCCAGCTTGGGTGTTTGATGGTAGCAAGGGTGGTGTTTAAAGTGCACTTTTGTCTGCCCATGAAGATCTGCAGGATATTTGGTTCTACTGTAGCAGAGAAGCATAAGGAGAGGAATGCAATCTCTAGTGTCATAGATGCCACATCAGCTGCTTGGTTAGGTTCAAGACAATAGCAAACATAGAAAATATAAGTTGATATTTTTGTCCAAATTTTGACTGTGATGTATTCAAGTCAATGAAACCGGACATGTGGGACCGACTCGATGGGCAGAGATGCGGACGAGCCCTGTCCTCCAGAAGCACCGTTGCTCCACCGTTCTGAACCCCTCCCATCTCTAGAGTGGCGCTGGTACCCTTCCAAGAAGGTTCATCGGTATAAACAATTGCACTTACAATGCAGAGAAATGGGTTTAACTGGGCCACACACAAGTTTTGTGAATGTGTTTCGTTGCTGGGTGAATTGATTGGCACTCCTCCTGACGATAGCCTGCCTGCCCGCCAGCCCACCCAACCGTAGCATGGTCCAGGGAGCTCACAATCCTACATCAGACAACCAACATCCATTGTAATCAAGTGGTGGAATGGACACTTGTAGCTACTCAACCGTTGGTTGGCATGGATCACCCTCATAAACGCTATGTTTATCGAATGCGGTATATTACTGTGCTCCGCTCCACATTAGCGTTACGGCATTGTCATTGGATGTCCAATATCGTGCTGTATGCCGGCCTCACCCAGAGGCAACCTCAGGTTCTGGCAGCAGTGTCCAGAGAAAAAGGGGTGAAAATGTGAAAGGGGATTGTTAAAAACAGAACTTAACCAAAATATGACTTTATTAGGAAGAGGTTAGGTCTGTCACTAAAAATATTGGTGGGTATAGATAAAAGAACTAGTTACTGGATCTTACTATACCACTTAATGAATAGCGTCGACATGTTTCAGCTCCCTAGTGCCCAGCCGGGTCTATGGAGCCTTCGTCAGGACAAACAAACATAGATTACTTACACCACTTATGCAGTAATTCACAGTGTTATTTTTAACACTGGATTATTTCTGTTTGTGCTCTCAAACCCGCACGTGTGGGATTGCCTGCTTGCTGTGCTGACTCTGCCCCCGGGGGCAGAGTCAGCACAGCAAGCAGGCAATCCCACACGTGCGGGTTTGAGAGCACAAACAGAAATGTGGGGCGGAGCACAGTAATATACCGCATTCGATAAACATAGCGTTTATGAGGGTGATCCATGCCAACCAACGGTGGAGTAGCTACAAGTGTCCATTCCACCACTTGATTACTTAAGTATTGAAATGGGGAACTGAATGGACAACAATACCTCCTCACCCCTAGTTGATTACTCAACCAACATCCATTGCCAACAATCCTTAATGCAGAGATCACCAGGAGAGGCTCCACAGAAATGGGCATGAAGAAAAGTTTTCTTTTTTGGAGATCTCCTGATATGGTTATAATGCCACATACATGAGAAATAAGAACATTTCTAAACATCCTCTTGGACGACCACCTAATCATTTAAAAATGGATGCCTCCCTTCCCAGCTACACAGAAACAAAATGAAACCAGAACCAGTGCTTTAAATGGACTGAAGTACCTGCGGCGTCCCCTGTTGCGATGCATTGTTACCCTCAACACTGCACTGAAAACGCCCAATGTACTAGCCTGGTAAGCATTTTCATTTAGTGCTTGTATAAGTTATGTTATGTTATGTTATGTGGTTTTTATTTGGCGCACAGATGCTCCGGCTAAGGAGCGTCCTGGCGCCCGACAAGGCAGCTACACAACACAACTAAAAACAGCACAAACAAATAACTAAGGGAATAAAAACGTTTTCACAGCGCGACGAAAAGAAAGCAAATCGCTCATAGCGCGAATAGCCGGGGGTAAGGAGTTCCACAGAGCAGCGGCCCGCACTCGGAATGAGCGTCCACCTGCCCTGCTTCGCTTAAAGCGCGGTACCACGGCCAATTCGAGGTCTGCCGACCTCAGAGATCGTGCTGGAATGTAGTTGGCCATGAGGGTCGTAAGGATCGTTGCCGGGGACCCCTTCAAGATCTTATAGGCGACACAGAGGACCTTAAACTGAATCCGCTGAGCCACCGGAAGCCAATGCAGCGTTCGTATGGTGCTGGAGGTAGGACAGAATCTTGGGAGGCCTACCACCGCTCTCGCTAGTTAACGCTGGTTCATGCAACTGCTCAGGCTATTGCTAATAGTACCATCCTCAACCCTATGGCGTTCAAGCAGAACAACCGGTGGGGTGGAGGTGGGGGCCGATGGAGGGTCACTCTACAAAAACCCATCATAAGATAATATGCATTTGCTAAAGCGGAGCAGAAACCACTTACCTCTGATTGTCTTTGACTCCGTCTTGAGTCAGGCAGAACAATATTCACATGAAGCTCTGTGGAAGGAGATAAGACTTACCCTGGAGGGGTTTGAGATTAATTAATAAAAAGAAAAAAATAGTTCTAGGAGAAGATGGCGAATTCTATGTTTGAGGGAGAACTTTCACTCAAATGCAAGCACTGGGGACGATGAACTATGGAAAACTATTTTATTGTTATGATGGCTGCTGAAAAAATTAAAAAAGAATAACACTGTGGGAGGGCGGGTTTGATAAACAGGCGAGGAGGCTGAATATATTTTCCAACAGAGTGTTGTTTATTGCTAACAAGTGAATTATCGCTGGATGCTGAATGAATCTCCTGTTGGTTTCCTCCAGATGCACTAGGTGGGAAGTTGGTTGGATTTTCCGTAGTAGGTGTTCCGGGCTCCTCTTCGGTCTTCTTGATGGAATTTCCCCGGAGGCTCATAGGACAGGAGATAAAATAGAGTCATCAGATATTTGTTTTATGGAAAGGGGTTCGTCACACCACTAGTCACAGCACCTGGGAGTGAGGGTAAGGGAGGTCGTGGACTTGTGCACACAGGGTGGGATTTCAAATGACTAAAGGAGGACTAATGAAGTGAACCACGGACCACAACGTTTGTATGCAGCATGTATATACCGTCCGTGATTAGGACCCGGTAGGGGTGTGTGAAAGGATTAGATACAAGTGCCCGTTTTAACAAAAAACAGAAAAGAAGTGTCCCCGAAATGAACTCACATTCCTGCCAAAGCTCTTTAGTAAAACACAAACAAAAACGCTTTAAACCCACCCCTTACCCTAAACCTCCCTCCCGCCGCCCTCTCTCTCCTTCCGTGTCACCGGAGACAGTAGGTCTCACCGGCTCCGCCGCAACTCTCCAGAGTTGCGGCCGCTCTCCAGCCTCCTCCGGTGGGCTCCACCACTTCTCGGACCACCGCACGTCAAGGGTTTCCTCTTCCTCCCAGGCTTTTGCAGCATCCGCGTTCTTCTGGCTTTCCGCGTCATCCTCATCAGGGTTGTTCCATTCTCCTCCGTCCTCCGTCTTCACGCCTCCGTTGTCCTCGCTACTGGTCCAAGACAACTTTTTGCTGTCTCCTCCGACTTTCATTGGCGGGTGACAACTGCTTCCTGGTTCAACTCCTCCCTCTTCCGGTACTGTCCTAGGCTCTTGCTGTGGAGAAACAGTATACGGGAAGGGTAATTGGTGGGTAATTGGTGCGAACACGCTTTTGTCTTCAAGTCCCAGGGTGCATTAGGCTGACTACAGATGCAGGAATGTCTGCTCCAGGGAGACCCGGCGGTAAGTCTTGTGGCCTGTTTATCACAAACACATAAAGCATAGTTCACACCTTTGTTTCCTTAATTGAATTGAAACTTTCCTTCACATTAGCTAGGACACTTAACATTCATAAATACATATTTCATAGAAAGCCGGACAAACCGCGTGTACCTGTTCGAATGCGTTTGTCCCTATGTTATATTTACACTCTTATGTTTTTTCTTTCAGTACATTCCATTGATTATCTCGCAAATGTTTGCTTCAATGTCACTTTTAAGAGCAATAAAAGAGGACAACATGCCAGATTGAGTTAAATGCCTTTTTTGAAGTTGACAAAACATTTTGCTTTCTTTGGACTGTGGGCATAATCCTTTATTAATGTGTGTAGGGTATAAATGTGATTTTTTATAATATGGTTGTCAAGAAATCAAAGTTTGCTCATCTGTAGCATCTTTAGGTCTGTATTGTCCTCTTTAGAATGAAACTGTACAAGCTCCTCAGACTGAAATTTATGAAATGTCTCTGCAGTTAGTGAAACATGGGCAGCAACCATTGCTATATAAAGGGATAATAAGATTCCATGACCTTATCTTGGGGGTGGTCCTAAACAGGTTGTAAGCTGAAAATTGATTATATCCGTAATTGTCATGTCAGATATCAGAAAGCCAAGAACAAATGAAATGTTCAAGTGATCAAAAGACTGAAGAGGGTCTTCAAAATACACTTCCCTTTACTTTTAAAATTTTCTGGTTTTACTATGTGCTGTGGAAAGTTATCAGTTAAACATACTTATTATGGTGCAGGATGTTACCACAGCAACCCACCATAATTACTTCATCCCTCATAGATCCTTCACTTGTGTTGACCAGCATACTTCCAAAGGCAGGGTATTTCACTGGGTGAGATGTCTTACATAAAGGTGCACTTGATAGAGCACGCAGGCCACCCGACTCTTACTTTACCAAATATGCACTCCTGGGCCCATAACGTGTTTATCACTATATTTCATTAATCAGGTAACCTACACACCGCTATCAGTAATCCTTGGTCCTTTATATTTATTTCCGTGTACCTGACTTACCAATCCTCGAAAACAGGTACCTAAGATCACAATGGATCAGGAGCTAGCTGTATGGATTAAGTAGAAAACACAAATACCATGTACATTTGAATTTATTTGTATTCTTGTAATAACCACAAACGCAAGAGATTTTCAAAACCTTTATCTCATTAAAGTTAGTCGTCATATGCCATGAGAATGAAATTTACACAGATCAGACTATCAATAACTAAGATCAGAATTATAATGTAGCTATGAATCAAAGTAAGAATCATCTATAAATCGAAGAATATAGGGAGGGAAAATAAGGAACACGCTACTTTAGTCTATCAGACTTTCACAACGTTACTAAAGGCGGGTAAAGAAAAGGAACATACTAATCAACGTAAGCTTTCAAAACATTCCTGACAGTTAAGAGGAAAACGAAACTCATGAAAGTCTCTATACCAACAAGTGCTTATTTTCTATAGGGAGGGTAAGAATGGAACATACTATATATTTAAACAGTTCAGTATTTGACTATATGTAGGGAGAAGAAATGGAAATTGCTAGTAAAATACTTTACGTGAGAGTCAAATGACAGAGAAATTGATATAGGCAAGTTTGCTTTATTTAAGAAATGGGAGAGAGAGAAAGATTTAGATGGACAAACATCCACACAGAATATATTTACCTAGAACAGGATGGAGACTAACCCTGGCCACGGGTCAGTTGGGAAAGGCGGGAAGGGACCCTCAAGGACTTAGGATGCCAGTAGGCGAGCAGGTACAGCTCATGGACAGTCAAGACAAGATAACCCCAGGATTTAGATCAGAACTGGGCTCACCAAAGGGTACGACCAACACCTGCAGCTTCGGATGCAACGCCTGTGCTACTCCCTCTCTGCAAGGAATCTGCCAATAACCCCGATTGGGTTCTCGAATCACCCAGCAAAGTGCTTCGCCAGCACTTAAGGTTTCCAAACTCCGACTGAGTTTGTTGAAATTACGGACAGAGTGCACCGCAGCTCTCTGTATCGATCACCTATAAAGTTCGTAGGGTCAGTGACAGGTCAGCTATTCGGACAAGTCAGACAATTTCTCTAGCTAAACCTAAGCTAGTTATACTGTTTTTGGGTCAGTGTACCACCCACCAATGTTGCAAGTGTAAGGATCCCCAACTTCTGATTGGACACGGAGATGGTTAGGTCATTGTACCTCCGGATTTAAGACATTCTCATAATTAATATTCAATATTTGAACCCACCCTCTACATTCCAGTTCCCATGGCATGTGAGTTTAAGAAAACAATAGAGCACACAGTACAACACAACAATGTAACAGATGCAGGTACGGGTTTAGGATCTTCGCGCTGGGGCGCAGTTCAGGTTCCCATGAGCATCTTAGCTTCGGCAGCCAGCTGGCTGGGTTCCACTGCTGTATGACTCTTGTCCCCCATCACGTGATTGGTACCACACGGGCTTCCAAGATGGAGTAGCACCCCTCTCCCAGGCCCCCGAAGAATGTTACATGAAAAGTAAGCGAAAACAATTTAGAAACACTGGAAAAAATGAATACACTGTATACCATGATTGGCTATACTACATCCCTTACTTTATAATAACTATAGCATTAGGAGTTAAGCAGAACGAAATGGCTGGGCTGAAGCAGCAGTGCAAGCGAAGAGCATGTGAGAAACAAAGCAGCCATCTTTAGCAGTACTGCGCATGAGCGACAAGTTCCCTCCAGAACTGCGAGTGCGTCACATCACATGGGTATGACCGACGCATGCGCAGACTAGAATCCCGCTTAGCAGCGACCATTTTATATGCAAGCGTAGTTAGGATTAGTAAACACATAGGCAAGCATCACTGGGACACCCGCGTGTAGTGTAAAAGTGCAATATTAATAAGACAAACAGGTTGATTATGACGTTAACGTTATTCGAGGTTCATGAATACAAGCAAGTCGCATAACGTGCGAATCCTTGCTCCATCACACTCATCTATGAATGAATGAATGAATGAATAAATGAATAAATAAATAAATAAAAGGCCGTTGTATAGCCCTCTTTCACAACCAGAGTTGCCTTTGGGCTCTGGTGAACACAGAATACATAGAACTGAGTTGGATAGCGGTCAAGATGGTCATTCTAAATGTCAGGCTCTTCATGCAGTTCCGATGGAAGAGTGTTCCAGGGAATTGAACAGGAAAGTATCATGAACCTTGATCTGAAGGTTTCCAGAACCTTCAGCAAAAGCGATGTCGTTCATAAAACACACAAGTGAATATAGTACTTCACCGTGCCCTGTAAATATTTTAGAGCTGAGGTTTGCTTATATTTATAAATCTAGCTTACACCAATATCTAGTGGGTTGGCCTCCTGGCACTGGGGATCGTATCTCAGTTCCTACAGCTAAACGGCAGGTTAATCCTTGTGGATTGAAACTGCTGGACATAAGTGGTCATTTATCCAGCTATACCTTGTTGAAGTGTATTTGCGTAGTCCAAACTGGAGTGTACAATGGCCACAACTAGAGTGACCTTCAGTTCGAAACATTTTTTAGGCAGACAAGATAGAAATAACGTGTAATTTTTTATTACAACTGTCCTACAGAGAGCTGTCCTGACCAAGTATGGGAGAGTGACAACTGAGAAAGGTGTATAGTACCCATATCTCCTTTTCTAACCAGCATTAACTTGGATTTCCTAAATGTAGCTGGGGTAGTAAAAATCTACTTAGTGGTCAGGTCTCTATTTGGTCCTTAACACATTAGGTCCGAAGGGCGGCACAGCTTCCATGCGGTCTGGTGTCTTAGTGAAGCATGTGGTTGTGGTCTGAAAATATAAGATGCAGCCCCTGGACCTAATCTGTTACACCCTGGCATATTGACCTGGACATTACAGCAACAGTATAAAAATGACCACTAAGTACCTTTTACTATCCAATCGGTCTATGTACCTACGATGTTAATGAACACGTACAGCTATCTTTTTAACATTGGACTTGAAACTTTGACTTAAGGCACTACATTTAATCAATCAGCTTATTTCAGTTCCTAACGTTATACACTAGTGTTTAGATTAACAACGGCACCAGACCACGCTCACAACTCTGATTATCCATCTCACAAACCTCTGATCTCAACGTTTGCGAATTACCATAAAATCCACCCTTGTCTTGAAATATCCATAGGTCTACGAGCCAGCGCATAGGGTGAAACACATCTCGCCTGAACAAGGTAACTTAACTAATGATTGAGGCCAAACAAGTTGAACCTGTTAATTAATGATTGATGTCTAATCAACATTAAAAGAAGATGCTGCCAAGATGGAGCTTCTAGCATCTGTTCTTTTTAGGTCAAGCTTAGCGGCAGCGCGCTGGTGCTGCTCGCTCTGTGAGACTGCTGTAGTAGAATATGGGAGAGAAGCCAGCGCCCACTCTCTACCCATATTTTTCATTGGCTTGTGTCATAGTCTTTCGTACATACTGCATTCGGATTCGTTAATAGGCTTGTTAGTCCCACCTTTGTACGGCCTTATCTTTATTTGTACCCTCCCATGGCGACTAGCCCCTTTACTTCGGTTGTTACACAGGACCTGTTATTTAGTCTGTAAGCACTATTTACTTTATTGAGTTTCTCTTACTGCAGGCCGGACATGCGCTGGTTCAGCTAAAACCGCTTGTGTGTTTTTTTAAACAGCATGGCCACCCTGTAACATGGGCGCCCGCTTTCAATCACTTTAACCCGGCATTATCTTGTGTCTGTTTCAACCCCTCAAGTAAAATGGATTTAGAAATTATTAGCGAATTAAGTCATGTGAATTCCAGGTAGCACATAATCATGTGCTAATGGGCTGAATCTATGTTACATCTGCACTAAAGCCAACTGACAGGGTTGTTTTCAAAAGTCTGTTTAATTAACACCAATACCCCCACCAATATCACCACCACCAATTCTACCACCGCCAATACCACCACCACCAATACTACCACCACCACCGCCAATACCAATACCACCATCAATACAAACCTAACACCACCAAACCAATACCAACACCAACACCACCACCACCTCAGCACCTCTCGCTCACTAGTAATAGCAAGGGCAATGTACGAGGCCAGAGCTGCAACCGAGACCATCCCTTCCTCGCGCCCTGCCTGCCATAAACCACAGCCCGCCCTGCACCAGGAGGTGAAGCCAGAGCACTACTACAGCTGGAGTGTTATTTATTAGGCCAAATATAGCAATGACATTATGCAATGCCACACTGCACATTTAAATCACAGAGAGGGCAGGAAATAATCCCCCTCCCTCTCTTCCTACTGAGCCACAAAAGTGTAATCATAGAGCGAAAGGTGTTGGAGCGCTTTGTTAGTGTTTATAGCTCGGATCATAAGTAACTCTCACTTCACACTTTTTGTCTGGGTAATATTTACAACACTGACACGTCTTCTTCACTGCACTATTTTTCACTACCTTGAAGACGTTGCAGGCTGGTCTTTTCCTCTGATATTTACACTCTAACAAGCGGTCGAGAAGGCCCTTAATTGCAATGCAATAGGTCTCGCATTTCTGAGAGTTTAAGCTATTAATATTTTAAATGACAATGCCTTTTACCTATGTTTTAAACCCCAAAACATAAATAAAAGGCATTGTCATTTACAATGCCAACAGCTCAAGCTTGTGTGAAAGCGAGACCTATTGCATTGCAAATGCTTGTTCTAACTGTGCCTCAATATTATGTGTTTCCCATTACATTGAGATGGGTATTATCTCTGTACATGCTTTCCCTGTATCTCTGTTTATGTATAAATAGCTGGATCTAGCCAGACAGAACAGACATGTCTGCAGCTACACATGAATAGCTCAGCAGGGCAAGGCATATCATACATCTGATGACTATAGTAATGCAGGGCCTAGGTAGCAAGAATTGGCATAGTCCAACCTAGACATGATGGTAGCATCAGGTTTTGAAGTGGCAAGGAATAAAAGGAAGAATTTTCTGTAAGATCGTCATTTAGAGCTGCGAGAAGCAGTGAGAAGCTGCTCAGGTGTCCAGGATGACTGAGATAAATCTTTGGTGCCTGCGCCGTGTGAGAGATTAGCCAGGTGAGCAAGGGACTGATCTGCCAGAGGTAAACAGCAGCTCTGTTGTCCATGGTAAGTAAGGGTTTGGCTGTGCTGAGCTGGCAAATGAGGAGGAATTGTTGCATCTGCAATGGGTGAGAAGTAGTTCACAGGTCTGGAATGAACAAGGGTTACATGAGCTGAAGAAGGGACGGTTCCTGGCAGCAGGACATTCGCCCTATTGCACCTGTCACTGTATGGGTGTCAGTATATTCCCTGTCCTGCATTTGGAATGTACTCAAGGTCTGTCCAAGAAGTCTACACCGATAGGCGTGCCTTGCTGCTCCCGTTCACTAAACAAACATTTACCCGCTGGGAAAGATCAGCCTTTCTGGTTCCTCTCGCTCTTGGTCCATTATATGTAGAACCCACAATTTAAAACAGAGTAGAGAAGAGGAGAACCTGAGGATGACAGAAGATTTCTACTAAACCTGAGGTGAAGTGTCTGACCTGCAGAACGTGCTTTGCACTGTGCTGCTTGGATGCTCCATGCAGGGACATTGAGGTAGGCTGAAGCAAGCCACGAGGCCAACAATGCTCTACGGCGTCTTCCAGAGGCAGAGTGGCTCAGCAAAGGACGGTCATACAAGGGACTGAAGACTGGATGTGTGCGGTTTTAAACACCCCAATATTACTTTGCTTTGGCATTAAGGGGGATAGGAAGCTCCCAGGCAGGTATATTAAAGCTGAGCATGGTGGGTGGCTGTTACGTATGCATGCAGGACCCTTAGGGCAATTCAGATGCACCCCTATAAGATACACTCTAGGCAGCCAAACTTCATTTTCAGGTTATTTAAAAGGAAATGAAAAAAGTTAAATATTATCAGGCTTGAAGAAGACATGCTTACAAACACAATGCGCTGTAAAGGTAATGGGACTCTTGTGGAAATAAAGTATACATGAAAACAAAAATCCGTTCATTAAGAACTCCCTGGGCTTTTTCTTGAGGATTTGAGTAATATCATTATTGCTAGGACACATTATTCAAAATTATATTGAGAAAGAGAATCACTACGTTTCAGTGAGGATCACGACTAACCACTCGATTGCGATTGTCTTAAGTACATTAGCCAAAGAAAGAAAAAATATCAAGACCAGCAGCTGTTGAAGCAAAGTCCTTACAGGTATAATTAATGTAAGTACTTAGAGGAGATAATTACCCCTCCTGTTTTGCACGTTTTGGAAATTTAGGGGCCCATTAGGATGGCGGCTGTCTGTGAAAGGGACCGCCCGCCATAAGGGTGGGGGTCCCATCGGCAGCATTAGGATGCGCCCGCATCCTGCATTCCTACCATTGTGGCGGGCGGTGCTCTCAGCACCGCCCGCCACAATCGTAGGAAGGCATGCTGTGCACTTCCATGCACAGCATGGCAGGCACCACGCGGTGCCTGCCATGCTGTGCATGGAACTGCTGGCGGGTACCATAGGTACCCCCCATGTGCACCCCCCACCCTCCCGGAGTCCCTGGGGGCCTGCAACAGGCCCCTGCAGGGAATCTCCGCATGCCTTTCCGCGGCGGCATTGCCGCCACGGAAAGGCATTGTTTAAAGCCCATGCTAATATGGCTGGCGGTGTCTGATAGACACTGCCACCATATAAACCCTTTTCTCCCCCGGTCGCAAAGCGACCGGGGCAGAAAAGCGGCGCGGTCTTTCCATCCGCCGCGGACCCCCAGCCATACTAATATTGGCGGGGGGTCATTCCGGAGCGGATGGCGGGCGGCCTGGCCCCGCCAGGCCGGCGGTGACCACCGCTGGCCTGGCGGGGGCAATCCGCCCGCCATCCTAATGGGCCCCTTAGTTCTCCCAAACCACTCTCACAAGGAAGGGAGCACCCCGCCCTCTTACCTCCCAATTTCCATCTAAAATACTAAAGTGCTCCATTAACCTATCTATACTCTGAACTCACTAATCCTGCTACTTTCACTGGACCCTGACTGATGCTGCTAATCTTGAAGGCTCTTCGCTCCCAGTAACTTTAATAAATGTTGAGTAGCCCTTCGATGTGTGCAGATGGTGTGGGCTGCAATTGAAAGTACACTTTTCCTAAGTTTTATTGCAGCAATCAAGGATTTATATAATTTGCCTAAAAGTAAGTCACTTGTCATGCGGTATCCACATTTTTATCTCCTTCCGAGTTTTACCGTGGGCCAGATTCCCAATACAACCCGAAATCATGAGGAAACTCAACTTGATACCTTGTTAATAGAAACCACTAATCAAGTGGGTAATTGGAAAAATCTTACAGTGGGTGTAATTGAGCTGATTTGATCGAAATGAATATCCTCCATAACTTTGTATTTGTTTAATGGTCTTCTATGTTATATACCCAATTAATTAGGGCATTACATTCTTTCTTCAGTCACTTTAGGAACAAAGTGAAAATGTCAGGCAAAGAAATTGCTGTGACTACCATTTATGTCAAAGGCCTCTCTTTGCTAAATTTTTGGCCATCAGGAATGGGGAGCAAGAGAGCGACATATTTGTAGAGTGCGCTTGCCACCGGAGGGATATCCAGGTGCTGGAGCAGGTAAATAGGCTGATCGGGCTTCTAGTCGAATAGCCAAGTCTTCAGTTTCTTGCGGAATTTGAGAAGCTGATCGCTGGCAGTGGATATTCTTTTCCACGTCACATCCTGGAACAAGGGCCCCTTATTGAAATGTAGTTATTTTCCTTCTCAAGATAAAAATGGAAAAATGTACATTGCTTTTTCACATATGGCTAGATAGGTGTCTTGAGTTTAGATATCCAAGATCAAAAGGCATACTCCCATATGGATAAATGAGAATGTTTTTCAGAATATCAATAACATTATAAGCCGAAATTGGTGGGCACATGGAATTATTTGTGCGGGAGACCTAACAGGGCTCAACAACATCAAATATTGTGGAAGACCTGCATATTCAAGAGACCTTCAATGGAGCCACGTTTTAAGTTCTTCCATATCAGAATTAATTTCTTCCCACTGTTAGCAAATGACTTGAATTGTAAATCTAATTCCACAACTGATATATTTTCAAATTCAGACAAAAATTGTAAAAGGTTTGGCTAGGATGACAGAAGATGATAGTCTTTTAGATATAAACTGAGATGTCGCTCTTGATACACTAGTAACAGCAAAGGACATAGCTCTTAGTTAACTAGTTCATTATTACCAATTCCAGCTATTTTGCATAAGGACCATTTTCGCACTATATCATACTTCTCCATCGGAGTCCTTATTGGTGACCACTATCGACCAGGCTGAAAACCGGGCATACATACATGAATGGCTAACAAAGAAAATAAATGTAATTGAAACTGTGACTTTTGCTTAAGGGTGTGAAAGCTTTGGGGCAAAATATGCCACATAGCGAAACAAGTGACATCTGCTTCAGGAACTTATTTGTGTAAATGTTGTACATTGTACAGTACAAGCTAAGCCTTGAAGAAGAACCGGTCTATATTCACAAAGGTATCAGGAAATGATGAAATGTTAAACATAGCGAACAAATGAGCAAATACACAATACTTCCGAATGGGCAGACAGGTGAGAACAAATGATCCAATAGAAATTCCTTCACGTTGATCAGTCTCATATGTCTATGGGAAGGAAGTTCCAGAGGAGTTTATCCATCACTAATCCGAAACAGCCCTAAGCTATAAAGAATCGAGGGCCAGATGTAGGAAGCCCAATACCGGTCGGTAACGGCCGAAATTACCGAATTTCGTTCGTTACCGACCGGTATTTAGGGTTTGGGATGTAGGAGGCATCTTTTTGGATTCCAAAAAACTATGTATGAGGCACTCGAGTGAGTGCCTTCTTGCATTCGGGATTCGTTATTTACCACCAACTACAAGTTGGTGGTAAATATCGAAAACCTTTAAAAAAGCAAATTTGTGCTTTTTTAACTGTGCCATGTGGCAGACATACATGCCCTTAGGGCATGTATGTGTGCCACATGTACGATTCAGGGGTGCAGCAGGGTATCAATGTGACACCTTGCCACCCTTGAATGTGTTCCCCAAATTACCGAATCTGTATTTACCGATTCAGTAATTCCCATTCGGCCCATAGGAATGAATGGGAATTACTGAATCGGTAACTACAGATTCTTAAATACCTAATCTTACCGACTCTGTAAAATTTACTGAAAAATTACCTACATAGGATTGACCTATTCTTAAATACCGAATCAGTAAAATCGGTATTTAAGAATTGGTAAATAGTATTTACCAACATCTGGCCCTTAATTACCAATATATCCAGCTACATTTACAGACTGTTCAAGCCAACTATGGCATTGAACGGTTCAGTGTGTACTTGATCTTAATTTTTCTCTTGAACCTATGTAATCATTGCTATTTTCCAATTTAAAAAGACGAGATACTACTTCAGGAGTTAACTTCTTGCTGCTCAAATTTTTATTTAACTGTCAGGTCAAATTCCAGCAGAGGTAACTTAGGGCCCAATTCACAAAGGTAAACTTAGACCTGAAGTCTAAGGCACGATTCACAAAGGTAAACTTAGACCTGAAGTCTAAGGGTCCGATTTACAAAGGTAAACTTAGACCTGAAGTCTAAGGACGTAATTCACAAAGGTAAACTTACACCTGAAGTCTAAGGGCACGATTCACAAAGGTAAACTTAGACCTGAAGTCTAAGGAGAGATTCACAAAGGTAAACTTAAACCTGAAGTCTAAGGGTCCAATTTAAAAAGATAAACTTAGACCTGAAGTCTAAGGGTCCGATTTACAAAGGTAAACATAAACCTGAAGTCTAAGGGTCCAATTTAAAAAGGTAAACTTAGACCTGAAGTCTACGGGCACGATTCACAAAGGTAAACTTAAACCTGAAAACTAAGAGACCAATTCACAAAGGTAAACTTAGACCTGAAGTCTAAGTTTACCTTTGTGAATTGGGCCCTTAAACTTCAAGTCTAAACTTAGACTTCAGGTCTAAGTTTAATTTTGTGAATGGGGCCCCCAGTGTTTCCTCCTTTGGAAGCGGGTTGAAAATGAGAAACAATCGCCTTCACCATGGCTCATCAGCAAAACCATAAATGCAGTAACTCATTTTTAAAAAATACCCTTAGTGTGTGGCTTCTACAATCTTTTTAGCCAAGACAAACTTTTTGCTACATAGGCTCATGAAGGGTTTAAACAGTTTATCATAGAAATGTAAAACATGCTTTTTTCAGAAACTGCTTCTACTACTCCAAAACTGCACTAGTCTCCCCTCCCTTGAACTACAATGCAACTGCACTGAATCCTTATGGACTGTTGGGTGCTACTTACCTCGTAATCCTACAAGCACTGAAAATGACAATTATTTCAGCGCAAAGATTTTCTCAAGCTTCAGTAAGACCAAAGTAAAGGTACCCATACGCAGGAACACTGCAAGCTTGCATCGCCCAAGCAGCGTTGGTAGAGCTGGTAGGAGGCAATAGTTCATGCTTTCCCCACACCGATTCTCAATGGGCAACAGTGGTGCAAGCTCCCATCACAAGCAGCACAGACGGCAGCAGGACAAGACTCACAATTTAAATAAACCTGTCAAATGTAAAGTTTATATATGCATTTATAATGAATCCTAAGAACTACAGCGCTAATGTTGACAACATTAAGGACTCCTGCAACTGGCCTTCCTCTATTTGTCTTCCTGGTTCGTAAATTAAACCTGCAGCACCGCTCAATACACACCAATCCAAGTGGACAGTTTCCTTGGAAGAACAACCACTTCTTCCCAATAAAGCTCATATCTTTACAAAAACTGACCTTGGAAGGGTGCCCACCTCATTCCACTACAGACATTTTCCAGGCCGCAACATTTGTGTCTCAGCCCGATGTATTCTGGGTATTATGGTATTGGGTTGCTTCTACTGAACTAATCGGATGTAAATACCTCCTAAGACAGACTTGTTGGTGAGCCAATCAGGAGTAGAATCAGTGTCCCCTAGTGACTGAAGTGTCCACCCTAGTCCTCGGATAAACCTCTTAATATTGTACATGTACAGTCAGACTTCGAATCACTATGAGGGAGACGAGGAAAGGTCTGTGCCTATGCATACCATTTACTTAGAAACGTAGCTAACCATAAGAACTAACCTCTCAATGATCCCAGCCTTCTCTCTGGACCCCCACAGAGGTCTCATCAGCCATTCAGAACCACCGGGCAGTCAAGGTAATTTCGTACAGTATATCCTATAGCCATGAAGAGGTGTGTTTGGACAGCTAAACAAGAAGAAAGGGTACCCAGGAAGGGGTATGACGGTGCAATGCACAGCAGACAAGACTAAGCTTCCAGGAATGCTCTAATGGCACAACCAGAGGTAAGTCCAAGTCATGTTTGATACCTTCAGATAGTTCTAGCTATTTAGGCAAAAGCATGTTGCATCTGGAAATTATAATTTTGTGTCTAAAATTGCAAGCCTTATCGCAGCATCAACACTGTGGTTGGCTAAAGGCAAGGACTGCTGACACCTAAGGTATGCAATCACTCGGTAGCTTTAAACAGTAAAGGAGAGAGATGAACGCCCAGAATACTAAACTAAAATGAGTGTAAAAATGGCACCAGGAGTATTAGGATGGCACAACATGAGAACTAATGACACCAAAGGAGAATAAAGCTCGTTTGGGTATGAAAATGAAGAAAAAAACAGGAAAGTGTGCGAACAAAGCTTTTATAAGTTTACACTCTTAGCTAAGAAGGTAGGAGTGGACCGACAGCACAACCATAGTGTCATGCGTAGGAAAACTGGTGAAATGGATCGTTGACTGTGCACAGACCGAGCAATAGGGGCTTTGTGCTGGACTGGGCCATGGAACACATGCAGGCGTGGGACCTGGCACTAAGGGCGCATCCACAAAGAGAGGAGGATGGGTAGAAAACGCAGACCAATACTCCGGGGTGCAGAGGATTGGCGCATTGCACCAAAGGAACTCAGACCTGGACATGAGGGGGTGAGGGGGGGGGGGGGCACCGGAGCACGTGCAGATGAGAAGTGGGCAGGTAGGTAGTAAGCACCTTGAGGGCAGAAAAGAACGTAGGAAGCATCCATGTTGGACAACAACCAGGCTCTAACTGCAAGGAGGCAACCAGCTATTTTTTCCAAAGCTCAACAATGCATTATTACCATTGCTCTGAATAGATGGTCTGATATCCAAGCTGGGCAATGGAAGGATTTCTTTGCCAAAGCATGATGCTGGCCTGGAGGGCTTGAAAAGCAGGAGAAGGATACAGTCATCTATCTGCATTGTCTCTTCTGCGATCCCAGCTCAACCTAGAACACCAGGCTTTCACTGGCTCCACCATGAGATTCAAGAACATATAAAAGCACTCCTAAAATGAGAAGTTTACCCAGCTAAGAATAATAAAAAGGTGCTCACATCTATTAACATAGTTATCATCTGGATAATAGGTGAATACTTAAGGACTGACAATCTCAGGGAGAGTTTATGGCGGAAACGAGTTCCAGAGTAACCTATTCAAAGACATGAACTAGGAGAGGTTGTCCCACGATAACACAATTGCACCCACAGTACTAAAACAAAAATGCTGGTTTTGGGTGGAGGGAAGGAGGGAGGGGATTTCTCATGAAACAGTACTACATGATGCAATAAATCCTTGTCCAACCTCTATTTCCTTTATTTTCTATTATTGACCTGAACATCAATTTATCCGTACTCTGATCCAAACAAGCTCTTTAGTAACTCTGCAGAAAGGTAAGGCTAAGGCATATTTCTTGAACACATGCTTTCTTCCAAGGCACCTCTCGATTCACTCAGCAAATTAGTACTGAAACTTTAATGGTTTTAAATAGCTATCAATCCTTGATGGTTCACAGATGAAATGATAAATCCAAATGTTGCAGTGGTGCTCAATCAAGTGTCTGTGTGACTGTAATAGTGGATCTGATGGTATCATAGCGCGCAAAGTCACTATCATCCTATGATGTTTCTTGGCCACAAGATGTTCTTCTCGGTGGTCAGAAAGCACTGCTGAGCCTGTGGTTCACAGTTCTTCTGCATTTAGTTCTCTGGTGCCCCTTTCTATCAGCTGGCTTTCTGCGCCAGCTTGTGCCTCCTCTGCAGCTCCTCCTCTTTCCGCTTCTGGTAGGTGGCCATACAACCTTTAAAGCACTCCACTTGCTGCTGACACTTCCTCCAGTCCTGGTGCTCTGCCATGCACTCCAGAACGGCGTAGTGAGCATCTGCACAACCTGTGCGAGCGATCATTTTGTCAAGGGGGTCCTCCTCATTGTCAGCTGCTACTCTGATCCTGTCATGACCTTGAGGGGCAGGTGCAGACATCTTGGTCAATCTAAACACAGATACAAAAATATGGAAATGTTAGGAAGTCATTGTGCCTTGGGCGCAGCCACACTCAACAAGCAAAGTAGCTTTCAGACATCCCTCCATCCTGTTGTATGTGCTTCTCCCCCGTGAATTTGGGGTATGGTCATAGCGTGCGGCCTACCCGCTGTGCTTGAAGTGCTCTCCCCTGGAACATAGTTCACAGTTTAATATTTAGTTGGGGCATCTTGGCAAGATAAGATAGGCGAATTCCACAAACCTATCGGACAAGGGCGGGACAGACCACTGCACTGGAGAGATTCCATGCTGACAGAAGGGCCCGGAAAGACACAGGGGTTCCACACCCGTAGTCCGTACGTGCAACACCCACTGTGACCACAGGCCAATGAGAAGCCCACATGGGGCCCACAAAGGGGACTGCGGGAATGAAGTAATTCTCGCTGTGTAGGATGGATGTTATATGTTAGATTTCAGTTCTAAATGCCAATAAATACAAGTTTAAAAAAAAAAGAGCACTATCCAGCATCAAATATATCGATGTCCATATTGCACGGAATGGAATAAGGCTTTCATGATCATCAGTCAAGCTAAGCTCATATTTGTTAAGCAATTCTATTTTAACATGCATGTACAAACAAAGTCTTCGGCACAGTTTGCTATTGAAGGTTCTTTCAAAGGAATATAGAGGCAAGACAATGCAGGAAGTTTGGAGCTAGTCTGAATTGGTCAGCTATTATGGCATACTTACATAGAATCATTTTTTGAAGACTCACATTTCATTGACCATAATGAATAGCGTTGACATAGTGGAGTGCCGTAGAGTAGAGCAGAGTTGAGTAGAATGTCAGAGTGGAGAGCAGTGTCGCAGAGTAGAGTGGCCTAGAGTGGAGTGGCGAGGAGAGTAGAGTGGAGTACAGTAGAGTGGTGTTGTGTGGAGTGGCGTGGGATACAATGGAGCATGAATAGAGCAGAGTGGAGTGTTGTGGAGTGGAGTAGAGTGGAGTACAGTGCAGTGGAGATGAGTAGAGTGGCATGATGTAAAATGGAGTGCTGTGCTGTGGAGTACAGTGGTGTAGAGTGGCATAGAGTAGAGTGGAGTAAAGTGTCAGAGTGAATTGGCGTAGCATGGAGTATAGTGGTGTAGAGTGATGGAGCAGATTTCATCTGCAGTCAGGCATTGTTTTATTTTTTGTGCTTCAGACAGACTGCATTTAAATTGCCACGCACCTTTTGGTGCAAGTTAAAAACATGGCACATGAAAAATATGAAAGTGAGGCCTATTCACTGCAATGCTCTTGCAGAATTAACATGTGTTTTTGCAATCTAGAGAAAAGTGGCCTTTTTAGCTTTGAAGATTAATAGAATATGTTTCTCTCTTCCCAGCTCATCCCTAAATCCACTATTTCTGTCTTAAGAGACTTTGACTTGTTGCATATTTTGATAAATATTTTCAGTTAATAACACCTCTTTTTCTTTGTTGCACATTGCACATTTACTTTGCATGTTGTCATAAATAATAGAAAAGCTGCTTTACACTAGTAGCTTGGCTAGGTAAACATTATAAGGGGTATTAGTATAGAGTCGGGAAACCTAATGGGCTGATTTACATGAAATTAATATTATCTTTGTGTTTGTTTTATTTTGGGGCTTACCATTAAATGGCTGCCTGTGAAACCAGCAAGGCTATGGCTTGCTTTGAAAGAGAAGAGAGCATGCGCCGACTGTGGCAGCTTGACTCAAACTGCGGAAGGAGTCAAGGACAGCTTGAACTGTACATTCTTGTGATTGTGCCAATGTACCAGTTAGTTAAAAGTATCCATCTGACTGCACTGTGACAGGAAGGATGGAAAACTATAGAAACATTTTTCCTAGTAAATGTTGCAAATGTTTATAAATGTATTATTCATGTATGCTTCTTTTGTTAAAACTGGTAAAGTCAGGTTTTTTAGAATGAGTCAGGGTTGTGAGAACTCATGCCATCATGACTGACCAATCACGTACAGGTTTTCCTGAAGTTGAAACATTTTGTGTAGTCTGCCAAAATTTTGCGTATAAATCCTGACCTCTCCGGAGGAGGGGCTGGCTTTCTTAGCTCAGCTGGCTTCTTGCTCATTTTGGCTTAGGCTTTGCTTCATTCTATGGGTTAGGTACGAGAAACGTCCCGGGAGATTGCTGAAGGGAGGAGTGGCGTCCGAGGAGTGTCAGGGGGAGGTTTCTTGCTTCCACGTCATATCTTGGCACTGCAGGCCACATTCCTTTGAGGTCTGGTGAAGGGCAGGCTGTCTCGCTCCTTTTTGCTCTTTAGACACAGAGATGCACAGGGCACCAAACAGATAGAAAGGCTTTTTAGATTTAGATGCAAACTTTAAGTTTATGCTTTGACGAATTAATTAGGTCTGAAAAGATGTATTTGAATTATACATTTATTTCTCTTAATGGGAGATTTTTGCAAACTATTTGATTTTTGATTAGCCTTGCAAGACTATATTTTTCTTAGAAACTCTTTAAGAGTTTTGAATGACATTTTGCGCCACATTCCTATATGTAATGCTTATATGCAGACAGTAATAAGTTCTGTATTAATGCTATTTTTCCTGTTTTCCAAATTCTGTAACCTGATTGATATTTTACTAATGAATAAACTGTCAGAGAAAACTTAACTTTTGACTAGAAAATAAAACCCTTTAAATACTCAACAACTCTCTTTATTGGCTTTAAATAATAATTGCATTTGTGACTGTTCATCTTTATTTAAAGTCTCCTGAAGGTAATACATGGTGAGAAGGGCCCAACACCTTTTGAGTGGTAAATTAGAGGTAGCATAAAGGTTTTGCATTGAGAAACTACCAGAAGAAATTACCGCTCCATCATAGAGTATCATAACATCAGTGGCACAGAGTGTCATGGGGTGGCCTAGAGTGAAGAACAAAGAGTGTCATAGAGTGTTGTAAAGTGGAGTGGCGTACAGTATTGTAGAGTGGAAGAGTAGCATGTCAGAGTGGAGTGTCATAGAGTGACCTAGAGTGAAGTGGCATAGTGTTGAGTTAAGTGGAATAGAGTAGGAGAGAGTGAAGTGGCACACAGTGGAGTAGAGAGGAGCCGCGTAGAGTGCCTTGTAGTGGAGTAGAGTAGAATAGAATGTTGCAAAGTGGAGTATTTCAGAATGGAATGGTATAAAGTGAAGGGGCATAGAATAGAGTGGAGTGGAGTGGCATGGCGTAGCGTAACATGTATTGTTGTAGAGTGGGATGGCATAACAAAGAGGGGAGTAGAGTGTTGTATGTGTTGGAGTAGAGTGTTGGAGATGACCAGCATTTCTGGTAGAAAGTCAATGGTCCCAATGATCTTCGAGTTGACTGTAAAATGTCTAAAAGGGCCTAGACTAAAGCATCTCTAGCACAAAACAAAGAAACTTTCCTTATACTAAAATCAAAAATGTTGGCTCTGTCAAATGCTGTTTCATATGATTCGCATGGGGAAGCAAGTTGTAATGTGCAATCTACCATAGAATGGTGGAAGAACAATGAAATGGTGAAAATAGCGGGGATGTGCCTGTGCATTGGTCTTTTACCTCATCAGTGCCCTCCTGGGGCAAATATATCATTAAATTGTACCTTGAATGTGTACAGACGCTTCAGCATTCAAGGGGTTGATTCTTCACATAGTGCGGTCTTAACTCCTGAAAGAGGTGCCAGAGCACTTTACATAACAATAAGATATATTTAAAAAAATAGTCTGGAAGGAGTCATGTGATTCACAGAGCAGAATGTCAATCAGCAACATGCATCATGATGCAACACGATTAAAGCGTGACAGATCTACTTTAATAAGGCAGTTATGGTATGTTATGTTATCTGGAGTTTTATTGAGCGCTCAGCTACTCAAGCAGAGTGTCCCGGCGCTGACAGACTTAACATAGCATAACCCCGGCATCGGAAGAGAGATTAGAGACAGAATAGCCATGTTTTTAGCTCTTTCCTGAAAGAGGCTAAGTCCTCGTTCTTTCTCAGAGCGAGTGGCAAAGCATTCCAGGCCCGCGGCGCCAGATATCTAAAGGACCGGCCCCCGGTCCGCGCACGCCTAATTGCCGGGACTGTGGCCAATGACAGGGCAGCCGATCTTAAGGCTCTAGATGGATGGTGAAAGCCGACTCTCTTCCGCAAATAAATAGCCCCAATGCCATGAAGGGCTTTAAACGCAGTGGTGAGAGCCGTGAACCTAATGCGTTGCGGATTGGCAGCCAGTGCAAGGATTTCAAAAGAGCAGTGGCATGAGACCTGCGGCCAAGGCCGAAGATTTCACGAGCTGCCGAGTTCTGCACTACCTGTAGGCGAGACAAAAGCTGTTCCGGCAGGCCAAGGTAGAGTACTGAGTCTGAGGATATCACATGCATAGGGAGTCAGATATTAATAATCATGAAGCAGCCCCATTAACGGGAAACGAACATGCCTGAAAGTAATACTGTGATAACATAAAAATGATGGTGGCAGTATGAACACCAGCAGCCATAACTTGCATTGTGGTCTGGGCGTGTATGCCCGCTTTGTACATCACCGGACACTATAGAAGGGTCTGCAAACGATTGCTTTTCTTGCTTGCCTTCTGTAATACTGATAGTGTTGGCCCACATGTAGAGACTTTGTGGAGAAGTGGTGGAATAGCACACCTGTGTTTGTGTGAGTTTCTATACGTTTAATCAAGGTTATGTAAGTTTAGTGTGCTCGATGGTGAGAAGGAGCGTGCCCCGCCCCCTCGATTAGAAAAGATGCCTAGTATGAGCTCAGGGAAAGCCCCGGGCTACCAAGGGCACAACTGTAAAGGGCTCAATGGCCTCACCAAGATAGTCTGACTGTTGAGTTGTTCATCTCCAAATTTAAACCAATGGTTTATTCACATTAGTGTATACATCACATGAATAGCAAAGCTACTATTACTCAATTTCTATACATCTTCATACAATTTGTATTAGTACATATGTTGAAAGTTTCAAATCACTTATTATTTTGTAAGTACAAAGTAAAAACATTCAAGTCAACTAATTTATGTTCATATCACAAGAATTATATTTCTGAAATAGTTTCCCAATGCATTTCGGGTTCATGCAGAACCCTTCATCAGGGGAATAACAGAGATCATATAAAACAATGAATAATCTAATGACTGTATTTACACAACCAATGTCAAGATCACTCTGTTCAGAGGTACGGCGTAGCAGGACCTACAAGGCAACAGTAATATACATATTATATAGAAACATATCTAATAGAGCTTAAAGGTTTACAAGCACGCATAAAGTGAAACTTAGCTGGGGAGTTGCGTTGTGCTAGTGCTCACCGAAAGGTTTGAAAAGGCTAAAACCAAAAACAAGATAAACAGAATAGAAAATTAAAGGGGAAAGTCACCAAGGAATGGAGGTAAAAGATCATAAAGGATATGCTGGAAAAAATGCAGAGATGTATCCCATGCATGAGTGTTACATAATTATAGTAAAGTGCAGAACCTAGGTAAACAAGTGCCTAAAGGTCCAAAAGGGCCCATAAATACCAGAGTGTCAAAGGACTCCCAAAAAGAGGAGTAAGTAAAGGTACAAGGTCTCACCGGTCCATGTACCCCCAAAGGGAGCACGGTAAATGAGACAGCGTATCGGATGAATTAAAACTTCTCTGAAAAAATGAAACCGAAGAGTCAGTTAAGTAAGAAACGAGGACATGAGTTGTCACGAGTGTGCTTTTCTGTGATAGCCTCGTTACCTGAATGTAAGCAATGACTCCGTCCTTCACGAAGGAGGGTACTTCATCCGAAGCGTGTATTTAACAAGTGGAAAGGTAGAAACCTCAAACCAGCCATTTAACAAGCCTGTGAAAGTACAAACAGGCACAGTTCTAAATAGATATCTACTTAATAAGTCATGTTCTCGAACTACGTGAGGAAAAAGAAATCGAGACTTACCCCCGATTGCAGGGTAGTAACGTGCTTCAAGAGAAGCTGGTTCCTGGAAACAAAAGGTTTCCGTTAGTACTGACTCGAATAAAAAAGATTGAAGGGAAAAAAACGACCGGGAAAGTAAGAAACTCACCGGTCTCACTCTGGCTACACCGAGGATCAAGTGGTAACGCGACTCCGCCCACCTAGTCACATGGTGCGGAAGTCGGAAATAAGTACAAAAAATGGACTGCAAGGGAAAACAGACTGTGGTGCTCCAATATCATAAGAACAGTTATAGGTTCCAAAAATTACGTGTGTGGGGAAATTCAACTTAATGCTACTACAGCACCAGATTGGTATAAGAGGAAATGTAGTGTATGTGACAGCTTTCCGTAAGCGACGGAAATACGTTATAAACCCACGTGAATAACGTGGTGTGGCTAATCTGTGTGAGGTGAGGGTAATAGAGCTAAAGGAAGGACTCGGGCACCTCCGGGTGACACTAAAGAACAAAAGAATATTGATGTACTCCATATGCAGTACGTGTATGTGGAATTACAGAAGTTTAGTGAACAATGAAAAATAGGTAGTAACATGAAAAAAATTGCCAAATAATTGCAAAAAAAGGGGCACAATGGAGGAGCCTGATGGCTAAACTAGATGGACAGCTGACATCTGTTATGCTCTGTGATTACCTTGAAACCCCAGTCGGGGTCACCTTGTTACTGAGTTCAGCTGCAATGTGACGAGAAAAGTATTTGATATTGGGAAATATATTAAAAATAAGACAGTGAGAAGAAGAACAACGTGCTCCCGTACAATCTATCTCTATTGATACAGAATGAAACTCATTTATAAGAAACATAGCAATTCGTAGTGGTCATTAAGACCTCCTGGACTGACTGTCCCAAGAAATTTTATCCAGTGTGTTTCCCTTCTCGCTAGAGAAGTGTTAAACTCCATACCGGCTACCCTTTGAACCTTTTCTAAGATAGTGTACCGCAGTTGTGGTATGGTATGTTTCGCTGTTACCCAGTGTCTAGCTAGGGGGGAATGTGTGTTCTGATTCCTAATTCGGCTTTTGTGCTCCACTATGCGTGTTTTTACTGCTCTGATTGTCCTGCCTACATATACAAGTCCACAGGGGCATTTTATAGCGTATATCACGCCTTCGGTGGTACAGTCAGCTTTGTGTTTTAGGGGTATTGCTACTCCAGTATGTGGGTGCATGAATACATTGCCCGTGATAACGTTGCCGCATTGGCCACAATTGTAGCACTTCAACATTCCCTTTTCTATAGTTCTAGGGAGCAGCTTTTTGGGTTTGAGAATTTCTCGTAAATTTTTTGTTCTGGTGTGGGCAAATAGTGGTAAACCGTGGAATACTTCGGCAAAATCCGGTTCATTGGTAATTAATTCCCATCGGTCCCTGATGATAGTCTTGATTCTAGCTGCTTGAGCTGAATTCTTTATTACGAATACTTCTCGTTTCATGGGAATTTTGATTTTAGGAGTCAAAAGTTCTTCACGAGTTTTCTGTGCAACGACAGTGTTGGCGTGGTTCAGTATCACCTCTGGATATCCTCGTTCCTTATATTCTGCGGTCTGTCTGACAATCATTTCTTTGCATAGATTGACATCGGAAGTAGTTCTCTTGGTACGCATCAATTGTGAAATAGGAAGGTGTTTCTTCAAACTCTGGGGGTGTGCACTAGAGAACCACAAAGCGTTGTTCACATCAGTAGGTTTCCTGTACATTGCTGTTTGCAGTCCTGCTGGGGTTCTCTTGATCTCAATGTCTAGAAAGTGTACTGTTTCCTTGTCAATGGCATGAGTAAATTTTATTCGGGGGTTACATTCATTGAGTATACGTATGCTCTCTTCCAACTCGTCCCTGGTTCCAGTCCAGAGTACCAAAATGTCATCTATGTAACGGAGAAATAGTGCAGCATTGGTTTGCCAAATTGGATTCGTTACAATAAATTGTTCTTCGAAATGTGACATAAAGATGTTAGCATACGAAGGCGCTCCCGGAAAACCCATTGAGGTTCCGGTGCGCTGAATGTAATATTTCTCTTGCCAGATGAAGTAACTGTGGTACAGGGCAAAGTGTAACAGTTCCAAAAGGAATATACCTTTGTCGTGATGAATCTCCGAGTTCAATAATCGCCATTCTACCGCTTCTAATCCCTCTTTGTGTGCAATTGAGGTATATAACGATACCACGTCAATAGTGCAGAGCCAGATGTCTTCTAGAAAAAGGTGACGTAAAGTTTCCAATTTCTTGAGGCAGTCAGTTGTGTCCTTTACATAAGATATCCATGTCTGTACCAATGGTTGTAGATGATGATCCAAGTAATATCCCAATGGTTCGTGGATAGAGCCACACCCAGCCACAATGGGTCGGAATGGAGGTGAAGTTCTGTGCTTATGCACCTTTGGCAACATGTAAATTGTGGGAACCTTAGGTGTTGTGTTCAGGAGAAACTTCATTGTGTTGTCATCTATAACGCCTGCATCCCACGCTTTATGTACAAGAATGTTTAAGGCTGCCATTAGTTCCATAGTCGGGTCCTGCTCCATGGGTATGTATGTGTTTTCATCTTGTACATGTTGATTAACATTCATGTTGTAGAAGTCTGTATTTAATACCACAAGGGCTCCTCCTTTGTCGGCTGGAAGGAAAGTGATTGTAGTGTCTTGTTTCAATTTGTTAAGTGTCCTTTGTTCTTTGGTGGTGAGATTCAAGTGTGTTGGGGAATCATATTTTATACTTTCAAGGTCATTTTTAACTAGCGCCTCGAATGTATCCAGTGTTTTGTGAGAAATAGGTGCCAAGAATTTACTCTTGGGTCTGAATTTTCGTTGTTCCTCTGTTAAATCCGTGACGCTGGGGTTAACATTAAAGAACCACCTTAGTCTCATTTTTCTCATGAATTTAAAGAGGGCGACCTCTGTTTCAAGTGCATTGGATATGTATGTTGGAACAAATGAAATCCCCTTATTGAGTACTAATTCTTCATCTCTACTAAGACTTCTGTTCGAAATGTTTATGACAAGAGTATTCATTTTTTCGCTGTTCGTTGTGGTCTGCCTTGCTCTTTGAGTTTTGGTTTTTCCACGCCTGCAGCCTCGTCTGTGGCTGGTGGAGTCTTGTCGGGTGGAATTTTGGCAGTGGGGCCTACCGATAAAAAAGGCCCACTATCTGTGGAAGTTGTGGCAGATTCTTCTGCAGTCACCCTTGTTGTTTGCACAGATGCAGCACTATGCCTCTGCATGGAAAGGTCCTGGTCAGTGGCAATGCTTTCTTCAGAGGAGGTGGCTCCTGGTCGTTTGAAGACTCTCTTCTGTGCATATTTTTCCGCCCAGGTATAAACCTCATCCAGTTTATAGTCTATGGTGTCACGGCGGAATTTTCGGATCTTTCTCTCATGTACTTCCTTTGAGTGGGCATCTAAATTCTTGTTGATTTTTTCCAAAACTGCATTCCAGTCTTCTTGTTCCATACGTTGACACATTTCATCTTTGAGTTTGTTAATATCCAACGTGAGTTCACTTAGTAAGGTCGAAAGCTCCTCAATAATTAATAGAATAAGATCTAACGAACACTTATTTAGAATGGCATACCAGCGTGCCATGAATGATCTGTTAAATTTGAAGAGCATCGGGCGTAGTGCGATCCTCAGACCACGGGGAATGCGTTTCACTTTATGATATTCTATTAGAGTTGTTGCGTGCAGTCTTTGGTTTATTTCTTTTCTCATTAAGTATTCTAATTGTTTCAATTGTTGCGTGGTGGTACCTGTAGCTGTACCAAAATCTCGCACTTCTTTGACTAATGCATAGATCGATTCTGCATCTTCAGTTGAATATACTTTAATTTCTGCCTGATTAGTCGTGAGACTTGCTATGTCCTGCCAAGACATGTTTGTATGTGGGTGCTTATCCACTTAGTGGGCACTATGGTTAAGACTTTGTGGAGAAGTGGTGGAATAGCACACCTGTGTTTGTGTGAGTTTCTATACGTTTAATCAAGGTTATGTAAGTTTAGTGTGCTCGATGGTGAGAAGGAGCGTGCCCCGCCCCCTCGATTAGAAAAGATGCCTAGTATGAGCTCAGGGAAAGCCCCGGGCTACCAAGGGCACAACTGTAAAGGGCTCAATGGCCTCACCAAGATAGTCTGACTGTTGAGTTGTTCATCTCCAAATTTAAACTAATGGTTTATTCACATTAGTGTATACATCACATGAATAGCAAAGCTACTATTACTCAATTTCTATACATCTTCATACAATTTGTATTAGTACATATGTTGAAAGTTTCAAATCACTTATTATTTTGTAAGTACAAAGTAAAAACATTCAAGTCAACTAATTTATGTTCATATCACAAGAATTATATTTCTGAAATAGTTTCCCAATGCATTTCGGGTTCATGCAGAACCCTTCATCAGGGGAATAACAGAGATCATATAAAACAATGAATAATCTAATGACTGTATTTACACAACCAATGTCAAGATCACTCTGTTCAGAGGTACGGCGTAGCAGGACCTACAAGGCAACAGTAATATACATATTATATAGAAACATATCTAATAGAGCTTAAAGGTTTACAAGCACGCATAAAGTGAAACTTAGCTGGGGAGTTGCGTTGTGCTAGTGCTCACCGAAAGGTTTGAAAAGGCTAAAACCAAAAACAAGATAAACAGAATAGAAAATTAAAGGGGAAAGTCACCAAGGAATGGAGGTAAAAGATCATAAAGGATATGCTGGAAAAAATGCAGAGATGTATCCCATGCATGAGTGTTACATAATTATAGTAAAGTGCAGAACCTAGGTAAACAAGTGCCTAAAGGTCCAAAAGGGCCCATAAATACCAGAGTGTCAAAGGACTCCCAAAAAGAGGAGTAAGTAAAGGTACAAGGTCTCACCGGTCCATGTACCCCCAAAGGGAGCACGGTAAATGAGACAGCGTATCGGATGAATTAAAACTTCTCTGAAAAAATGAAACCGAAGAGTCAGTTAAGTAAGAAACGAGGACATGAGTTGTCACGAGTGTGCTTTTCTGTGATAGCCTCGTTACCTGAATGTAAGCAATGACTCCGTCCTTCACGAAGGAGGGTACTTCATCCGAAGCGTGTATTTAACAAGTGGAAAGGTAGAAACCTCAAACCAGCCATTTAACAAGCCTGTGAAAGTACAAACAGGCACAGTTCTAAATAGATATCTACTTAATAAGTCATGTTCTCGAACTACGTGAGGAAAAAGAAATCGAGACTTACCCCCGATTGCAGGGTAGTAACGTGCTTCAAGAGAAGCTGGTTCCTGGAAACAAAAGGTTTCCGTTAGTACTGACTCGAATAAAAAAGATTGAAGGGAAAAAAACGACCGGGAAAGTAAGAAACTCACCGGTCTCACTCTGGCTACACCGAGGATCAAGTGGTAACGCGACTCCGCCCACCTAGTCACATGGTGCGGAAGTCGGAAATAAGTACAAAAAATGGACTGCAAGGGAAAACAGACTGTGGTGCTCCAATATCATAAGAACAGTTATAGGTTCCAAAAATTACGTGTGTGGGGAAATTCAACTTAATGCTACTACAGCACCAGATTGGTATAAGAGGAAATGTAGTGTATGTGACAGCTTTCCGTAAGCGACGGAAATACGTTATAAACCCACGTGAATAACGTGGTGTGGCTAATCTGTGTGAGGTGAGGGTAATAGAGCTAAAGGAAGGACTCGGGCACCTCCGGGTGACACTAAAGAACAAAAGAATATTGATGTACTCCATATGCAGTACGTGTATGTGGAATTACAGAAGTTTAGTGAACAATGAAAAATAGGTAGTAACATGAAAAAAATTGCCAAATAATTGCAAAAAAAGGGGCACAATGGAGGAGCCTGATGGCTAAACTAGATGGACAGCTGACATCTGTTATGCTCTGTGATTACCTTGAAACCCCGGTCGGGGTCACCTTGTTACTGAGTTCAGCTGCAATGTGAGGAGAAAAGAATTTGATATTGGGCAATATATTAAAAATAAGACAGTGAGAAGAAGAACAACGTGCTCCCGTACAATCTATCTCTATTGATACAGAATGAAACTCATTTATAAGAAACATAGCAATTCGTAGTGGTCATTAAGACCTCCTGGACTGACTGTCCCAAGAAATTTTATCCAGTGTGTTTCCCTTCTCGCTAGAGAAGTGTTAAACTCCATACCGGCTACCCTTTGAACCTTTTCTAAGATAGTGTACCGCAGTTGTGGTATGGTATGTTTCGCTGTTACCCAGTGTCTAGCTAGGGGGGAATGTG
Organism: Lissotriton vulgaris; assembly: GCF_964263255.1. Classification (NCBI taxonomy): domain Eukaryota; kingdom Metazoa; phylum Chordata; class Amphibia; order Caudata; family Salamandridae; genus Lissotriton; species Lissotriton vulgaris. The sequence continues at coordinate 140,362,638 of NC_141696.1, read as the reverse complement.
TGTTCTGATTCCTAATTCGGCTTTTGTGCTCCACTATGCGTGTTTTTACTGCTCTGATTGTCCTGCCTACATATACAAGTCCACAGGGGCATTTTATAGCGTATATCACGCCTTCGGTGGTACAGTCAGCTTTGTGTTTTAGGGGTATTGCTACTCCAGTATGTGGGTGCATGAATACATTGCCCGTGATAACGTTGCCGCATTGGCCACAATTGTAGCACTTCAACATTCCCTTTTCTATAGTTCTAGGGAGCAGCTTTTTGGGTTTGAGAATTTCTCGTAAATTTTTTGTTCTGGTGTGGGCAAATAGTGGTAAGCCGTGGAATACTTCGGCAAAATCCGGTTCATTGGTAATTAATTCCCATCGGTTCCTGATGATAGTCTTGATTCTAGCTGCTTGAGCTGAATTCTTTATTACGAATACTTCTCGTTTCATGGGAATTTTGATTTTAGGAGTCAAAAGTTCTTCACGAGTTTTCTGTGCAACGACAGTGTTGGCGTGGTTCAGTATCACCTCTGGATATCCTCGTTCCTTATATTCTGCGGTCTGTCTGACAATCATTTCTTTGCATAGATTGACATCGGAAGTAATTCTCTTGGTACGCATCAATTGTGAAATAGGAAGGTGTTTCTTCAAACTCTGGGGGTGTGCACTAGAGAACCACAAAGCGTTGTTCACATCAGTAGGTTTCCTGTACATTGCTGTTTGCAGTCCTGCTGGGGTTCTCTTGATCTCAATGTCTAGAAAGTGTACTGTTTCCTTGTCAATGGCATGAGTAAATTTTATTCGGGGGTTACATTCATTGAGTATACGTATGCTCTCTTCCAACTCGTCCCTGGTTCCAGTCCAGAGTACCAAAATGTCATCTATGTAACGGAGAAATAGTGCAGCATTGGTTTGCCAAATTGGATTCGTTACAATAAATTGTTCTTCGAAATGTGACATAAAGATGTTAGCATACGAAGGCGCTCCCGGAAAACCCATTGAGGTTCCGGTGCGCTGAATGTAATATTTCTCTTGCCAGATGAAGTAACTGTGGTACAGGGCAAAGTGTAACAGTTCCAAAAGGAATATACCTTTGTCGTGATGAATCTCCGAGTTCAATAATCGCCATTCTACCGCTTCTAATCCCTCTTTGTGTGCAATTGAGGTATATAACGATACCACGTCAATAGTGCAGAGCCAGATGTCATCTAGAAAAAGGTGACGTAAAGTTTCCAATTTCTTGAGGCAGTCAGTTGTGTCCTTTACATAAGATATCCATGTCTGTACCAATGGTTGTAGATGATGATCCAAGTATTATCCCAATGGTTCGTGGATAGAGCCACACCCAGCCACAATGGGTCGGAATGGAGGTGAAGTTCTGTGCTTATGCACCTTTGGCAACATGTAAATTGTGGGAACCTTAGGTGTTGTGTTCAGGAGAAACTTCATTGTGTTGTCATTTATAACGCCTGCATCCCACGCTTTATGTACAAGAATGTTTAAGGCTGCCATTAGTTCCCTAGTCGGGTCCTGCTCCATGGGTATGTATGTGTTTTCATCTTGTACATGTTGATTAACATTCATGTTGTAGAAGTCTGTATTTAATACCACAAGGGCTCCTCCTTTGTCGGCTGGAAGGAAAGTGATTGTAGTGTCTTGTTTCAATTTGTTAAGTGTCCTTCGTTCTTTGGTGGTGAGATTCAAGTGTGTTGGGAAATCATATTTTATACTTTCAAGGTCATTTTTAACTAGCGCCTCGAATGTATCCAGTGTTTTGTGAGAAATAGGTGCCAAGAATTTACTCTTGGGTCTGAATTTTCGTTGTTCCTCTGTTAAATCCGTGACGCTGGGGTTAACATTAAAGAACCACCTTAGTCTCATTTTTCTCATGAATTTAAAGAGGGCGACCTCTGTTTCAAGTGCATTGGATATGTATGTTGGAACAAATGAAATCCCCTTATTGAGTACTAATTCTTCATCTCTACTAAGACTTCTGTTCGAAATGTTTATGACAAGAGTATTCATTTTTTCGCTGTTCGTTGTGGTCTGCCTTGCTCTTTGAGTTTTGGTTTTTCCACGCCTGCAGCCTCGTCTGTGGCTGGTGGAGTCTTGTCAGGTGGAATTTTGGCAGTGGGGCCTACCGATAAAAAAGGCCCACTATCTGTGGAAGTTGTGGCAGATTCTTCTGCAGTCACCCTTGTTGTTTGCACAGATGCAGCACTAGGCCTCTGCATGGAAAGGTCCTGGTCAGTGGCAATGCTTTCTTCAGAGGAGGTGGCTCCTGGTCGTTTGAAGACTCTCTTCTGTGCATATTTTTCCGCCCAGGTATAAACCTCATCCAGTTTATAGTCTATGGTGTCACGGCGGAATTTTCGGATCTTTCTCTCATGTACTTCCTTTGCGTGGGCATCTAAATTCTTGTTGATTTTTTCCAAAACTGCATTCCAGTCTTCTTGTTCCATACGTTGACACATTTCATCTTTGAGTTTGTTAATATCCAACGTGAGTTCACTTAGTAAGGTCGAAAGCTCCTCAATAATTAATAGAATAAGATCTAACGAACACTTATTTAGAATGGCATACCAGCGTGCCATGAATGATCTGTTAAATTTGAAGAGCATCGGGCGTAGTGCGATCCTCAGACCACGGGGAATACGTTTCACTTTATGATATTCTATTAGAGTTGTCGCGTGCAGTCTTTGGTTTATTTCTTTTCTCATTAAGTATTCTAATTGTTTCAATTGTTGCGTGGTGGTACCTGTAGCTGTACCAAAATCTCGCACTTCTTTGACTAATGCATAGATCGATTCTGCATCTTCAGTTGAATATACTTTAGTATCTGCCTGATTAGTCGTGAGACTTGCTATGTCCTGCCAAGACATGTTTGTATGTGGGTGCTTATCCACTTAGTGGGCACTATGGTTAAGACTTTGTGGAGAAGTGGTGGAATAGCACACCTGTGTTTGTGTGAGTTTCTATACGTTTAATCAAGGTTATGTAAGTTTAGTGTGCTCGATGGTGAGAAGGAGCGTGCCCCGCCCCCTCGATTAGAAAAGATGCCTAGTATGAGCTCAGGGAAAGCCCCGGGCTACCAAGGGCACAACTGTAAAGGGCTCAATGGCCTCACCAAGATAGTCTGACTGTTGAGTTGTTCATCTCCAAATTTAAACCAATGGTTTATTCACATTAGTGTATACATCACATGAATAGCAAAGCTACTATTACTCAATTTCTATACATCTTCATACAATTTGTATTAGTACATATGTTGAAAGTTTCAAATCACTTATTATTTTGTAAGTACAAAGTAAAAACATTCAAGTCAACTAATTTATGTTCATATCACAAGAATTATATTTCTGAAATAGTTTCCCAATGCATTTCGGGTTCATGCAGAACCCTTCATCAGGGGAATAACAGAGATCATATAAAACAATGAATAATCTAATGACTGTATTTACACAACCAATGTCAAGATCACTCTGTTCAGAGGTACGGCGTAGCAGGACCTACAAGGCAACAGTAATATACATATTATATAGAAACATTTCTAATAGAGCTTAAAGGTTTACAAGCACGCGTAAAGTGAAACTTAGCTGGGGAGTTGCGTTGTGCTAGTGCTCACCGAAAGGTTTGAAAAGGCTAAAACCAAAAACAAGATAAACAGAATAGAAAATTAAAGGGGAAAGTCACCAAGGAATGGAGGTAAAAGATCATAAAGGATATGCTGGAAAAAATGCAGAGATGTATCCCATGCATGAGTGTTACATAATTATAGTAAAGTGCAGAACCTAGGTAAACAAGTGCCTAAAGGTCCAAAAGGGCCCATAAATACCAGAGTGTCAAAGGACTCCCAAAAAGAGGAGTAAGTAAAGGTACAAGGTCTCACCGGTCCATGTACCCCCAAAGGGAGCACGGTAAATGAGACAGCGTATCGGATGAATTAAAACTTCTCTGAAAAAATGAAACCGAAGAGTCAGTTAAGTAAGAAACGAGGACATGAGTTGTCACGAGTGTGCTTTTCTGTGATAGCCTCGTTACCTGAATGTAAGCAATGACTCCGTCCTTCACGAAGGAGGGTACTTCATCCGAAGCGTGTATTTAACAAGTGGAAAGGTAGAAACCTCAAACCAGCCATTTAACAAGCCTGTGAAAGTACAAACAGGCACAGTTCTAAATAGATATCTACTTAAGTCATGTTCTCGAACTACGTGAGGAAAAAGAAATCGAGACTTACCCCCGATTGCAGGGTAGTAACGTGCTTCAAGAGAAGCTGGTTCCTGGAAACAAAAGGTTTCCGTTAGTACTGACTCGAATAAAAAAGATTGAAGGGAAAAAAACGACCGGGAAAGTAAGAAACTCACCGGTCTCACTCTGGCTACACCGAGGATCAAGTGGTAACGCGACTCCGCCCACCTAGTCACATGGTGCGGAAGTCGGAAATAAGTACAAAAAATGGACTGCAAGGGAAAACAGACTGTGGTGCTCCAATATCATAAGAACAGTTGTAGGTTCCAAAAATTATGTGTGTGGGGAAATTCAACTCAATGCTACTACAGCACCAGATTGGTATAAGAGGAAATGTAGTGTATGTGACAGCTTTCCGTAAGCGACGGAAATACGTTATAAACCCACGTGAATAACGTGGTGTGGCTAATCTGTGTGAGGTGAGGGTAATAGAGCTAAAGGAAGGACTCGGGCACCTCCGGGTGACACTAAAGAACAAAAGAATATTGATGTACTCCATATGCAGTACGTGTATGTGGAATTACAGAAGTTTAGTGAACAATGAAAAATAGGTAGTAACATGAAAAAAATTGCCAAATAATTGCAAAAAAAGGGGCACAATGGAGGAGCCTGATGGCTAAACTAGATGGACAGCTGACATCTGTTATGCTCTGTGATTACCTTGAAACCCCGGTCGGGGTCACCTTGTTACTGAGTTCAGCTGCAATGTGAGGAGAAAAGAATTTGATATTGGGAAATATATTAAAAATAAGACAGTGAGAAGAAGAACAACGTGCTCCCGTACAATCTATCTCTATTGATACAGAATGAAACTCATTTATAAGAAACATAGCAATTCGTAGTGGTCATTAAGACCTCCTGGACTGACTGTCCCAAGCCTTTCGGTGAGCACTAGCACAACGCAACTCCCCAGCTAAGTTTCACTTTACGCGTGCTTGTAAACCTTTAAGCTCTATTAGATATGTTTCTATATAATATGTATATTACTGTTGCCTTGTAGGTCCTGCTACGCCGTACCTCTGAACAGAGTGATCTTGACATTGGTTGTGTAAATACAGTCATTAGATTATTCATTGTTTTATATGATCTCTGTTATTCCCCTGATGAAGGGTTCTGCATGAACCCGAAATGCATTGGGAAACTATTTCAGAAATATAATTCTTGTGATATGAACATAAATTAGTTGACTTGAATGTTTTTACTTTGTACTTACAAAATAATAAGTGATTTGAAACTTTCAACATATGTACTAATACAAATTGTATGAAGATGTATAGAAATTGAGTAATAGTAGCTTTGCTATTCATGTGATGTATACACTAATGTGAATAAACCATTGGTTTAAATTTGGAGATGAACAACTCAACAGTCAGACTATCTTGGTGAGGCCATTGAGCCCTTTACAGTTGTGCCCTTGGTAGCCCGGGGCTTTCCCTGAGCTTTCCCTGAGCTCATACTAGGCCACATGTAGAGACAGCATTATTCTGATAGGGCATTTCGACTGACCCGTCGGAACTTCAATTACAGTTACAAAATTTACAAAAATGTAATGTTGAAAATGACCTTAAAGGTAACCGTAGTAAAACAAAGATTACAAACTTTGAGAAAGTCCGGAAACTCGTTAAATTGACAATCGAGGGCAACATTCTAGAAGAAGTACCAGCATACCATTACTTAGGCATTACAGTCGATAACAGACTAAGCTGGTTAGGTCATATTTCCAACTTTAAAACAAAGGCCCAGACAGTCTCACTTTCAGTTACAAAAATGTATGAGAGCCCACGGAGGACATGCGGTCAGTCCGTCCTTAAGGGTGCTGGATCGAAACTAGTACCAATACCTACTTTACTGTGCAAAATAATCTGTTCTGCTGGAAAAATCCACCAGCAATCTGGATAAAATCTATATGAAAGAGCTCAGATCTTTATTGAACCTTCTTTCACCAATTCCCCAATGTAAACTGCGGTTGGAGTTATCTCTGGTTTCATTAACTGCTGAATGCTCAGCAGCGATGTTGAACTACTTCGGTGACTGAGCAAGAGTGAAGAAAGACTCACCGAGGTCTCTGCTCTACAATAAGGTACCCAATGACCAAGATGTGGGTCTAGACCTGAACTTGGCTTCCGTTAATAAAACAATTGTGAAAATCTTTACCCCAACTGAAGATCTCATGAAATGGCCACGTGTGGAGTGGAAGAGGTTATTCAGAAAGTCTCTTCTGAAGAACGTAAGAGCTGCGGTATTATTGACATTGCGGATATATTGAAATGCTCATTACACAAAGGATTCATGTTCTAGATGAAAACAAGAATATTTAGCCTCGAATTTGAATCCAGGATGCAAACAAAAATATGAGATGTTGCCTGATACCAATAGATCACACCGTGGGATCTTGGAACACACTGTTTACCCTCAAAGGCCTGCCGACTGTGCAAATACAAATAGGAGTAGATTGAGCACTTAATTTGCTTATGTCCCAACTTACTAGAGTAAAAAAGAAATTTCGGAAAAATTTAGATAATTAGAGGTCGATCAAAGAGGCTGTTACGTACTGCTTTTCCACTACAGATAGTGAAGTTATTGGGAAACCAACTAACATTTTAGATTATGCTTTTTGTCTTCTTAAGAAGTGTGATAGAATTGCTGCTCTTAAAGAATATTTGCAGATATGTTCGTGATTTTAATGTGTTTTTATTTTCTATTATGCATATTGTAATATATTTATACAATAAAGATTAATTCATCATTCATTGATTCTGATAGGGTGTTCCCTTATTTGCATGGGAGGATGCACAAATGAGGGGACCACTTTGTTTCTGCACCCACACCCTATTGTGGATACAGAGGCCAACAGACCATTAGTAGGTGCATTGACAGTGCACTACCAAAAGGTAGCGTGCTGCCTGTGTGCCTTCTGAAGGCAGCCCTATGGGAGGGGCAAAGAGGGTCCCATGGGCGGTCAGACATCCCCCCTCAAGGCGGGTGTAGCCTCACTGCACTCGCCTGCAGGGGGATCTCTGTCCCTGCTTTAAAGTGCATGCAGCGACAGCCTACACTATAAACCATGGAGCAGCTTTTAAGCAGTCGCTCTGTATGTCACTGAATGGGCTTCCCCCAGTGCAGCCACAAGTTTATGTCTACTTCGGGACAGCCTACAGATTGTAACAGGATGCAGGCACTGTTCTGGTTTGCGAATGGTGCACTTGCTTAAAGGTGCGCCATGGTGCAAACAGGGACCGCGCACCCATTACATAATATAGCCTATGAATACATGGAATGGGGTCTGGCAACATGATAAAACACTGTTGAGAGGAGAGAAGTCTTGGAGGCTCTGAGTCCATTTTAAGGGCATCTTGCTAGGCAAGGTAAGGAGATAAAATAAAGACAGGTTGCACTTGCAGCAAACTAACTTATAAAATAAAGTGCATCTCTTGTAGTGGGAGATTGGTTATAGCACATTATCCCTTTCTTTCTCTACTAAACCAGCAAATTGCTTACTGTGACCTTTTAGTTCACACAATAATTGTTGGTGAACAATCTCTCACTTGCTCAATATAGCCGTCAATGTTGGATGAGGTCACCGTTAAGTGAAAAAGCTGTGTTGAACACTACTATGCTGTGCATGCGGAATGTACAGATATGTCTTGTTATTTATCTATCGAGTGATCCTATCCGTCCACCAGTGGCGGCTGGCATGGATCAAGGGTGGTGAGGCGAGGGTGTAAAAAAAAAAATAAAGCTTTCCATATCGCGGCGTCTCTCCTCCGTCGTCTCTCACGCCGGGCCAGAAACAGGAAGCACCCAGGTTACCCTAAACCAATCACAACACTGCAATGTAACGTTGTGATTGGTATGAGCGCTGTGGTTTGGCGCTCAGACGGGGACTGAGAGCCTGGGCATGTTCTCTACCCAGGCTATAATGCAGCCTGGGTGGAGAACATGCAAAGTGCGCATGACTGTTTGGCCGCCCCAAGATGGCCGGCCAGACATTCATACACACTTAAAGTGCCACCACTCCTCCACCTGCTCTGTGAGCAGAGCAGCCCCGCCAGGCTAAGCTGCCGCAGAAGGAACAAATTAAATGATAACATAGAGTTATTATCATTTTATTTTTCCTTTTTTTATACTGCTGAAAAGCAGTGGGACGAGGCTCCTCCGGCTTAGTGGAGTTGCAGGCATTGCTTTCCACCCATTCCTTTTTTATACCATATTTTAGTGAATTCTACACAGACCTGTCCATCAACAACGGAACTCACTGTTGCAAGAGAGCGCCCCTGACACAAGGGCCTATATTCCCGGTTAACACTGCCCCTCCATCACTCCCCCCCCCCCCCCCCCCCACCCGTCCTCAAGTCCTCAAGCAGCTTTTCACCCGCCTCAAAGGTCCAAATATTCTATAAGAGGTGAGAGGTCAGGTGAGACGAGTTTACCTAAAATTATGAGAATGAAACAGTACGAGTTAGACAGAGGAGGTGGTCAGAGTGTCCGCGAGCCAGAGGAGGAGAGACAAGGTGAAGTTATGGAGAAAAGAAACAAGCAAACAGGGAGAGGAGAAGATACAGGAAAGAGGTGAAAAGAGCCATGCGAGGTGTGGCAGAGACATATACCCAAGTCAGTGGCTGAAAGCCCAGGCTGTAGCACCTGATAGGTTACCTGCTTCTACTGAATTACCCTACTACAGAACAATTACAGTGCATGCATTCTGAACATCGTTTCCAAAGTCTCAGCCTCCGGTCCTCAAAACAGAAGACTTTGTTCTGAGCACTAAACACACGCAGTACATAAAATATCTGACTAGATCCCACGGGAGCTGCCCACATGCACCAGCTCCAGCTAAAAATAGAGGACAGGTGCCATGATCTAACTGTAACCAAGCAACCGGGAGCTGTGACGCGAGAGGCCATCGCTGCAGCATCCTCCATCTTCAGCTTACACGGGAGGAAACAATCCAAGTAGCTCATTTACACTCACTTTGCAAGGCAAGCCCAAACACTCCCCTCACTTTTAGGTAGCACCTTAATCAGTAAGCAGTTTTCAAATGTTTTGATGGTCATGAAATTATGGTTGACAGAACTCACCAAGGTTACTGCAGAGGGTTTTTAGGAGGGATGGGGCTGGTGGGTGAGTCAGCAAGAACCAAAGTTTACTGCACAATTTTTTAAGTGTACAGGTTTTTTTATACAGCATACAAATAATAATGATGTTGTGCTATTATGATAAATGTAGAGTTTCCTACCAGGGTTTATTTTTAACAAATAGAGGCAGTAGTTACTTGCATAGTACAAACTGCCTCACTGTGCAGAGGAGGTCGGAGAAGTTACTAGTACCAGGGTCGGACTTTTACTCCACCTCCATGAAAATATACATAAAAAAGAGGCAAAACGCTGTGTTTACTGCACTGTTTTCAAATAAAGTTATAGATTAAACAGAGATGTCTTTATGGGACCTAAAACTGTTGCAATACTCCAGTACTCAAGAGCATCATTTCTCAACATAACCAACTTTCTCCACATTCTTACACACCCAGGTTCTGAGGGGCACTGGATCACCCCATTATATTAGATATTTCTTTTTAAATAAACTTAACATGCTGGGTTTATGTCTGACTTCTCCCGCAAGCAACAAGGATTTAACCTCTTCCTGAAATTATCGGGAACATGGTGGCAAAATGGTGCAATTTCCGCACAACTTTCTTAAATATTGACTAAAAAGGTAACATACATCACAGGCAATTGAAACATCAGAGCTCTACAATTTTATGTACCAGTCATTTCAGAAAATGTAAAATTCATCACTTCTACATTAGTTTTAGTATTCCATTACAGTCCCATTTTAGTAAATATTATTCCTGGTCATTTATATCTCTGGAAGTACTTGGAAAGGGATAGAGGGGAAAGAATTTAAAGTTGCACCTACGACACAGTCTTACCCCCCAAAAAAGTAAGCTTAGATGACTCTAAAAACTTTACTTCAGCAGAGGTGCCTCTAATTACAGAGATATATGTGTCACAAAGTTACATCACCCTTCTTACTTGGTTCATGTCTCAGACAGCAGTAATGACGTCAAAAAAGATTGATCACAACAGAAGGTGAAATGCCCCCATGTGAGTCATAACATGTTAGTCATCGTTGCACGTACCCTGTGGCACCAGGCAAACAATATCAGCAACAACAAAATCTAATGAACTCAGAATGCAAGATCACTTACAGATAAGCTTTAAATGTATTTCAAAATTAAATTATTTTGTCCCCAACCGTCAGATTGTCTGCTTCTGAAAAAATACAGTTAGCTACAAAATGCAATCTATTCCTGTGAGTTAAAGTCAAATTCTCCCAAACCAAAACATTCATTTTCTTAAATAATATTTTGTCACAAAATACCAACTTTTAATTTTTCATAAATATACACTTGGTCTCAAATGTCAACTTTCTATTTTGATCAAGTACTTAGATCTACTACTGCTAAGGATGGCTACAATATGCCAAAAAGGATGGTGGTGGGCATTATGCAGGAGTGGACATCACCGTGCCATGGAAGCCAACAATATGCCAAGAATGACCAGCATTATGCCAGGGGAAGTGTAATTCCAGGGATGGGCTCCTTAATATCAAGGATACCCACAATATACCAAGAACCGTCAACATTATCTCTTGACAGCCACTAGACTTTGGAAGGCTCCATAATATATAAGATGCCATTGAAGAATCCTGATGAGGGTGGAGGAGAGTCGCACAGAGCAGGCTAGAAGCAATACAAAAGTGGGGGAGTGAGGGCACGGCTGAAGGAGAAAAGACGGGGAAGGGTTAGCACGCGAGATGATTTGGCATGTGTGTCTGTATGCATATTTGCATGTGCTTACTTGTGTTGGAGGTCTGAGGCCGAGAACCTGAGTGAGGTTCTGACCCCTGGCATCTCGGCCATATGGCCACTAGACGCAGGCAATCTTTGGAATGATGATGAACACCCAGGCATGTGTCTGGATCTAGTGTAAGGGCAGCCATGTGGTGGACACAGTATATTGCATGCGACTATCATTATCCCATATACCAGGGGTGTCATTATGCTTAAGTGACTTACATTTTATAACTCGTCTGTGTTGGCTCTCAGCCTAACATCTCCGACATATACCTTTCCCTTGAGACACAGGTAAGATACAGGTAAGATACAGATATATCCATATGCATTTCTATCAGAGTAGCCCCATTTTTTAAAATCCCAATTTACCAAGAACATAAAGAGCAGGGCACAACTCATGAGGGCAACAGCTACCGTATGTCTGGCACTCAGAGGAAGAAGATCAAAGAATTTCCTCAAGCTTCTGATAATGCCAAAGCATACCTCTGCCACTTCCTTGGCTTGTTGGTTGAAAGTCAGAGTATTCTCAAATTTTATGCCTAGGTTTCGCGCGGCGTTGATGGTATTGGGGGGAGCTTCGGCATTTTCAGGCCACCATTGTTGTGGAGAGAAGAGATTGTTTAGTCCAAAAGGTATGATTTCAGTTTTAGATGAATTGCACTTCAGATGATCTGCATTTTCAGGCCACCATTGTTGTGGAGAGAAGAGATTGTCGGGTCCAAAAGGTATGATTTCAGTTTTAGATGAATTGCACTTCAGATGGTTGTGTGACATCCATTTGAAGGTTTCTAACAGACAATCTTTTAATGTTTGTTCTGCGTTAGGTTGGTTTTTATCAGGTGTCAGAACAAGCTGAGTGTCGTCAGCGTAGGCGACAGTACTGATGTTATGGGAGGAAATCAGGTTGAGTAGAGGAACCATGTAAAGGTTAAATAAGGTGGGGCTTAAGCTGGAGCCCTGCGGGACCCCAGTTTTAATTGATTTTTCCTCTGAAGAGAAGTCGCCTAGCCTTACAATCTGGCGTCTATGTGCTAAGTAGTTTTCAAACCATTCGAACACGGTTCCTGCTATGCCAGCATTAGAAAGGCGATGTAAAAGGATAGCATGGGATACCGTGTCGAATGCTGCAGAGAGATCTAATAGGATCAGGACAGCTAGTTTGCCCTGATCCAATGCAGCACGAATGGTTTCAGTGGAAGACAAGAGTGCAGTTTCAGTTGAATGGTGGGTTCTGAAACCTGCTTGACAAGGATGTAAGAAGTCATTTTCTTCCAGGAATGCCATTAGTTGTTTGTTGGCGAGGGATTCTGCAATCTTGCAAATGGCAGGAAGAAGCGAAATGGGGCCTAGGTTAGAGAGGATGGTAGGGTCTTGTAATGCTTTTTTCTGTAGTGATTTCACTATTGCTAGCTTCCATTGAGGAGGAATTTCTCCTGATTGAAAGGACGAGTTGATGATAGCATTTATATGCGGATTGACCTCCTGTATTATGGAATTGAGGAGAGAAGGGGGACAGGGGTCGGACGGGGATCCTGATTTCAGGATAGATATTCCCCGTAAAGAGGCGTCCAGACTGATGTGACTAAATTTTTCCCATTTAGGTTGATGGGGCTGGAGAACAACTTCATTAGTGGATTCTGTTATTACAAATTGGGGAAAGTCTTTGGTGAGCGTTTCTATTTTTTGAGTAAAGTAAGAGGCTATGTCATTGCATAGGCTCTGCGAAGGAGGAATCTCTTGAGTAGCAATTTTAGGTTTGGTGAAGCTGTTGACAATTTTAAAAATTTCTTTTTGCTTGTTGTCTGCAGCTTCAATGCGGGGGGTGAAATAATTCGTCTTTGCCACTTTGATAGACGAGTGGTATAATCTGCTAGCTTTTTTGTATGTAATTTTGGCGTCATTGTCATAATTCCGTCGCCATTTACGCTCAAGAAGTTTGATTTCTACCAGTTGTTCTTTTAGGCTGTCTGAAAACCAAGGGGCAGAGCTTTTCCTTTTTCCTATGGTCTCTCTATTACTTTCTGGGTTTCTGATGTTATTTCCGATGTTGGTCATCCATCTTTAAAATTTTTAATAATCTATCGTGGTGTGCCCAGAGAGAATGGCTTTACTTTCCTTGGCCCAGCTGGTAAGATCAGGATGTTTCATGATTTTGCCCCAATTAGGTAAAGTGTTTCCCTTTTTAGCTACCTCTTTGGGCTTCAGTTTACTGTTAGTGAGTTCAATGTTGAATTCTATATAAAAATGATCAGTCCAGGCCAGGGGTATGGGATCATTAACTGTCATTTTATCTAAATTACAGCTGATACAGTCAAGGGAGTGTCCAGCTTTATGGGTGGCTTCGAGAGTCCTGAGTGTTAATCCTAGGATCTGTAGGATTTCTTTAAAGTTAGAGGCGTGTTTGTCCATGGAATCGTCTAAGTGGAGATTCAGATCACCTATGATTGTAAAGTTGGAGTACCTAAGAGTCAGGTCACTCAGTACCTCCCCTACACTGGCAAGAAACTGCGAGGGATTGCGAGGGGGACGATAGATTAAAGTTCCAGAAAAGGTAAAGGTGTCATGGACTTGGATACAAGAATATAAGCTCTCAGCTTCTTCAATGTCGGGACCTCTCTGATAGAGCATTTATAAACGTCTCTATATATGATGGCCAAACCACCACCACGTTGTTCTAGGCGATCTTGTCTGCAGATGGAATAGCCTGGAGGGATGGCATGGACTATATCGGGATTAGACCACTCACGAAGCCAAGTTTCTGTAATGAAAAGACAGTCTAAGTCATTTTCATGAACCAGGTCAAAGATGTGAAGGGAATTTTTACACATTGAGCGGGCATTTATTAGGCCACTCTTAAGGCAGCTTGGAATCGATTGAGTAATATTGGGGTGATAAGGAGTTACGGTATGTTTGCAGCTAATACAGGTGACGGGGCCAGCCCATTTATCTACATCGAGGGCATGGAGACAATGGGAACAGGAATTATTCAAAGCAAGAATGAAGCTTTTAGATAATGGAGTCACCTGAATAGAGTTGGTGGCCCTATTCCCGTCCTCGGCGTGGAGTCGAGCTCAGACGGGCTTGACTCAGGCTCGACTCCGGCGCGACAATGGCGCGCCCGCTGCTCGCGTTCGCTGCGCGAAGCAGTGGCCATCTGTATTTGTAGTCCCTTCTACAGCAAGGGCGCTGGGAAATGTAGTTCCCTACCGGAGATCTCAGGGGAATGGTCCCGCGCTTGCCAGCCACAGTGTCTAATCGACTGTGAGCTCGGGGGGAGTGCAATTCAATGAATTTAGGCAGTGGAGTAATTCGTTTTAAAAGACAGAATGTCGAAATGCGGCGCAAAATAAAACACACTAAATCACAGAATTTTTTTAATGCAGGAAAACTACCACCCGGCTTCCGCCTCAGGTGCAGGAACAATTATGTGCTATCAGCTAGTGGCCGGAGCAGCCTAATTGTATTCACCAGGTTTCCAGCTCGAGGGTGAAAGGAATCTCGCGTCTCAAGGAGTGCTCCTACCTTTGTAGTCCCTTCTACAGCAAGGGCGCTGGGAAATGTAGTTCCCTACCGGAGATCTCAGGGGAACGGTCCCGCGCTTGCCAGCCACAGTGTCTAATCGACTGTGAGCTCGGGGCGAGTGCAATTCAATGAATTTAGGCAGTGGAGTAATGCTTTTTAAAAGACAGAATGTCGAAATGCGGCGCAAAATAAAACACACTAAATAACAGAATTTTTTTAATGCAGGCAAACTACCACCTGGCTTCCGCCTCAGGTGCAGGAACAATTATGTGCTATCAGCTAGTGGCCGGAGTAGTTGTATTCAGCAGGTTTCCAGCTCGAGGGTGAAAGGGTGGCGCTGAGTGATGCTGGGGTGGCGCTGAGTGATGCTGGGGTGGCGCTGAGTGATGCTGGGGTGGCGCTGAGTGATTCTGGGGTGGCATCGAGTGATTCTGGGGTGGCATTGAGTGATTCTGGGGTGGCGCTGAGTGATTCTGGGGTTGCGCTGAGTGATGCTGGGGTAGCGCTGAGTGATGCTGGGGTAGCGCTGAGTGATGCTGGGGTAGCGCTGAGTGATGCTGGGTAGCGCTGAGTGATGCTGGGGTAACGCTGAGTGAGGCTGGGGTAGCGCTGAGTGAGGCTGGGGTAGCGCTGAGTGAGGCTGGGGTAGCGCTGAGTGAGGCTGGGGTAGCGCTGAGTGAGGCTGGGGTAGCGCTGAGTGATGCTGGGGTAGCGCTGAGTGATGCTGGGGTAGCGCTGAGTGATGCTGAGGTAACGCTGAGTGATGCTGGGGTAGCGCCGAGTGATGCTGCGGTAACGCTGAGTGATGCTGGGGTAGCGCTGAGTGATGCCGGGGTAGCGCTGAGTGATGATGTGGTGGTGCGCTGAGTGATGCTGGAGTGGCGCCGAGTGATGCTGTGGTGGTGCGCTGAGTGATGCTGTGGTGGTGCTGAGTGGTGCTGTGGTGGTGCTGAGTGATGCTGTGGTGGTGCTGAGTGATGCTGTGGTGGTGCTGAGTGATGCTGTGGTGGTGCTGAGTGATAATGTGGTGGTGCTGAGTGATAATGTGGTGGTGCTGAGTGGTGCTGTGGTGGTGCTGAGTGATAATGTGGTGGTGCTGAGTAATGCTGGGGTAGCGCTGAGTGATGATGTGGTGATGCTGAGTGGTGCTGTGGTGGTGCTGAGTGATGCTGGGGTGGTGCTGAGTGATGCTGGGGTGGTGCTGAGTGATGCTGGGGTGGTGCTAAGTGATGCTGGGATGGAGCTGAGTGATGCTGGGGTGGCGCTGAGTGATGCTGGGGTGGTGCTGTGGTGGTGCTGAGTGATGCTGGGGTGGCGCTGAGTGATGCTGGGGTGGTGATGAGTGGTGCTGTGGTGGTGCTGAGTGATGCTGTGGTGGTGCTGAGTGGTGCTGTAGTGGTGCGGAGTGATAATGTGGTGGTGCGGAGTGATAATGTGGTGGTGCTGAGTAGTGCTGTGGTGGTGCTGAGTGGTGCTGTGGTGGTGCCGAGTGATGCTGGGGTGGCACTGAGTGATGCTGTGGTAGTGCTGTGGTGGTGCTGAGTGATGCTGTGGTGGTCCTGAGTGATGCTGGGGTGGCGCTGAGTGGTGCTGTGGTAGTGCTGAGTGGTGCTGAGTGATGCTGTGGTGGTGCTGAGTGATGCTGTGGTAGTGCTGAGTGGTGCTGAGTGATGCTGGGGTGGCGCTGAGTAATGCTGGGGTGGTGCTGAGTGATAATGTGGTGGTGCTGAGTGGTGCTGTGGTGGTGCTGAGTGATGCTGGGGTGGCACTGAGCGGTGCTGTGGTGGTGCTGAGTGGTGCTGTGGGTGCTAAGTGATGCTGTGGTGGTGCTGAGTGATGCTGTGGTGGTGCTGAGTGATGCTGTGGTGGTGCTGAGTGGTGCTGTGGTGGTGCTGAGTGGTGCTGTGGTGGTGCTGTGGTGGCGCAGAGTGATGCTTTGGTGCTGAGTGAGGCTGGGGTGGCGCTGAGTGATGCTGTAGTGGTGCTGTGGTGATGCTGAGTGATGCTGTGGTGGTGTCGAGTGATGCTGTTGTGGTGCTGAGTGGTGCTGTTGTGGTGCTGAGTGATGCTCGGGTGGCGCTGAGTGATGCTGTGGTGGTTCTGAGTGGGGCTGTGGTGGTGCTGAGTGATGCTGTGGTGGTGCTGAGTGATAATGTGGTGGTGCTGAGTGGTGCTGTGGTGATGCTGAGTGATGCTGGGGTGGCGCTGAGTGGTGCTGTGGTGGTGCTGAGTGATCCTGTGGTGGTGCTGAGTGATAATGTGTTGGTACTGAGTGATAATGTGGTGGTGCTGAGTGATAATGTGGTGGTGCTGAGTGATGCAGGGGTAGCGCTGAGTGATGATGTGGTGATGCTGAGTGGTGCTGAGTGATGCCGGGGTGGCGCTGAGTGATGCTGTGGTGGTGCTGAGTGGTGCTGTGGTGGCGCGGAGTGTTGCTGTGGTGGTGGTGAGTGGTGCTGAGTGATGCTGTAGTGGTGCTGAGTGATGCTGTGGTGGTGCTGTGTGACAAAGTTGAATAAACAACAAATTTGCAGCGAGAGGTGGAGTTGTCATCGAAAAAATTGTCAAGTAAATCTTAACCGTCTGGTTCTAGGTAGAAAATTGGATAATATCACTAGACTAGATTGCGCGATAGGTAGTTTCTTCTAACCATGAGCTCTGCAAGATTCACGAATACAAATTCCATGTATTTTCCATGAGAGAGCCGAAAAACAATTGAATGTGTCATTAGCACAATATTGTTAGGTTTAGTGTGAAACGTTGTAAGGCACTAGAATTTATATCAGTGAGGTTTTTCGGCACGCTTTGAAATAAATTTTACTGCAAGTGCTCCTAAATTTGACAAATAAGTGAATTGGACAATCTACTTTGTTACATCCAGACATTCGAATATTAATAGTGACTGCTGGTGATGAGGGCAACCGACATTGCAAGAAATAAAGCGGCTGCGAAATGAAATGAAAAGCTGCCGTGAAATGAAATTAAAAGCGGCCGGGAAATGCTCTCGGCATTGCGTGGGCACATTCCTTTGAAGTGTGAAGCAGGGGGTTTTATTATTTCCTGGCGAGTTACTCCCATCATATCCAGCTTGAATGCATGCTTTCCTTAGTTTCCTTCATAAGTCATCCTTCTCCCTGCTCCTTTTTACTCTCCCTCATCAGGCCTTCTTCTCAATCTCATCAGCTAATGATCAGTTTATCTGGCTCTAAGAACAAACTGCAGTTGAATTATGCCTCTAAGCCATTAAACCTGGACGGCAGGGTGCCACCTGAAAGCTGGTCTTATTTCACCTAAGTATGCTAGTGCATACGGGATCCTGGTTTTCTTTTCTGTCGCAACCTGAAACTTCTTTTTAAAATCAAGTCTGTTCTTTCGTTGAACTGTCTCTTCTGAAATCCATTATTTTGCTGACCCTTCTAGCTTGCATCCATTAGCAGCGAGTATGCTGGTAAACTCTTTGATTAGGCTATGCTAATTCCTAGTAGGCTGGCCTTCCACAATGTCTATTTTACTGATTAAGTGTATCCAGAATGTAGCTGCTTGGCTGCGGTATATCCTGAATAAACAGGGATCATGAAAAGATGACTTGACGGTCACTTCACTGGTTCCAACAGTAGAATTCAAGGTACCCTTCCTACTTCACAAAGTCCTCCTGGACATTCCGTTAACCTACATATTCGTTTGGCCTGCAAGGACGTTTTTCTTTTCAATAAGCAATTCTCTGGATATCCCCTGAATTATACATGATATTTTGAGAGGTAAATTGTTCTAAATCTCGGAATCTCAGCTCTGGAATTCTCTACCAAAGAGCTGCCCAGAGAAACCAGTTATTTCAAATGTAGACACTCGTTCAAAGTCTTTGCCACTTGTTAATACTCTGGTGGCAGTCCTGCAAGGTGGGTGATAACAAATTGCAAGTGTGTGGTTTGCTTTGTGGTGTGGATTTTTCCACTCACTCATGAATATCAGTATAGAATCTTCTGTAAAACAGAATACTCCTAGACACTACTCTTCAGTGATTACTGAAAGCGACCTGGATATTTCAGTATTGCAAGGCACAGACTATAGTAATATTCTTCTGCCATACTCTGGAATGTGACAGGCTGTCAGAGCCAAAGTGTGTATATTATGGAAGCACCTTAGGAGCTGTAGAAGAACTGCTACATATATGATTAACAAAAAGATCTTGTTACCCGAACTATTCTTTTTGCTTACTGAAACGTATGTTACTTGATACAGAAGCCTGAACTCCTCTCATACAGAAACCAGCAAACCATTATGACCGCAGCGGGCTGCATAGAGAAATACTCAAGCCAGGGGACAACCCTTCGCCCAAGCAATATACCATCTGGAATCGTCTAGTAGTTATTGGCCTATTGTGGCCTCTCTGCCCTGTATCTCATTTCAGTGTACTTGGCATTCTGACCTGATCACCCAATAGCTCGTCGTGACTTGCTGTCAGGGTGCTTAAAGAAGACCTCACGGGAGGAGCAAGCAGCACACCACAACCTCATGTTCCTCTTTGGCCTGGAAGATATCAGCACCACTAAATCTCAGCTATCTGCATCACAGTGAGCCTGAGAGGTCAGAGAAGTCTCCAGAGGCATGTGTCATGCCCCTTACGTCTCACAGCCACAATGCAGTGAAATAAAGACATCTGGCACAGGGCATACATTGTTACCAACATTGTGAAACCCCACTCTAAAAAGAAAATCTGAGCGTTAGTCTTTCCCTTCTGATCTCTTCCAACAAGCACACCATTAACAGTGCTTCCCTATGCAGATTCCCAGTGAAATAACAGACCTCAAGAGGTCTTCCAGGAGTATGTAGCCCATAACTTCTCGACTCCATGTCACGTTTTCTCTTATTTGGAGCAACTAAAGACTAATAATTATTGACACCTCGAAGCATAGGACAAAGTTAGTATGCTTGGTTGGGTCCATTGCCTAGCATCACTTAGGTATAGTGCAGATATGTGTGTCTGGAGAGACCACCTCAGTGTCATCCTGATTACTAGATGCAGAAACACTTCATTAAACCAGAACATATAAATAAAGACCATGGAACGAGTGCCATACTCCTCTATATTCAACACAGTTCCGAATACAAAAGGTGCTGACACAGCCCTCAGTAAGGCTACATAAAAATAAATAAACACACTTTAATAACAAAAGAAATTGCCATCCAGGGAGACACTCCATTCAGTGCAGTAATCATTCACTCACCTCATTCAGGCTAGCACTAATGTTTCTAGCCTATAAGAATAAAGATATACTCCACTGGATTCCCATAAGGATGTGGTAATGCCACTCTCCATGTGACTACGAGGGGGTTCTATCAAGTCGCCAGAGCCATAAGTAGATATGCTTGTTGATGAGCTGGACAGAAGTATGAGAGCTAAAACGGGATCTAGAATTCCCTTACTTACTACAGGAGTTTCACCAGTATCCTGACTTTCCAAGAAATCCTTGTGAGGGAGGTAAGACCACATCCTAGCACACTACTGAGACAAAGGTACTTTTCACTTACTCTAAGAAACATCAAAGGAGCTTGATGGAGCGAGGTGGAAAAAACTACATTTTGTGTACCCCTCATGAAGTTATTGCCTCATAAAAGTAACCTGAACTAATTGTGTGGTTTTGAAAATTAACCAACATAGAATATAATGCACACACACAAGTACACGTGGGAAACTAATTTGCTTATGTTGCAAACCATAATTGACTAATTAAGTGATATTGTTATGTCTGTAACTAACGCAACTGCCATAATCTAATCAAAATTGGCATAAATGTGCTTTTGTCTGTCTAATTGTGGCATAAAAGATGAAGAATGGTGAGTAAACCACGCATATATGTTGCTTTATCTGCTAGGTAACAACTAATAGGGATACCTTAGTATGGTGGGAGGTAAACAGAAGGGTTCAATTTCAACAATTAACGTTTAATTGTGTTTGTTTCTATAATAGTTCCCGTCCTATGGTTCCCAAGCTCACAACTGTTTTTCGTCTTGGATTAAATTGCTGGCACACTAGACATCTCTGGCACAAGATTTCAGCAATCATCCTAAACTTAGGGTTGTACCACGTTTGTCTACACATTCTAATCATGGTGTCTCTTCCAATATGAGCTTGACCATGATACATTCGGTCTATATTTGAAATCATGTTATCAGGCATTACTGGTTTTTCATCTTTGTAAACCCAAATTTCGTCTTCTTCTCTTTGTCTACATCCTGCCTTTAGCCAGATGTTTTTCTCTTCCTTACTAGCGTCTTCCTGTATCTGTCTCACTTCCTGCCAAGTCTCAACTATTGTGGTTAGCATTAAATGACTTGAAACATGTTCTTCTTATCTGTCCCAATTTATGGATGCTAGATTTTTAGCACAATATTTTGCAATGGAATCAAAATATTGGTTACCTCTTGTAATGTAGTCATCTCCTCTTTTATGTGCTGCGCACTTTACAATAGCTATTTTATCGGGCAATTGAATTGCATCAATCAACATTTTCACAAATTCAGCATTTCAAATAGGGGATCCTGCAGAAGTTAAATAACCTCTTTGGGACCACTATTGCCCATAGTCATGGACAACCCCGAATCCATACTGACTGTCAGTCACTATGGTAACTCTTATTTATTTTCCTAGTTCACATGTTCGAATCAAAGCAATCAATTCTGCTATTTGTGCAGAACAAATTCCTTTCAGACAATATGCTTACAGGGCATCTGCTACTATACATACAGCATATGCAGCACTCAGAGCACCCTCATCCGTTCTTAGACATGAACCATCAACAAACATCACATAGTCAGATTCAGGCAATGGTTCATCTTTGATATCAGGTCTTGGTTTTGTACAATATTCAAGAACATCCAAACATTTGTGATCAACTTCATTTCTTACTTCAGCTTCCATGACATCAGGTAGCAATGTAGATGGATTTACATTCACGCATCGTGAAATTGTCACATTATCTGCACCTAGAATTGTTTTCTCATATTTTGTCATCCTGTTATTAGTAAGAAATTACGTTTTTGTCCTAGTGAGGAGAATCCCCACAGAATGAGGTACATATACCCTCATAGGAAATCCCATCACTATCCCTTCACTTTGTTCCAAACTTATACTTGTAGCTGCTACTGCTTTCAAACAACCTGGTAAGGCCTTTGCAACTGGATCCAAAACAGTTGAAAAATATGCAATTGGTTTTCTCAGTGTTCCATGTCTTTGAATTAGAACGGACTATGCACATCCTTCTCGTTCACTGCAATACAGTTCAAACTCTTTTTCATAGTCAGGCATTCATAATGCTGGTACTTCACATAGTCTTGTTTTTAGCTGTTCAAATGCTTCCATTTCAGCCTTGTTCAGTACTATAGGGTCTTTTACGTCTGCTCTTGTTAATCTTTGAAAAGGTTTTGCTATCAGTGAAAATCCACTAATCCATTGTCGACAGTAACCTACCATTCCTAGGAACATTCTCACTTGTCTTTGTGTTTTTAGGGGCTGCATTCCTTGTATCATTTTGATTCTTTCTACAGTAACTTGCCTAATTCCTTTAGCAATTTTATGACCTAAGTATTGTACTTCTTTCTGACAAAATTGTAATTTCAATGGAGACACTTTATGTCCCTCTTCTGCCAAATGATTCAATAATGCAACAGTGTCTGATACACATGCAACTTTTGTTTTTGATGCAACCAATAGGTCATCAATATATTGAACCAACACAGATTCTCCAGGCATGTTCAAACTTTCCAGGGATTTCTTTAGCAATTGATTAAAGATAGATGGACTCTAGTATACCCCTGAGGGATTCAAGACCATGCTAAAACACGGTCTCCGAACCGGAATGCAAAAATTGGCTGGCTTTCAGGATGTAATGGAACAAATAAAAGAACGCATTACATAAATCAATGACGGTATAACATTCTGTATCATGTGGAATTTGATATAGAATTACTGCTGGATTTGGTACGATTGGACAACATGGAACAACAATCTTATTAATTTTTCTAAGAACCTGTAGTATTCTAAACGTTCCATTAGGCTTTTTCAATCCCATTATCAGCGAATTACAAGGACTGCTTTCTATTTCTCTTAAAATGCCTTGTTCGATCATTTTGTTTATCACTGGGGTTATTCCTTCAGTTGTTTCTGTCGTCATTTTATAATGTGGAACATTTGGATAGCTCACTCCTTCTTTTACAGCAACTTTTACTAAGTCTACACCTTTCATTAATCCAATATCTCCTCCTATAAAATCCCACACTTGTTCTTTGACTACCTCTTTCAATTCACCAGGTATCTTTTCTCGATCAAACACAGGGAACATTTCATTCTTTTCTGATTCTATCAGTGACATTGTCATTTTGTACAGACTGTCTTCTTCTGGGGTTTGTAATTCGATTCCATCTGGTGAACAGTATATGGCACAGTTCATTTTACATAAAATATCTCTGCCTAATAAGTTGACTGGATTACTGTCACACACGACAAATCGGTGCATATCTTTGAAATTTTCAATTTCTACTTCAACTGGTTTTGTTAGGGATGTTTTAATTTGTCTATTAGCTACACCTACAACTTGGATATGTTCTCCAGAGAGAGGAAGATTTTGAACTTCTACTGATCCGACAGTATATTGGGTAGCACCTGTGTCCACTAGGAAAGTCACATCTACATCATTCACCTTGTCACTCACAAAAGGACCAGATTGATCTACCTATAGAGTGGCGCCAAGTACGCACTCTTCTCCCTCTCTCAGGCACCGTCAGAAACTGTCATTCGACTCACTCCCATCTTCCTTTAACCAATATTGCGGACGCAAATTCACTCTAGGTGATCTAATTACCTGCTCACCTCCGCAGAATCCTGTCTCTGCACTGTATCTCTGTAGATTTACACTGTGTGGAAGTGGAGGTTGTGGCACCTGACTCTGTTGAGTAACTACCTGCTGCTGTGGCGATGGCTGCTGAATTACCTCTTCTGCACCTGCGGATTCAATTATGTATTTTCGGTATTAACCTTTGGTGGATACTTACACTCTTTTCTCCAATGCCCCATCATGCTGCAATTATGACAAGGATACTTTTTCTTGAGTTCATCCAAATTTCCTACTAATTTAGGTTTAGTAAAATTTCCCTTCATCTTTCCTTGACTTCCTTCTATAATTTTATTTTCCAATTGAGCCACTTGATGTTCGGCTACCTTCACTTGTGCCCACAGGGCCTTTTCTTTTAGCTTTCTCTGTTTTACTTCAATTTCATCACTAAAGTATTTTGCCTGTCTCAATACCTCATCTACAGAACATGATTGCCATCTCATCAAATTATGTTTAATCATGTCTCCTATTTCTGGTCTTAATCCAAACACAAAACGATACACAAAATGACTCATATCTTTTTCATTCAACTCCTCATATCCACTATATTGTTTAAACACTAACAACAATCTCTCATAAAATGCATGTACTGATTCTTTATATTCTTGTAATGCCCTGTCAATCTTTACCCAATCTGTTTCTTTCGGGTGGAATCTTATTTTTTAGAAACACTATTACTTGTTCATACTTTCGCATTACTTCAGGTGAAGGTGAACCTGTCACTTTGTCTCGTGGATATTCAGTTTTTGGCCAATTTACTGTTATTTTGCATTCAGACCATAAATCTGCTGGTACTACTATGTCAAATAATCCATCAAAATCTTCCCATAGTACTTTTGAAACTTTTACAAATCAATCCACCTGTCGATACAATTCTACTTGTTTTTCTCTCAATCTGGGGAAATCATTAGTGAATGATAGTATATCCTGTCTAGTCCAAGGGACATGTACATATCCTCCTCCCGGTATTACTCTCATTGGGAATTCATTTACTACTTGCTCTTTTTCTCTTACTGGGAATTTTAATTATGGAGTAACTGTTGCAAAATTGTTGTTGCGTGAAATTATACTACGCTACGGTTTCCCAGTAACTATTGAAACAGATCGTGGAACTAATTTTCAAAATGAGTTAATGCAGGGGGCGTGGCTGGCGGCCGAACATGGCGGCAGCATAGAGGACTAGTTCCGGCAGGGAAGCGGCCTCTCCATCTATCCGTACGATAATCCGTGGCTAATTCTTACCTCAGACGGCGGCACCGAACGCCCGAGACCGGGCGGAACTGGCGGCAAGCACCCGGACAGAAATCGAGGATTGGATGACGGAGTTATCGTCGAGTGCTGATCCGACCGAAGTATAGGCCCACCTCCGAGACCTCTAGTGGCGACTGAGGCCGACCGGAAGTGCAGCCTCTTCAGCTACCGCAGACAGGAAGTGGTCGGTGCTGGAGGACCACCCCGAGTGACGGCCGGCGGGCGAGTTCCCTGCCCAGGGACAGACTGTTTGCCATAACCGACGGAGGTTAATAGGGGGGGTGCCCGAGGATTGTCAAGACAACCACCAGAATACTGTCCTGCCATCTGCCCTGTGAGGATCATCGGGGCGTCTCCCTCATTGCAACGAAAACCCCTCTTCGCATTAAACTGAGGACCTCGCTGTGACGGTGGTTTCTTCTGGTACCCCATTGTGCCGGCGAACTGTATTTTCTCCGTGACCGAACAATGGCCGGGAAAGGTGTGAAAGGCGGTACAACCCAGACTCGTATCGACCGATTCACGAACGACAGAACCGCTTCCCCTACGGCAGATGGGAAGCATTCCTCCGTAAAACCAGGCGAGCCTGCGGGGACGAAGAAGGCGACGTTGGATGATGTTATGAAGGCTCTCTCGCAGGTCCAAACGACGGTGGGCTCCATCTCGACCGAAATCACCCTTATCCGAGCGGATTTCCACAAGATGGCCGAAAAAGTAGGCTCACTGGAGCTTGTCACGAAATCGCTAGTAGAGGATGTTTCGGAACTGCAGACGGCCATGGAAGCGGTCATGGCGGAAAACAAGCTCCTGAAGGATAAGCTTGACGACCAGGAGGGCCGTTCCAGGCGGAACAATGTACGCATTCTCGGCGTTCCGGAGTCTGAGGGCACGAGAGCGATGGATTTGTATGTGGAGGACCTCATTAAAACCCACCTTCAACCTAAAGGCCTGTCGGCCTTCTTTTCAGTTGAGCGGGCACACAGAGTTCCAGGGGGTCAACCTAAGCCAGGGGCCTCGCCTAGGCCGATCCTAGCAAGACTGTTTAATTACCGCGACCGGGATGTCATCCTTCAGGCGGCAGGAGTCTCACCACCGGTGAAAATCCTCAACTCAACGGTGGCGTTCTTCCCGGATTATACGGCAGAGGTGGCCAGGCGGCGGAAGACCTTCCTGGATGTCAAAAAGGAACTTAGGAAACGAGAACTCCCTTACTCCATGATTTTCCCCGCCAGGATCCGGGTGGTGGCGGAGAACAGGACCTGGTTTTTCGACGACCCTGGAACTGCACGAGACTGGCTGGACGGCTGGCGTCCTGCCTCCCACTCTCGCCGCCCTGGACGGACTAAGAATGGCTCACATCAACCTGACCGAAACAATGCTGGGGACGCCGGTACGAACAGTGGCAGAAGCTCGCCAGTAAGAGACAATGATGACCTTAATCAGGAGGTGGACTCATGAACACTCGGCGTGTACGAGACATTGATGTTTGGGACTGTGGCTGGAACCGCCAAGGACACTGGGCCGAGGGCCTCCGTGGAGGGTATGAGGGGTCGCTAATTCCGGAGTACTCCTCACCCCCAACGAGCAAGTAACTGTGTGTTTTCTTTGGGATGGGTTTAAGCACTCTGCTAAATTGGGGTGGCGGGCAGTCTGGAGTCCGTGTAGCAGGGAAGCAGGGTGGGTGGGGGTATTGGGAACGGGGGGTTCTGTTGGTTTGCTTGTTTGAATTGTTTGGCTCTACTCATCATTTTAAAATTGCTAATAGTCACACATGACCGTATTCCTTGCACCGGATGTGCCACCTCTGATCCTCTAGCACTACGAAGGCACCGACGTGCGAATAGTTGCACAGGGCTGGGAAATTCTCCGGTCACTATGGCTCTGTCCTACCCCATGGAACACCAACTTGCACACGCGTTTACACAATGGCGAACCTCTCACGACCTAATAACGTAACACCTGACACTGGGATGGGGTCTGTGCCACCGTTGCAGATAATGTCGTGGAATGTTCGGGGGTTGGGGGATAAAGTGAAGAGGGGACTGGTCTTGCAATGTATTAGGCGACTGAACTGTGACATAGCTCTTCTTCAGGAAACACACTTGGTGGGGGCGGCCACCAAGGCTCTGGATAGGAGAGGGTACCGCATGGTAGTACATTCGGACTTCACTTCAGGGTCCCGGGGGACGGGTGTTTGGGTGAAAAAAACATCGCGTTTTATACATCACTCCACAAAAACAGACAAACATGGCCGCTTTGCGGCAGTGTGTGGGCAATGGGAAGGTGTGCCCATTAATGTGGTGTCTGCGTACATCCCACCAGCGCTACATTCATCGGCATTTCCGGACCTGGGCAAATTTCTTTTGGAACTTCCGGAAGGGGACCTGCTGGTGGGCGGAGACTTCAATGCACTGGCCAATACTGACATGGATAGATTCCCGGTTCGCTCCCTCCCCGCTGGCCCAACAAAATTCAGGGACTTCTTGGAGGCACAGGGTCTGGTTGATATTTGGAGACAGCCCCACCCTACTGATCGCCACTATTCCTACTATTCATCCACTCATGACTGCCTGTCTCGCATTGACTACTTTCTCACACTGGGGGGTGGCAGACTCACATTTGCTGACGTACAGATTACGCCCCGGGGTATATCAGACCATTCCCCCTTGACCGCTACACTGTCCTGCACAACCATGGCTCGCAAACGGCTTTATCCCATTTACCCCGGTTATCTTAAAATCCCTCCAGTTCGAAAATCCCTTAAAACCGCCACCAAGCATTACTTCCAGGAGAATTCCGGCTCGGTGTCCTCCCCTACGGTACTTTGGGAGGCGTATAAGACAGTGTTGAGGGGCCAGGCAATCGCGGCTATAACCGATCATAAACGTAAGCAAAAACAGGAACTGGTAGAGCTGGAACTGCAGTTAGAACAGGCTAACGTAGCTCATATGAACGTACAGTCGAATGACGCTCGACACGCGCTGTCTCTCTGCCAGCAAAGGCACGACGACTTTCTCAGTCGACGGGTGTTAGAACATATAGAGTCGACTGCGAGCAGGGTTTATGATGTGGGCGACAAGGCCAACAAATTGCTGGCCTGGTTGGACAAGAAACGGGACGGTGGCAGGCACATTTTACAGTTGCGGGACCAAGAAGGGACGTGTCACACACACCCTCCTAAAATTGTTGACCTCTTAGCAGACCACTTCCAAGGGGTGTATGCTCCGGAGGTGGTGGTCACGGCGGAGGCGGCGGGGCTAGCTCTCCAGGATGTGGAAGTAGAGACGCTATCACCGGAGGCGATGACTGAGCTGGAAGCGGACCTCACGGTGGAGGAGCTCCGTATGGCGATAGGTGCGCTGCGTACAGGCAGAGCGTTGGGCCCCAACGGGATACCAATCGAATGGTTTCAAACAATGTCGGATGCACTGGGCCCACCACTGTTGGCCATGTTTGAGAACTGCCGTGAGACCGGAACACTGCCTTTAGACCAGCGCTTGGCGACGATAGTAGCTATCCCAAAACCTGACAGACCTCCTGAGGACTGTACGTCTTATCGCCCGATCTCGCTCATTAATGCAGAGGCGAAGATCTTGGCGAAATTGATTGCTAATAGGCTGACTCCGCATCTTTCCCAATTGATCCACCCAGACCAATCCGGCTTTATGCCGCACAGGAGTACGGCACTAAATCTCCGTAGAGTGCACGGCGCACTGGCTCGAGCACATTCACTGAAAGAACCGGCGGCCATTTTGTCGTTAGACGCTAGAATGGCTTTTGATATGGTAGAGTGGCAATACCTGTTTGCAGTTCTGACCCGGATGGGCTTCGGACCGAAATTTCTATCGTGGGTTCGACTACTCTACACAGACCCAGTAGCCCACGTGGCGGCCAATGGCCACATCTCACGAGCGATTCCTCTGGCACGTGGGACTCGTCAGGGCTGCCCCCTATCCCCGTTATTGTTCGCGCTGGTCCTTGAACCTCTCGCGATTGTTATTAGAAAGACACCACTACTGAAAGGTATTAAATGGACGGAGGCCTGGGAAGACAGAGTATCATTGTATGCCGATGATATGTTGGTCTACTTATCTGCCCCCGAATCGAGTGTTCTGATATTACTGGCACTTTGCGATAAACATGGCTCAGCCTCCGGCTATACTATTAACTGGACGAAATCGGTCCTTTATGTCCTGAAGGGCCCTATGCCGGTCCTCCCTGAACACTGTCCTCTAGTGTTGACCGATGTCTCCTTTAAATACTTGGGCATACATGTCACCAACGACACAGCCGTGTTCTACGACCGGAACTTGGCACCCCCCCTCCTCCGTCTGAAGGCAGATGCACGACATTGGTCGTCCCTGCCACTCACGCTCTTGGGACGTGCTGCCCTGTTTAAAATGATGGCACTTCCACGCCTCCTGTACGTTCTGGAAAATACCCCAGATGTAATTCCGCCCTCCTATTTCCATAAAGTCACCGCAGTTGTCACTACCCTGCTATGGGGTGAGCGTACTCCGAGAATTGCTCACCTCAAACTCAACCGTGGTTGGTACGATGGGGGAATAGCGCTACCAAATGTACAGCTTTACTACTGGGCATATCAACTCAAGGTCCTCAACCAATGGCTCCACGCACCACACGATGACCCGGCATATCTGGCTGATAGGGCCCAACTAGGAACGCAAAGTTTGTTAGCCCCCTTATATAACCCAAGTCTCCTCAAAGGACTGATTGGCCCTACTAAACATACAGTTACCTTATGGTACAAGGCACTTACTAGGCTGAAATGGAAGGGGGTCATCACGAAACTTACCCCGCTTTGGGACACCAAAAAACTGGGCTGCCTCAGGTCCAGTAAGGGATTCACCCAGTGGGATAATATAGGCATTTCAACGGTGGGGGATCTTTGGTCGTCCTCAGGGGTGATTCCCTTTGCGCAACTACAACAGCAGTATGCCTTAGGCCCCACCGAAACATACAGATATATCCAAATCAGGCACGCTCTGCTGGCAGTGTTGGAACCAGGGACCACAGTCCCGGAGTCCTCACCCCTGGAAGACCGGCTTCTTACGGACTTTTTACAGACACGGGCCACCTCACTCACATATCGCAAACTGCTAAATAATCTCCCAGACCCCCTGCAGAAACTGCGAGAAAAGTGGGAGGATGAGTTAGGAGCTATGGATGAGACGGAATGGAATGCTGCTATGGCGTCTCCAAGGGAAGCAGGGGTATCGGCTAGGTTCAGGCTCATACAGCTAAAAGTACTGCACAGAGTATATTACACGAGGACCACCCTACATAGAATACATAGGGCTGATTCCCCTCACTGTCTCAGGGGATGCGGGGAGGACGGCACATTATTACATACGCTGTGGGATTGCCCTCTCATTGTCAGATATTGGCAACAGGTCATGCGTACAATCTCACAGACCCTTGATACCTCCCTCACGCCGGAGCCGCGCCTCTGTCTCTTGAATATATGGGAGGGCATTAACCTTAGACAACAGCAGTGGGTCACAATTGGTACAATGGTGGCTAAGCGCGATGTGGCGCAAAGATGGGGGGTGGCGGAAGTACCTACTTTGGCGTTGTGGTGCAAGACCATGGACAAATTGATGCTAACTGAAAGAACTGTATATAAACTAAGAGCGAACCCAAAGAAATGGAACAAGGTGTGGGAGGCGTGGAATAGATACAGAGGGGACCTGTGTGAACCGCTGCAGGAGGATGATGACGAAGATTCGGACGAGGAGGAGGAAATGATTGATTGACTTGTAGGATGCTCAGGAGTGGGATCGGAACTGTAACCTTGTTGATGGGGATTTCATTTCACATTGTGCTTGGGGGGGGAGGGGTATGTACCTGGGTGTTGGGGATCGGCACACTTTACTGATAGCCTTTCTTCGTGTTGCTTTGTGACTATTTAATACAAATGAGCCATTAAGTTTGGTTTGGTTTCTCTTTTACAAAAAGGAAAAAAATGGACTTGAAAAGTAAGATTTCATGGCTCCGAACAATATATCCTGATGACCTACCGTATCATCCTCAACATTCGCTGCCGGACCGGAGGGTTGTCGGCTGAATAGCTGTGTAGAAGTATAAAATGTTACCTTGCCTTACGACATGCTTGCTGCCTAAATGTACTGCTGATACTTGGATGATAACTGTCAATAAAAGTCTTACACCAAAAAAAAAAAAAAAAAAAAAATAGTTAATGCAAATGATTTGTGAAGCACTGAACATTCGTCAGAAATTGCATTGTGCTTACAGATCAGAGGCTTCTGGGTAGTTGAACAAGTGAATGGAACAATAAAAAACAGAATTGCAAAAATGTGCTTGGCTACTGGACTGAAGTGGCCGGATGCATTGCCACTTGTTTTGATGACCTTAAGGAGCATACCTTAAGGAGTGATGACCTTAAGGAGCATCCCCAGAACTATGTGGTAACTCTGAATCCTGTTACCAAGAAGAACTTTTCCTCCTTCCAAATTGTCTTTCGTTGATCGCTTTTACTTGTTACGTGTCATGTTGTTCACTTTTTCATTCCCTTTACTGTAAAGCGCTCTGTTACCTTCGGGTCTTGTTAGCGCTATAGAAAACCTCTAAATAAATACCTGATAAAAAGGCTGGACTAAGTCCACATGAGATTCTGATGGGAAGAATGATGACACAAACATTTGTGCCAGT
Source organism: Lissotriton vulgaris (assembly GCF_964263255.1). NCBI lineage: Eukaryota > Metazoa > Chordata > Amphibia > Caudata > Salamandridae > Lissotriton > Lissotriton vulgaris. Next base: position 140,331,194 of record NC_141696.1, on the reverse strand, counting down.
TGATAAACTGTTAACTATTAATGATGACATCATACTGAACTACTGCAAAAGCCTGTCTGACGTGGTAACGTCTGTGTTCCATCAGGTGGGAACTGAGTCAAGCACGAAAGAAAAACATCCAGCTCATTATCTAGTACCTGGAGATTGGGTTCGAATAAAAGTACACTGACGAAGAAACGGCTTAGTGCATCGCTGGCAAAGACCAAGACAGGTTATTCTGGTAAGCACAACAGCAGTTAAATGTGCTGGAGTAAAAAGATGGGTGCACGCCAGCCACACCATCCGTGTGCCTGAACCTGAGAATCCACAGGAGGAAGGTGAAAGCACAACTGATTCAGATTCTGAAGGTGAACCAGAAAGAGATCCAGATACTGAAGCTCGACCTGGTCGTCGACATCTGGAGATATCAGATGCTAGCTCTGCATCTGAAGGAGAAGGTGAAACTATTGAAGTACCAAATTTTGAAGATCAACCTGAAAGTCGAGATTTGGTAGAGACTGATACCAGTAAGGACACTGAACACAACAGAGATAAAACTGGTAATCAGGAAAGTAATGAAGAACAGTCAGAAAGCTCTGGAAGCAGGAACCAAAATCCTGAAGCTGGAAAAGAGGAAAGAACTCACGATAAGGATGAGCTTCCAAGTACCAGTTATGGAGATGTTCCTAACATAGTGAAAGTACTGACCAAAGAGAAATCAGATTCTGAAAAAGGAAATGACATTATTAAGTTCATTATAAATGAAACTGTCGAAAATTCTGAAACTGATGACAGTGAAGAAACTCAATTGAGAAGGAGTTCAAGAAAAAGAGCTTGGAGAGTGGAACGTAACACTATTGAACCAGAGACAAAGAGAACTCGTAGAGGAGATAATTGGCCTAAAGGAGCTGATGGACTGAAATTTAAACTGGTTAATAAAGTAAGAGAACAAGAAGAACAAGTAAATGAAATAACCAGTCAAAAGGAGCTGTTGGGAAAGAAAATAGAAGTGGTTCAAAGGCCAAAAAGAGTAAGGAGACCAAATCAAAAGTATAAGTCACCTGAATGGACCTATATGATCTTACCTCCTATTGGTCAAGTAAACATCAGCCAAGAAAATTTGAATTGCCAAAGCAAAGAGAAAGAAAGTGAGTAAAACTGTGACTCAGAGGAAGAAAAGAGATATATATAAACTAGAGCTGGGAAAGAGAAAAGCACAAGAGCAAGATTTGAAATGTTGGTACATGAAACATTGTAAGTGTAAAGTAATAATTAAAAATAAAATAAAAAATGCCTACTAATGATATAACTAGATCAAATTGTGCTATTTTTAGAAAATGGTGTAGAATGTGGTTAATATGCACTGGATTATTAATGTTTATATGGTTGATTTTAGCTATTATTATTCCTTTTAGACCAAACTTTGAGAAAATGAAAACAAATGCAAGCATGAATGAAATAAATAATGAATTAAAAGATGAAAAGTTACATGTGTATAAGCCTGAGATACATAAAGATAACTCGATTAGTGACTTCTTAATAAATACTTTTCCAAAATTATTATCTGCATATGTAAAGACCATGGACGCTAGTGACTGTTACGTATGTGTAAAATTGCCAGCAACAGTTTCAGAAGAGGTGACTTATCACCATCTTCCACTTACATATGGAGTTACATGTAGTGTGTTAACAAGTTTGTTTTATAGAACAGGGAAATTGGAGTAATAGTATTAAATTTCTGATGATATTTTTGCTAAACTGAAAATTGTAGCTGAACTAAACAAAATTAAGCCTGAAAAAGTTTTTGGAGAATACTTTTTGGAAACACAAGAGTTGACTCATGATTATGCGTTTAAACATAATTTGACTTGTAAAATGCAAAATGAAGAAAAATCCGTTTTAGCGATATGGTTGAGGAGAGAAGAAACGAATACAAAAGGAGGGAAAAAATGAAACTAATTAAATCCAATATGTGGACATTTGATGATGAAAATATTGAAGGGCATAATGTAAATGTGGCCATAAGTATAGATACACCATTATTAGGGAAATTATATATTCGGAGAGATAACACTGTGTATGACAATTATTTTGTGGGAGCAAGTCAATGTGAAGATACATATATCATAAAGAGAGGTTGGGGATTTAAAGGTGGTAATGACACAGTCTTTCCTTGGATTTATTTCTTATGTGGGAACAATGCTTATTATAAATTGCCTGATCATTGGTATGGGTCCTGTTATTTAGACCTGGTCTTTCCTAAAATGCTCCATGTAGATAGAGGTACAAATGGGATACATGAGATAGGTAAACCTTTAAGTCGTAGAAAAAGAGAAAGTGTATAAGAAATAATAGGCAATGTTTTTGGAGGACTGATACTAGCAGTGGGTAAATCCTTTAATGCAAACAAAATTCGAAAATTGTTAACGATAGTAGATTGTTTGTCAACAGACACCGCAAGTGGATTTCTAATGGTGAACACTGAAATGGTTGCTATGAAGGCTATGGTGATGTAAAATCGTCTTGCTCTTGATATAATTTTAGCAAAAGAAGGTGGAGCTTGTGGAATTTCGAAAGTACAACATTGCTGTACCTACATTCCAGACAAAAGTCAAAACATTGAAAGATATATTACAAACCTTACAGAGTTGCATAAAGAAGTTGAACCACTGGAGGTTGATGGTGTTCTTGAGAAACTTAGTAGAATTTTTTCAGCAGTTAAAAATTGGTTTTATGAAATAGGTAGATCAATTATAGGTAAAGTACTAATTCCAGTAACAATAATAGTAGTGATTTTAATATTATGATTAGGTTTTAAACTAAGAAAAAGGAAAAATGTCACAAGGTCTTTAAAGAAAGTGATTGAGGAAAAACAAGAAATAGAACGTGAAAAGGGAGATATTGAAATGGAAGAAATCAAAGAAAAACTTTATCAAGACAGAAAGAAAATAGAAGATACTAGAGTATAGCCTATACTAATTGAAAGCACTTGAAACATGTTAAGATAAAAATTTGCAAAATGTTGGGATTTGTTTGGTGATAAATCACCAAAGGAGGGAGTTGATGGAGCGAGGTGGAAAAACAAAATGTTGTGTACCCCTTGTGAAGTTATTTCCTCATAACAGTAACCTGAACTAATTGTGTGGTTTTGAAAATTAACCAACATAGAATAGAATGCACACACACAAGTACACGTGGGAAACTAATTTTCTTATGTTGCAAACCATAATTGACTAATTAAGTGATATTGTTATGTCTGTAACTAAGGCAACTGCCATAATATGCTTTTGTCTGTCTAATTGTCGCAGAAAAGATGAAGAATGGTAAGTAAAGCACGCATATATGTTGCTTTATCGGCTAGGTAACAACTAATATGGATACCTTAGTATGGTTGGAGGTAAATAGAAGGGTTACATTTCAACAATTAACGTTTAATTGTGTTTGTTTCTATAATAGTTCCCGTTCTGGCCCATGCAGCCTAAATTAAAATGACGTTTTCTGTGACTCTGAGATTGAAGTGCACTACGCATGCGCGACTAAGCATAGAACGAACGAGACCTGCCTGTGCAGAATGGGTCAAGGAGTCAAGAGTGCCAACAGAATTAAACTTCTGCATTGTGTGCATGGGAAGAAATGAGAAAATAACAAATTAAGGACACAAGTGAAATGGACATCAGCTAAAACAAAGACCACTTTCATGTTTGATGATCGTGTGGAATCGGAACAATAAAATGATGAGGTTATGCTCACCCACCCCTTGTTTTGACCAATCAGAACTGTTGAAGACCCCAAGTGTTTCAAAATGGATTAGTTAGTGAAAAAGGGTATAAAAAAGTACGTTTGGACTTAAGAAAAAACTCTCTTCTTTCCTGATATTCATTTGCATCCCGACATGCTGCCGAATTGCTGAATCTTTCCTCAGGCATAAGAACTTTGAAATTTTTCTGAACTCTAACTTTTTTGAATAGGTACAGAGTCATTATTAGAGGTGAACATTTAGAAAGAATAGAAAGGTGATTTTAGGCAATTATTCTGTCCTATGTTAATTTCTGTGTCCTGAGAGTATGATAATAATTAGTTTATTTTCTGAACTATTAATCCAAATAAATATAAATTCTTGAATTTAAGTATTTTTTCTCTAGGATGTTTTACTAAATGAATAATATAAAATTGAATAAATAAAGGTCATTCTAGAAGATTTTCGCTTTAGAATAAAAATGTAATAAATGGAGAATTAAGCTGGTCTTGTTTATCCTTTAGTTAATTTTTACTAGCAGATCCATTGACAAAATAATGGTGGTGTGTCTGAATAGTTTTCTTGTAAATAAATCATGGTAAAAGATTAAACTGCAGATGTATATATTATAAATAATATTAACATTTAATTTAGACACTCCGCTATGATCCAGTCGCTCTCCTATTTGATCTTCATTGAATCCTTGAAGAAGGGCTAGTGTGTGTGAAAGTGACTCGCAGTTTTATGGGCCCCACTGATGAATAAATGTGTGATTGAATTCTTCAGGGAATAAGTGAGGGGTTTAGAAGAAATTTCTGGAGTAGCGCTTCATCAAGCTCAACATATTCGGTCCTCACACACCTGGGTCAATATCCCTACAGTGCTGATTTGCCATATGTCTCCCATTAACTGTTTGACCTAGAGCTTGAAGAGTTTGCTATTCTTAAGCTCCGCACAGTTTCTGGCTATTTCTAGCAGCCTGTGTAACGAAAAACAGACCAGAGGTGTCCAAGGGAATCATCATGCAAGTGGCTTGAGTCAGCTGAATGGTGGTCTGCCCAGACCCTGGACACCAGACTATTATGTAGTAACTTTGAATGTACCCTTTCCTCTGCTAGGCGTCATAAAGGGACAACATTTCCAGTTGCTAGACCATTGGGGCTGCTAGAACAGAGCATCCAGATATGCCAGTTACTCACACTCTCCCCTTCCCTCCTACGATGTTCTCATCTTCAGCATACACTGTCAACACCTGTTGACTCAATCAATGTGCCTCCAGCATGTGTTTGTCACATTAACATCACACCATCTCTATGGATAAATCACTCTGGGGCCCTTAAAAGTCTCACAGCCACACTGTGTGCACAAACACCATGGCAGCGTTCAGTTGTTGAAACATATTTATCTGTAGGGATGCGGCCCCTACAGTAATTAGGCCAATTGTGAAGATTTTAATGTTGGGCAAGGACATAGATATTGCAGGTTTAAGCCCATATACAAATACCACACCCTTTAATGGTTGCTATTTCACCAGAATTCGAGGTCCCCCTACTGGGAGGGGAACAATCCAGTGCACAACTAGAGGACCGTGGTCTTATTCCATAATCAAATTAAGTCACAAGTTTGTTTGTATGATTTCAAAGGTTTAATCTTCACGTTGTGAATATTATCAAATCATTATATCCGAAACAGAATCCAAAAACGTGTCACTGCACACGATTTCAATAAACCATTGTAATCCTCAAAAAGATCCCGATGCATTTCGGGCAAAGCCCTTTCTCAAGGGATTACTCTGATTTGGTTCCTCCTGAAACATATCTTCAAAGGTTGTTTTTAACTTTTGCAGGGGAAACCTCGGTGTCTGATTTGTAAGGAGTCAGATTTGTAAAGCGGTACTACTTCCTCAACGATTTTATCAAAAGTAATCCTCCCAGTAGGGGGACCCTCGAATTTTGTTGCTTATGCTCACACTGCCTGGCCAGACGGTGTCTTAATCCGGTAGCACACCACAATTCATTACCACATTCAATTTCTGATAAACAAACGCTGTGCGAGCTCCCACTCTCTTTGAATTGCTATTTCACCAGCCCAATATAGCTTTAATGCCAGTGTACCGTGAATTTAGAAACAACATTAATTTATAAAACGCTGCCTCTGCACATATTTGGACCTTACATGGCGCTTGTGTAACTAAAGAAGTGGTAGACAGGCGGACCTGTACATGCTCAGTTTATTAATTTCTTGATGTAGGACAAATGCATTATAAACCGAAGTCCAATTAGGTCATTTCAATTCAGACTCTCGATTACAACTTTGACAAGCTAAGACATGTGCAGTATTGATTACAATAATATGACAACTGTACCCACATAAAGGAGGAGCCCTTGTGCATAAAATCTTGTGACCTTTCTATATATAATAATGACAACATTATTTCAGACATGAAGACTGGGCTACCTACTATATGAATATTATGACTTAGTTGCTTGTGATGCCTGAGAATTCCCAATGTTCCTAGGAACATTCATACACTAATAGAACTACTTTTTGGATGAATAACCTGAAAATCAAATCAAATGCCAAACCAATTTATACCTTTCCTCAAACTTGCTTCACAAAGGATAAATGTCAATAAACCCTAGTTTTATTCTCGAATAGATCTCAGTGATGTCCAATGGTCTCAATGTCACGTGTGCCCTGTTATGACAGTCTTGGCTTCCCAGACGATTACATTTTGCATTCGGGGAGTCGTTTATCCCCTTTAAACGGATGGAGCTTTAAGTTAATGAAAGCCAAGCATGGGCTAGTGTTAAAATCCTGTGTATTATTGGTACAATAAAATGTGGTGCTGTAGTGCAAGAGGCACTCTGATGTATTTAAAACCACGTGATGACCTTTGACTACCATTATTTTCATTGACTTATGGTGTTTTACTTTATCCTAGCGTGAATGTACACTGCCTGTGCTTTGTTTTCTTGAAGATTTCTTTTGTGTCTCTTTGTAGTTTTAAAGTGAGAGGGCTTTCACAGAGTAGAACAGACTTACCAGGAACAGAATGTGTGGGACGTGCATTTTAAAGAGAGATGTGTAATGTACTTCTTGGTCTTGAAGTGCAATGTTATAAGCAGTGGTGCACAAATGTGCATTGTGCTGTACATTGGAAAGTATTATGAAGTTCTTACTATTGGCTTTGACATGCCCTCATGTCATTTTGAATTCCGTCAGCTAGCTTGAGCTTTTGCGCACATAGGCAGACCCCCAGATTACTCAAGTTGTTTAGGCTATTCATATTCAAGCTTGTTTTGTTTTCTGCTTTGGTGGAGACTTTTGTAAGCTTTGCTGGGATAATGTGTGGGAAGTATGCATGGCACCTTTCAGAGCAGAGATAGTTGTGGTCAAAGAAATTTGTGGAATGTACAGCTCTGTCTCGGAGTCAAAATACAGGAGCCTGGCCAGCTTCTGTCTTGACCTTAACACAGACCAGTATGGTCAGCTCGGTTGATTCGTAACAGAAGAAAGGGGGCAAGGTTTCTAGAGCCTTCGCCTCAGGTTAAGTTAAGGTATTAAAAGGTGGGGGATCTTGGCACCCAGACGGGAGCTCACTTGTGGGGCAGACGCATCGTCACAAGGGAACTTGGGTCCCAATCGAGAATCCTGCCTGGCCTGTCAAAGGGCTCCTTTAGCTTGAGTTGGCAAGGATGTCGAGTGAACGATCGATGAGGTGTTTTATTTTTGATTATTGACTTTGTGATGAGTGAGTGAGTCTGCGTGCACTTCAAAGTCTCCAGTAGTTATAATCATCTGAGGTGTTTTCATTGCGATTTGTGAGGGTCTGTGTGCACATCCAAGTCTTCAGTGGTTGTAATCATCTGATGTATTAAGCGTATTTATCTTTCTGATTTCTTGCAGGACGTCCAGTATTATCTGCTTGTACTTCATTTCATATTATCAGCCATGCATTTAACAATTGCATTTGCCTACTTATAACTGGGTTATTATATATATATATATTTTTTTGTATACATTTGAATGTTGTTCATTTGACATCTGGGAAACTCTTTTTGTTAGAGTGTTGCACAAATAAAACCCTGAGCCTTATGCGGAGAACTGTGTTTTGATGTGAAATCCCTTTCCTGGTGGTGTTTTGTTTTTATTGCTTCATCGTGTTTGAGCCTACGTGTGGGAGGGCGGTGTTTTTTATTACTTGGGAGGGCGAAGCAATACAGGCACACTTCAAAGCCTTTTGGTCTGCCAGAGTATGCACTGCTGGAGCGACAGCAGTGGCCCCTCCCTCCCAGAACAAAAAGGGTAGGAGGTAGTGCTGCACCTATCGTGAGTACAGTAAAACAAGGAATGGAGCGAAACACCTATTCATAAATACTGGGAGAAACAGTAAAACAAGACAACTGCAATATAAATAAGACACCAAGTGGGGGCCAAGTTTAATGGAATAGGAGAAAAAACAAATGATGCAAAGGTATGTGAAGGCACCTAGTATGGAAAATAAAACAAGCATTTGCAATGCAATAGGTCTCGCATTAGGAAAGTTTGAGCTATTGGTATTGTAAATGACATTTTTTATTTATGTGTTGGTTTTGAAAATAGCTAAATTAATAGCTTTGTCATTTACAATGCCAATACTTATAACTTCCGCAAAGGTGACACATATAGCATTTGTAATGCAATATGTGTTGTATTTACGTGACTTAGATGTATCGATATTCCAAATAACAATGGCTTTTAATTTTTTTATTAATTAATACTTAAATAAAAGTTATTGTAATTTATAATGGCAATAGCTTAAACTTTTGTAAATAACTTGTGAAGATTATGTTCAGTATATTTTATTGTGACAAAAATCCAAGAACAGAAGTGAAATATTAACATATTTTTGTGACATTTGTAATAAAGCTTGAAACATTGAGAGAACATATTTGAACCAGTTGTTGTTGAATGGTTGCACAGATTGATGCTGTGGTGGCGCTGAGTGATGTTGTGGTGCCTCTGAGTGATTCTGGGTGATGCAATAGATGGATAGAGTGAGTGCGATAGATAGATAGAGTGAGGGCGATAGATAGATAGATAGATAAGATAGATAGATAGATAGATAGAGGGCGATAAATAGATAGAGTGGTATTGTGTGGAGTGTGTGTTGCATTCAGTAGAGTGTAATTATGTTGCATATAACTATGTGGCACTGAGTGGTATTTGGAGTGTATGTTGCATTGAGTGCTCTGTAATTATGTGGCGTGTAATTATGTGTTGTTGAATGGTTGCACAGATTGATGCTGTGGTGGCGCTGAGTGATGTTGTGGTGGCGACGAGTGATGCTGTGGCGTTCAGTGATGCTGTGGTAGCGCATAGTGATGTTGTGGTGCCCCTGAGTGATGCTGTGATGGTGCTCAATGATGCTGTGGTGATTTGATAGATAAAGTGAGGGCGATATATAGGTAGAGGGAGGGCGATAGATAGCTAGAGGGAGGGTGATAGATAGAGTGAGGGCGACTGATAGATAGAGTGAGGGGAGATAGATTGATAGAGTGAAGGCGATAGAGTGAGAGCGATTGATAGATAGAGTGAGGGGCGATAGATTGATAGAGTGAGGGCGATAGATAGAGTGAGGGCGATAGATAGAGCGTAATTATGTGGCGTGTAGTTATGTAGCACTGAGTTGCATTTGGAGTGTATGTTGCGTTGAGCACATTGTAATTATGTAGCATATAATTATGTGGCACTGAGTAGTATTATGAGGAGTGTAGGTTGTATTCAGTAGAGTGTAATTGTGTGGCGTGTAATTATGTGGCACTAAGTGGTATTTGGAGTGTATGTTGCATTGTAATTATGTAGCATATAATAATGTGGCACTGAGTGGTATTGTGTGGAGTGTGTATTGCTTTCAGTAGAGTGTAATTGTGTGGTGTGTAATTATGTGGCACTGAGTGGTAGTGTTTGGAGTGCATGTTGCATTGAGTGCAGTGTAATTATGTAGCATATAATTGTCTGGCACTGAGTGATATGGTGTGGAGTGTGTTGAATTCAGTAGAGTGTAATTACGTGGCATGTAATTATGTGGCACTGAGTGGTATTTGGAGTGTATGTTGCATTGAGTGCAGTGTAATTATGTGGCGTGTAATTATGTGGCACCGAGTGGTATTTGGAGTGTATGTTGCATGGAGTGCAGTGTAATTATGTTGCATATAACTATGTGGCACTGATTGGTATTTGGCGTGTATGTTGCATTGAGTGCAGTGTAATTATGTGGCATGTTATTATGTGGCACTGAATGGTATTTGGAGTGTATGTTGCATTGAGTGCAGTTAAATTATGTGGCGTGTTATTATGTTACACTGAGTGATATTTGGAGTGTATATTGCATTGAGCGCGGTGTAATTCTGTAGCATATAATTATGTGGCACAGGTAAGCAATGTCAGTCAGTAAGGCCCCCAAAGGCGTGTGCCAAGAGGATTTCTATACACCTATGTACCTTAAAAATAATTTTTAAAAAATCAAACAAGGATAGGGTGTAACAGCTTAAATGTACAAGATGAAACCCGGAACAAAAATGTGTAAAGGAAGAGTCATGGAAACTGCAAAGGAGATTCAAAGGTTGTGTTTGAGGGATGCGCTCTCTGAAGGATGGCTCAGTGAGGCAAACATCGATGCAGCGCTATGAAGACCACAGTTTGAATCCCGAAAAGGTCGGCTCAACCGTCCCCCTTCTGAGGGCGGTGAGCTGAATACACATTACTAGAGTGACAGTAACATACGTTATTTACAGCACTTAGAAAAACAGTAGTTGTTACACAGAATGCCTAATTGATCCTTGCTGATATTTATACGTCCTGGTACTTACCAACTCGGGTACTTCCGAGCCGCCTACATAAAGAGCGTCGTACTAACAGAATTTCGCACAACTGTATGTTGTGTCCTATCATTTTGAGAACATTCAAGCATTTAATTGCCCGTTTTTAATTGATACACGAAGACTTGATTCAGTTAAGAACAACAAACGAGAGGAAGCCAGCACTCAACACACAGGAGAGACCCCATTTGTAGATTGCATACGATACAGTGTCTTGAAAAAATCAAGGTGGCATAACAAACACACAAGGCTGCTTCAATTGTACAGTATGGGAACAGAGAACTGTAATAACTGCGAACACAGCAAGAACTGTCCTCGATCGCAGCCCTCATCCGGCCTATTTAGCTGCCGTTTGGAACGTATCCGAACACAGCCGAAAATAACGCCGTTGTTTATTCCCATCACTGGAAACAACTTTCGGACACCTGGCGGCAAAAGCGCTTCTGTCCCATCCTGCTCCCACGCATACACCCGACACTGGAGGATACTTTAAAGCCGTTGTGCCCAGCTTTGTCTTTACGAGGAGTGTTTTAATAACTTATAAATTCCCTACATGGCTTTGGTAATGTATTATACTTTGATGGAAGGGTGAGGCTTAATAAGAGGTAGAATGTGTAAATAATTACAGCTAATCGATAATTGGTGGCAGGGCCAGTGCTGCATTATGGCGAGTGCCGACAACATCATTACTGCACCATTACAAATCGCCACAAGAGAGCGCCAAATTGCAACAAATGGCACCAACAGGCAGGCCTTGCTTCTAGGCGAGGTAGCACTTGAATGGCAAAAGGTAATTTTATCTGGTGCTTAAGATCCTTCCACTGGAGCAGGGTTGCAGGTCTAAGACAGTAGTGGTGTCTTAAGAGTCTTGTCTGGGTGAGGTTTCCCGCAGTAGCAGCAGTGTCACGCAGCAAAGTTTGCATTGTGAAAATGAAAGTGCGCATTGCGCGCTGCAAATGCAAACCAAAATCAATAGGTCTCGCATTTACGTGATTGCAAATGACAATGCCTTTTATTTTTGTTTTTAAAAACATAAATAAAAGGCATTGTCATTTACAATGCCAATAGCTTAAACTCTCATACGTACGAGAACTATTGCATTGTAAAGTGTTTTTTTGTTGCTGAAACCGTAATCCTGCCTTCCTGTCCCAGCTTAGAGGGCAGCTAAGGAATGAGCTTCCCAGAGATAAGCAATTGATTTATAAGGCCTTTGAGTGCCGCATGAAGGCCCCTTGATGTTTACAATCCCTTATGTTTGCACTGAAAGGGGGGTTTATGGCCTTCACAGTCGCCTGCTAGAAACTTCTTAGATGCTAGCTGTGCACTGGCAGAGCTGTGGAGGTGTTTGTCCGAGTACTATAATATCTGTGTGTACACGGATCCGGTGAGAGGTGCACTGGCAGAGCTGCGGAGGTGTTTGTCCGGGTACTAGAATGTGTGTACAGCCGATCAGGAGGGAGGTGCACTGGCAGAGCTGTGGAGGTGTTTATCCAAGTACTAGAATATCTGTGTATACAGCCGATCAGGAGAGAGGTGCACTGGCAGAGCTGGGGAGGTGCTTATCCGAGTACTAGAATATCTGTATGTACAGTCGATCAGGAAAGAGGTGCACTGGCAGAGCTATGAACCTGTTTATCTAAGTACTAGAATATCTGTATGTGCCGCTGATCCAGAGAGAGGTGCACTGGCAGAGCTATGAACCTGTTTATCTGAGTACTAGAATATCTGTACGTGCCGCTGGCAGAGCTCCGCAGGGGACGGGGGCGGTCCGGATGCGAGCGATTATAAGGCATTAGGGCAATAACGTATCGTAACCTGAAGTTTGAGGGTGGGAGGGGTAGTTTTGGAGAATGTGGCAGTGTAGAGCAGGGAAGAAATGAGGCTGTAGCAGATAAAAGATAAATTATACGGGCATGCAAGCAAATTCCAGGAGAATGGCGGAGAAGTGGGAGGATGTGGTGGGAGACGAGGAAGTAGGAAGTGAGGGGGGCGAGGAGGAAGCATATGGCTAGAGGGGAGTACAGGCACAGCTGGACTGACGCCATTATCCAGCAGATGTGGCCCAGTGGGGAGGGGAGGGGTGGTCATTAATCAGGGGGAGGCAGGGAAAAAGCGCATGCATGTTTGGAGAATTAAATGCAGCATGCAGTGTGCCAGTAATGTGATCCTCCCGCCGTTAATAGAGAAACGCAGGACATGTACAAAGTGCCATCCATGGACACTGCCGTGCAACAACAAACAAGCTCTCGGCATTGCTGTGGCGGGGGGTGGGCGGAGGAGCAGCAGCCTTTGAAGTCTGATGCCGAGGCTCAGACAAATGGTGGTGTGCGAGCGGCTTCCTTTCAAGTTTGATAGGGGGTGGCGGGGAAGCAAATGGCGAGTGCGCGCCCGTCGCACATGCACCGGGCATAATCTGCATTCCAAAGCCCTCTTGGTAGGATTTTCTGGTACCCCTCTATATCTCTTGCCAGCAATGCGCAAGCGCATTGGCAGGCGAGACCTAAAATAAGGACCACCACAAAATATGGTCACCGCTGATGAACTTTGAACAGTTTTATCTGTGCACAGATCGAATCTTTGAGGGAGGAGGTTTTGAGAAACTGGTGACCAAGTGAGAAAGGATCTTTTACCAGCACCACAGAATGTTAAGAGCTCCTCGATGTCAGCCCTTCCGTGACTTATTTAAAATATATATAATGGGGGCATGGCTAAGATGGCGGCCTGAGTGGACGCTTGTTCGGGAGGCTCCTTGTCCCGGATCCCCTTCGTGCCCCTAAATCAGCTTTCCATACCCCCTGGTTGACATGCACTTTGCCCAGCAGTGACGAGGTATCTGGCGAATGTCCCAGTGCAGTTGAGCAACCGTACAGCTGCCTCCCTGGCCTGTCACTTCCCTCGCGGAGCGCACTCCGACTGCGGCTGTAAACGCTACGAGCCCTGCTCGCAACAACCCACCAGGAGACCACACTCTGACGGGCCGCTGCCCAGCGCTGCCTGTTGGGCCAGAGTGATTGAGTGTGCCGGTGGCGCTCGGCGCATGCTGAGGCGGGCGGAGCACACCGCAGGAGATGCCAGTGGTGCCGGCCGGGAGGCCCAGAAATCGAGGCCCGGGATCGGGGCCTACCTCCGACGCCCGCGAGCCTGTGGACCAGTGCTCTGACCAATAGAGCGAAAGACGGAGTGACGAGACACCCACCCGGCGGGCAGCTGAGGATTACCAGCGCCGATGTGAGCGGCGGCAGCGCCCAGTCACCGAGGTGAGGAGCGTCGAGCTGGGTCGGCGGTGGTGGACGCGGCGCTCGGGCAGCGTGAAAATCGAGCCCCCGACGTGGGGCCTAGCGCGGCCTGCCCACCAACAGCATCAGCTCTGGGGAGGAGCGGCGACGCGAGGAGGGAGAGCAGAGGCATCATCTTTGGGGGTGCACTGGCGTACAAGACAGCCACTCACCCGCGCAAGCCCAGGGAGCCGGGGCCAGTGCAAGCAGTGTATGACCTGGAGTGGCGGGATTGATGGGACCTGCCCAGCGCCTATAGTGCTTTGCCGGTAAGGAGAGCGAGCGGAAGGCAACATCTGGGGGCCGAGTGGGTTGGATTTCGAGGCGCGGCACCGAGCCTGCGTTGCCTGGTGGTGTCTAAGGCTGGAAGCAGAACCTCTACAGCGCACCCCCCCCCCTTGGGTACAACCTTTGTTCAGGCCCTGATCAAAGTGCAAGTGCACCTCGTGGGTGTGCATTGGCCGGAGGGACCTCTACTCGTGCGGCCCGGCCTGCGAGGCCCCCGAGGGTTGAGCAGTCGGGGGTATCATGGCGACTACGAAACGCAGGGGCGGCCGAACCATCACAGACATGTTAACCAAAGGCACCCCTAAAGGAGAGAAGAGCCTGACGCCTCCGGCAACGGCTAAAGATCCCCCCGGGGCGGGATGATGGAGGGTCCTCCATCACTAAAGCCTTCATAGAGTCCCTATTTAACTCCCTGAGGGAGGACTTCCAGACACTTATGCAAGACATGGCAGGGGAGCACCGGGAGCTACGTCGCGACGTGGACGGCTTGGGGGAACGAGTGGCGGCGTTGGAGGAAGCGGACCATGCTAGGAGTGAGGAAGTAGAACAATTACAACAGGAAGTCGTTCGCCTCCGCGAGCAACAAGTCTATCTTCAGGCGCACGCTGAAGACCTCGAGAACCGCTCTCGAAGAAACAACATAAGGGTGCGAGGCGTGTCTTCCAAAACAAAGGGGAACAGTGTGGCTTACTTTCTGCAGGGGTTGTTTAGAGAGATTTTGGGGGAAACCGATGATTTTGAAATCCGCATTGACAGGGCACATAGGGTGGGCCTGGCGCGCCGGGCGCCTGCCCCCCCACCTGACATCTTGGCCTTTCAACCTGACTTTCCTTTAAAAGAACAAATCCTGAGGGAGGCACGCCAGAAACAGGTGCTCCAATTCCAAGGCCACTCAGTGGCGTTATATCAGGACCTTTCAGCCATCACCCTGCAAAAGAGGAAGGCCTTTAAGGTGGCTACAACGTTCCTGCGTGACAACGGGATCCCTTCCTCCTGGGGCCACCCCTTCAGGCTCATCTTTAAATGGAAGGGGACCCTGCATCGGCTTAGGTCCTTGATGGACACGTGTGCTCTGCTGGGCATTGACCTTGATGCGGATTCTAAAACGGAAGGGGCCTCAATGCGACTTCCACCAACGAAGTCCCCACAATGTCCACGAGGCGTGACCTGATGCAGCAATGGCAGGGGGTTTTCTTTGCACTGCCACCACGCGGGGCTGAAGGGGGGACGGGCGGGGGGCCAACAAGGTCGCCACAGTTGGGGGGGAAGTTGGGGGAGTAGAGTCTTGAGAGAGAAATGCTGTTTGGGGTGGGGGTTGGGGGTGCGGGACATGGGGATCTCAGGGGGGGGGGTTGTTCTGGGGGGGTACACCCCTCTGTCAACTTCTTTTTTTCCCCTTTTTAGGTCTCGCAGAGAGACCTATTGCCGCCCATCCACAAAGCTGACTTTTACGATCCGGATTTGTAGAAGTGCATGTGCTCGTGACCGCGCTTCTATCCCCCTGCCTTGCTCTTCAAAGGCTCCCCTTACCGTGACTCGCATTTCTGCCTAGCCATCTGTTCCACAGCTTTACTCAGATTTCTCCTCCCCCTCCCCTCGTGGACGAGCATGCCCGAGCCTTCCCACTGCCAGCAGCATTTCTCCACAGCCGCCAGGCCACATCAAAGGTTTCCCCAGCACTGCCCCGCATATCAATCACCCTCCCACGCCAGCAGCTCTTCCCACACCGCCACCTGCTCTCCGCCATCCGCTGCATCAAAGGCTTTTTTTTAAATTTAAATTACCATCTGTTCCAAAGCCTTCTTCGAGAGCAGCTCTTCCCGCTCCGCCCCCCAGCCATCTGTCCTTTATTTTCTCGCATTTCTCCTCCCCCTCCCCAGCCACCAGCACCTCCCCTCTCTTCCCTCGCACACAGCCTTACTCTTTTTTTTTTATTTAAACCTTTGCTTCATCGATTTCATGCACCTCTTATTGGGTACATTTCGGAAATGCGTTCTTACCACAACACTACACATATTGTATTCCCGTGCAGCTTCTCAGAAGCGGGAGGTAAGATTGACTTACACTGACGTGACAATCGGTCATAAGATGTTCACTTTCACGGCAGGCCGTGCATTTCCCTCCCCCCCCCGCCCGCCTCCCCACAGCAATGCTAAGCGCTTGTTTTTTTAAATCTCCCACTTTGCTCTCCTGAAATGTTGGCATGTATGGCGTTGTGCTGTCTCATGCAAGCCATAACCCCAGCCTTCGAAACTGCTCGCATGAGAAATGAATGCCATCCTAATGATGTGTGTGCGGCAGAAGGTTTGCAACCTGTAGAGGCACCAGGGCTTTTCGTTCCCCTTCAACCGCAAAAGGAGCAGCTCGGCACATCGCAGTACAAACATATGTGTTTAACCTGGCTCTTTCGTACACGTCAGACCCTAAGTGTTATTCTTGCAAGTGGTGTGGGTGCAAAGATTTTTTAAAGCCTATCAAATGTGTATAAAATACTGTACTTAAGCCTGAAAATCGGTTCTTTGGAGACATTTTTAGTTCGCAGACTGTTAACCGTAGACAAATACCCGGCCCCAACCCCATCAGAATTCAAAGGAATGCGCGCCCCCCCCCCCACAGCAATGCCGAGTGCTTGTTTCTTTAGTGCAGAGCACTCCATTAGTGTCTGAGAGCCATCTCAATTGAGTATATCCATCCCATAACTCCATGTTACTCTCTGTTGTTGCCTGATAGCTTCTCCCTGCTCCTCTATTTTGCACTTGCCTATGTTCCTTTTGCTAATGCTGTTCCCCACACTGCCTTTGTGTCCCCTCACCAGCCCTCCCGCTGTTGCTTTCGTGTCCCACCCTTGTTGTTTCAATGTTCTACCCCCATCCTCCCCTGTGGTGCTTCGTTGTATGCCCCTCCCTCTGGGATGTTGCGTCACAGTATCTAGTGTTGCTTCTGATACCATCGGGACCCCCGCCCCTCCCATCTGCCTACTTCAGGAAAAAAACATTTTTGGGTCCTTTTCTTTTCTTTTAGGTTACCGATCCAATTCCGATGGCAACTAAAAAGAAAAAAATGCTGTCTGCGTATTTTTTTTTGGTGGCTGCATCGGTATTGCGCACTTCTACAAAAGAATGTGCGGCTGTGTCAAAGCATTTTAATTTGCTTGTTTTATTATTATTTTATTTTACTGTTTGATTGTAGGGCGCATGGACGTTTTATTTATCATGAGTGGACTTGAAAAAACAATATTCGCAGAAGGGCTAAGACGAAAATAGTTCGAACTGTTGATGGTGCACAATTAACTTCAGATCTCGTAAGAAACGCTTCTTTAAGATAACAGGTCTCTTTTGAAGAGTGTATTACCGGTACTTTTGGCTATGGCTTTTGGCATTCCTTGGCTAAAGAGATATAGTCCACATGTCAATTTCGCTGGTGTGATCATATCTGTCATGATAATTCTGGAGTCTAACTGAGGAGACTAAAGAGATTTCCTTTCAACTTCTATTTTAATTGTGGCTAAACTCTTTTCTGTGCTACATCAGTTCAAAGCATAGTCTATAATCTTTGCTAAACCTGAGAACTGATCCATTCGCCTACACTGCACTAAATGCAACATACACTCCAAATACTACTCAGTGCCACATAATTACACACCACATAATTACACTGCACTCAATGCAACATACACTTCAAATACCACTCAGTGCCACATAATTACACGCCACATAATTATGCTGCACTCAATGGAACATACACTCCAAATACCACTCAGTGCCACATAATTACACACCACATAATTACACTGCATTCAATGCAACATACACTCCAAATACCACACAGTGCCACATAATTACACTGCACTCAATGCAATATACACTCCAAATACCACACAGTGCCACATAATTACACTGCATTCAATGCAACATACACTCCAAATCCCACTCAGTGCCACATAATTACACGCCACATAATTACAGAGCACTCAATGCAACATACACTCCAATTACCACTCAGTGCCACATAGTTATATGCAACATAATTACACTCTACTGAATGCAACACACACTCCACACAATACCACTCTATCTATCTATCTCCCTCTATCTATCTATCTATCTATCGCCCTCACTCTATCTATCGCACTCACTCTATCCATCTATTGCATCACCCAGCATCACTCAGAGGCACCACAACATCACTCAGAGCCACCACAGCATCAATCTGTGCAACCATTCAACAACAACTGGTTCAAATACGTTCTCTCAATGTTTAAAGCTTTATTACAAATGTCACAAAAAGATGTTAATATTTCACTTCTGTTCTTGGATTTTCGTCATAATAAAATACAATGAACATAATCTTCACAAAAGTTTTTTTACAAAAGTTTAAGCTATTGCCGTTATAAAGTACAATAACTTCTTTTTTAAGTATTAATTATTTAAAAAATTACAAGCCATTGTTATTTGTAATATCAATACATCTAAGTCATGTAAATACAACACACATTGCGTTACAAATGCTATAGGTGTCACATTTGCAAAAGTTAAAACTATATGCATTGTAAATGACAAAGCTATTAATTTTGCTATATTCAAAACCAACACATAAATAAAAAATTGGTCATTTAGATTACCAATACTCAAACTTTCCTAATGCGAGACCTATTGCATTGCAAATGCTTGTTCCTCTTGGTCTGTTTCAGTTTTCACAACATACACGGGGCGTCTGTCGGGCTCCCTCCTACCGGGCTTCGGCCCGTGGACGACACACCCTGCTACGAGTCAGGGTTGAGGGATGATGACTTACTCACGCCTTAAGATCCTTTCCCTCAATGTGCGAGGGCTAAACAACCCATCAAACGGCGGGCGGTGTTGTCCCTTTTAGAGCACTCCACAGCAGATCTCTGCCTCCTCCAGGAAACCCACCTGCTACCCAAAGACCAACACCGACTTAAATCCCGTGCCTTTCCTACGCAACTGTTCTCGTCCTCCTACAAGAAAACGGCAGGGGTAGCAATATTGGTGTCCAGATCATTCCCAGGCAGGGTACTCCAGCATGAAGCGGAGATAAAGGGGCGCCTACTGGTGTACCAGTTCCTAGTGGCGGGCCAGACTCCGGTGGTGGGCTCTGTATATGCACTCAACGAGGGGCAGGAGGTCTTTCTCCAGAAAGCACTAGCAGCAGCTACGGCCAACACTGAACGACACTTACTGCTGGGGGGGGGGCGACTTTAACCTAGCTTTCCATAACACGATGGATCGCTCATGCCAAAGATCGGGTCAGGTGGGGGCCCTTTCCAAGTCTGGACATGCTCACCTCCGGGACCTGGGCCTCATTGACTTGTGGAGACACCTACACCCACACAGTACGGCTTACACCTATTACTCGGGGGCCCATAAGACTTATGCCTGGCTAGATTACTTTCTCTGCTCCTCCCCACTGGTACCACGAGCGCGGGAGGTAGACATCTTGCCAGCATCACTGTCAGACCACTCCCCGGTGGTGGCTACCTTCACGCTTCCACCCACACCGATACTGCAGCGACACTGGTGTCTTCAGGAGTCCCTCCTGCATGTTCCGTCTACGGTAGAGCGGATTAAAGCAGCCATCACCCACTTCTTATCCCACAATGACAACACTGAGACCTCGCGGGCCACGCAATGGTCCGCGCTTAAGACCGTTCTGCGGGGCGAATTTATATCTATCGCGGCGGCGAATAACAAAGAGCGGGCGCAGAAAAGGGCGGGGATCGCGCAGAGAGTTGCCGAGCTGGAACAAATGCACCAGTGTACGGGAGCCGCACGGGAATGGCGCCAACTGTGCGCAGAGAGGAAAATGCTGGCAGCTCTGGACCAAGACAAGGCGGAATATGCGGCCCTCCGCCTTCGCCATGCCCACTACACAGGTGGGGATAGATGCGGACGCCTGCTTGCGAATAGGCTGCGAGAGCAGCGTCAGAGGCAAGGGGTGCAGGTCATACATACCGCTCAAGGCGACTTGGTTTCCGACGAGATGGCGATAGCAGAGGCCTTCGGGGTGTTCTACACAGTCCTCCATGAGGGCGACTCCCTTGACCCGCAGGCGGGCCAGGGGTATCTGGAGGGAGCACGCCTTCCCTCCCTGAATCCAACGCAGGTGGCCTTCCTGGACAGGGCCATTGGCCTGGAAGAGGTGGTGTCCGCAATCTCGCGCCTTAAGCTTGGGAAGTCCCCAGGCCCAGATGGGTATCCGGCGGTGTTTTATAAAACGCTCTGCCACCAGATGGCCCCCCTGTTGCGAGATCTTTTTAACTCCTTTGCCCAACCTGGTGCGATACCCGCGGAGCTCTTGGAGGCGTCGATTACAATTATACCGAAGCCCGGAAAGGACGCAACCCGCTGCAGCTCGTATCGACTGATCTCCCTCCTGAATATTGATTTCAAACTATACACGAGCATTCTGGCAGGACGGTTAGCTCCTTACATGCCACAACTGGTGGAGCCGGACCAGTCCGGCTTCATCCCACAGCGCCAAACCAGCGACAACACTAGGAGGTTTCTCCATCTCATCGAAGCGGGGTCGCGCACCCGACGAGACTGCATGCTCCTGACAATCAATGCCGAAAAGGCCTTCGATAGGGTGCACTGGACCTATCTTGAGCAGGTCTTACATCACTTTGGAATGGGGGATGTGCTATGCACCCATATTTTAAACTGCTATAGGCTGCCTAATGCGGTGGTGCGCGTCAATGGACATACATCCTTCCGCTTCTCGATCAGCAGAGGGACCAGGCAGGGGTGCCCCCTGTCCCCTATCTTATTTGCTCTGTATAAGGAGCTGCTAGCGCAAAGGATCCGATAACATGCGCTTATTTCAGGAATCAAATTTGGGGGGGCACACACACACACAAAATTAGCTTATACGCAGATGATATCTTACTGTCCCTCACCGATCCCGTCCCATCTCTCCAAGCACTTTTTATTGAACTGCCTGAGCAGGGTGGGGTGGGGATACCGGACCTACAATTCTACTTCTGTGCGACACAGCTCCGTAGCCTAGTAGAATGGCACTAGTTGGAGTCTGGTAAAACCTGGCTTTTCAAGGACCAGGCGGTGGCTGGCATGCCCTTACAAGGGATCCCTATCCTCCCAAAGTACCATCTGCCACCTAATCTTTACGCGTCCCATATTACCTGCGCAGTCATGGAGGTGTGGGACTGAGTCGCTACCAAACACGGCCTTCCCTTCCCCCTTGACACCATTGCTTGCCAACCCAGAGTTCACCCCGGGTCTAGACCCCAAAGCGTTCGCAGCGTGGCGTCACTCCCCTTGCAGGTCCTTGGGGCATCTGTTTAACCTGGATGGTATCCTTTCATTCCAGCAACTGAGAGAGGACTATGGCATCCCTGAGGGCGATAGGCTACCCTATATGCAGGTGTGTCACTGGGCTCTTCACCCACTGGTGAGGCCAGGAGCACAACGTCATCTCACCCCGTACGAGAAATGGCTAGTCACGCGCACGTCTGACAAAAAATTAATCTCCGATCAATACCAACATCTCCTTGTTACAAACTTCTACACTTACAATGCTGGCAGATGTAGGTGGGAGTGGGAATTGGGGAGGGCACTCACAACCAAGGAATGGCGCTGCATTTACTACAAGGCTAGACACTCCGAATATCATGCAGGCCTCACCGAAACCCTGACTAAAGTGGCCACTTACTGGTACCATAAACTTGAACGCCTCCACCACTTTGACCCCCGCATTAGTGACCGCTGTTGGAGAGGGTGTGGGGAATTCGGCACATTGGAACATTTGCTGTTGAGCTGCGACCGGTTGCAGGGGTACTGGACCACAATTCTGGACGACATAGACTCACACCTGGACACCCAACTCCCCCGCTTCCCAGCATATATCCTTTTAGGACTGCCCAACGCCTTGATGTATCCCCTAAAATCACAGAGAGGCCACCTCATCGCTATTGCACTAGGGGTTGCCACACAAAACATCCTAGCACACTGGAGGTCCCCACAGGCCCCCCCACATACAGGCTGGTTGCATAGGTTGTGGATGGTGCTCGGCATGGAGAAGCTGTCGCTTGGACTGGCAGGCAGAGGGGAGGAATTTCCGTAACTGTGGCGGCCCTTTCTGATACTACTCACAGGAGAGTTCCGAGAACTGAGCTGTTCGAGATACCTGCGCCTTCTACAGTTGGCAGACACCCCAATCCCAGCACTGAGGGAACCCGCATGCTCAAAGAAGGCCAAACCCCTCAGATTTTTCCATGCCTCCTTTTCCCTTCTTGTTGGGTTTTCCTTTTGCTTTGTGGACAGAGGAGGGGGGAGAGGGCGGTGTTGACTCGTTTTTGGGTGTTTTGCATGACCTGCATTGCTGACCAGCTCCTAGCACGTACTTCGTAAGATTGTCTGTATGGAATTGAAGTCTGCATTGTCTTGCCTGCAGAGGAGCAGGAGGTCTTGTTTTCTCTGAAATTCCAATAAAGAGATTTAAACCATAAAATAGATATAATTTGTAACAGGCTTTAAATGTAAACATGTGGGAGAGTTTGTGTAAGAGGCCTTTTATATACAGCTGGTGGTTATGCTGGGGTTTTTTCTGGTCTCTTGACATTTGCTCTTCTTTATGTTTTTAAATGCTGATACAAATATGTGTGCAAACAAACAGAAAGATGGCAAGATCTCATGCATGTATCAGAGTGAAAGCAGTCCAGCATGCCAGGTCACACTTCTCAGGAACTGGCAAAATAGGATTTAAATCCTGTAGCAATTCTACAATTACCATCAAAAGAGCAACATTCACCTATTGGTGGTAATGCTGCACAGAAAAACATTGGATTCTAAAGGAATACTGACCAGTAGCACTGTACCGAATGCTGGCAGCTTTTGTTAACTCTAATTATAAGAACTCTTGCTATTGGTGACCCATAAAGTAGGTAATCCTATGAGCCACCATAAAGACAGACACAAAGGCCATCCCAAAGCTCTCTGGAGAGTCCAATTTGAGACTAAAATCAATTGCACATTATTAATGCTTTAATAGACATGCTGGTGTTGTAATTAAGTTTCATCTGACAGGGTAACCCAGTTTGAAGAGGAACCTTGGTAATTAATAATTAAGAGGAAGCTTGGGACTGTTTCGCAGTGACGCACTTTTAGGCTAGTGTTTACAGGGAGGTGGCCCAAATTACTGTTCATGTCCTGCAGCAAGTACCACTGGTAGCTCTGATGAGATACGCAAAGAAAGTTGCTCCCACAGTAAGACGGCTCACAGCAATACTGCTTCGCCTGGCCAAATGGAGGATGGCCAATCATTGACCTGCACCTAAAACCGCAGAATGGCTGAGGGATGCTGCATTTGTCAGGAGCAGCTGGTGAACGATTGTATCTCATGTCAGCACGATCTCAGCCCAAGGACATTTGGAGACCATTGGCTGTACATTTAAGACTACGAGCACGGATGTGGTCCTGGAGTACACAAACGCCACGATGACCCCGGACGATGGTCCCCGATCGTGCGTACTGCCAGCTAAGAATGCCTCAAGATTGGAGACTGGCCCCGCCTGTTTGACTCGCATACTACTTCCGCTTTGATGCTTGCTGTTCTCAATGTCGTACTTGACGTTACTCAACTTCACACCTACTCATTAACTCTTTATCGATTGTTGCAGTGTGGCGCTTTTATGATTGTAAGGAATGTTTTCCCCCTTCCCCGTTTCCTTGCACCCTCCCTCTATGTCTGTTGTTTAAATGATGATAAAAACAAATAGATAAAAGAATAAACATAAAGAGGAAAATACCAACCAAGATAAAGCAATGTTAAGTACTTGGTTCATGCTCTCGAGGAAAGAAAAGCAGATGAACCCGGTACAAGCTGTCCAGTTAAGAGGCAGAAAATAAGAGTGACAATGAAGACAACGAATGGTATGCAATGGGTGGGCTCCAAGCCCCTTGCGGTATACAATATCTCTTGCACACGAGAGGTGAGGCCAACACCACATTAATGTTTGGTCCAGAATACCGATTTTATGAGCTACTGGGGCATGGTGGACATTTCAGCCCAGCAGATTAAATCAATAACCATTATCAGGCCAAAGATATATTGAATGAGATCTGGATTATAAATAAGAATTAAAACACTCAAGACTATAGTGCAAAATTGAGTTTGCTATGTGCTTCAGTGAAAAAAAAGGAATGGTAACTTACAAATTAAGGCCAGTGGCCATGGCACCTGAAAAATCAAGCCAAGATTGATTACAGTCCAGTATGAAAAACTAAATATAGTACCTCATCTCCAGGTAGTTTCACCGAAGGCACAAGTATAGTATCCTGACAGCCAACACTGGTCAGTTCCGCATAGCCTCGTTGACATCAACAGTGGACAATATTTGCCCCCCTCTAGACAAGTTGCCTCAGTTGGCCAAGCTCCGCCCCCTCTGGGCAAGTTGCCTCTGTTGGCCAAGCTCTACCCCTCAGGTCCAGGGGCCCTTCACCCCAAGGGATCACGGTAGGGGGTCTGCTTACAGTCCCCTTGGAGCTTTTATTACCAGCCCCTCCAGCACAATTCTAAAAGAGCCTGCTTGTCCTCCGAGTCCACGTAGGCACAGCAATTTCTGGGCACAGAAGAGAGCCCTTCGATTTAGTCCAAAGGTTAAAAGGTATAGACATGTACAGGCAACAGCTAATTGAGGAGGGGAGGAGGGGAAGGCATCGCCACTTCCATTCCCCCAATCAGGCCTATGTATCACAGCAGGGCACACGGTGCCGCCCACTCTTGGCCCAGCATTCAGCAGCTCCCCAACACTGTCGGCTCCCCCTGGGGCCACAGGCTCACCGCAGTATATGGATCAGGATGCAGTGCAGCTTTTCCTCCAGTGCGCGGCTGATGCCCTAACTGTCTTCACCACACCACTCATGCCAAATGAGGGGCTGTCTTCGACTGCTCCCGTTCTACCCATGCAGGGTGGTAGATCGCAGCACTACTTTGTGCCGGGGCAATGAGCAATTTCCTCGGGCTGGCCCGGCTACTCCACGGCCTCTGGAGACGTTATGGCCACACCGCCATCTTGGGTGCGGCCGTCCCTTGTAGTTTGCTCAAGCTCTCCATTACTCACCAGTCCCAGGGCTATATCAGAGCTGCGGTCATCTAGGCCCCCTTCTGCTCTTCGGTCCCACAGTGCAACCTATATTCGGTCAGGGGGATCTAGGCTCACTGCCACACAGGCAATAGGCACACGAACCGTGCTAACTAAGAGCAGACTCCATGCACCCTTGGCTATGCCCATAATCCCAATAAAATTGATGTTACACATGTCAGAAGCAAAAAAGGAGATTACAATTCATAAAAATATCATTTAAAGTGTCTCCCAATAGGTTTGCACATTACCATACAAGTTAGGCAACCCACAAGCATCAATGGAGGTTAGTTTACATAAACAAGTAATACAAGTAATGAAGTCATGCAGCCACATTAAGAGCCATTAATCTGCATTCTGAGCACAACAATTATATAGTTGGTGACCTAGTGCTTTTAAGACTTCGCAGGTTCTGTGAGGTAAAATTATTATTATAGTAATTTACCACTATGGTTTTGTTAGAGCCAATACCCTTTAAACAAACCACCTGATAATAAGGTGAACCACCAGGTAGCTTGGTGACTAAATCAGAAAATTTGAATTAAATCAAAATACCTGAACCTACCTTATCCCTTCCCATATTATAGCGACTGCAAGGTGACAATGGTGTTATAATAGGCATCAATAAACAAGCACTGGGAAAGCCAATATGGCTCGCATATGCAAGAGCTATTGGCTTTGCCAATGTGTTTTAGCCATGTTGTACATCAACGTGGCTAAAGGATAGTGGCGCAGAGGAGAGTAGCACAGAGTGAAGTGTTGTATAGTGGAGTACAGTGGCATGGGGTGGAGTATAGTGGAGTGTTGTAGAGTGGAGCGGCGTACAGTGGAGTAGACTGGACTGCAGTACAGTGTTGTAGAGTGGCGTAGGACAGTGTGTCAGAGTGCAGTAGAGTGGCGTTGAATGGTGTATAGTGTCGGAGAGCAGAGTGGCACAAACGCTCCCATTTTTACATATTCACCTTTGAAGTTGACATATTTTAAGACTTTTACTTTTAGCACATCTACCTTGCGGGCTTGCACAGGATAGTGTCCTCAGAAAGTGTTTGGCTTACAAATGCATTTGTTTGTACGCACATCATCATACCATTGTACATTTTGTCCTAAGACCAAATACACTGTACAAATAGCCCTTGCATATTATAGTCTGTTTGGAGAAAGCTCTGAATTGGTAGAATCAACAATGACAGTCGGATCTCAATTCAGACAACAGTGCAAAAGGGTCCCGTTTTTATTCTAAACTGTGTTTCAATGGATTGTAATGGTCGCCCCATGCCTGAATTCTAGCCAATCTGAATCCCACCCTGTTGGATTCTTATCAATTTTTCTGGTAGGTATTTTAACTTTCATTACCATGTAAGAACAGCTTTTTTTTATCAGGATGGCCGTTTGTTGAGCTTCTGTTAGA
This sequence comes from Lissotriton vulgaris, assembly GCF_964263255.1. Classification (NCBI taxonomy): domain Eukaryota; kingdom Metazoa; phylum Chordata; class Amphibia; order Caudata; family Salamandridae; genus Lissotriton; species Lissotriton vulgaris. The sequence continues at coordinate 140,304,526 of NC_141696.1, read as the reverse complement.
TTGCTTTGATTTAGAAAGTGTGTGGGTGTGTGTATTGGGTGGCTGGCAGCCGCTGTACATAAGTTCACCCGCACTCAACAGCTTTTCCCTATGCCTGACGTTCATGAGCATTGTGTGGGTTGTCCTTTGAAGGCTACGTTCAGAAGGCTGGCCCAGTCTCATTTGTTAGTTCTCTGGAACCAGAGTACTATTGTAGCATTTATTAGGTTTTACAGCTGGAGGATGGACTCTTTACTTGACATGCCAAAATTGGGTCCCTGATGACTCCCCATTTTATAGCGCCGCCTATCTCTCTTCTCCCATTATCTTTGGAATGTCTAGTAATAGATGAGTCAGCCAGACATATACATATAAACGTATACCATCACATCTTTATTAGTTGTCTTTGAATGGTAAATGCAGCTAGTCCTTAAACCACATAACAAAGAGACCCCTCACATGAACAAGCGCTCAGAGCACCCAGACAGTGAGACAGCCGCGCAGCCGTGAAAGTGCAAAGCGGGAGGGGGGATAAAAAAAAAGAGCATGATGTAAGGGTGCCGCGAGGAAAGCCAGGCAGGGAGAACACAAAAGGGAGTGGGGGCCAAGACATGCGCTGCTCACGAAAGAGGAAAGCCAGATGGTGCCTCTGCTCGTAAGCGCGCGCGTAACCGCAAGCTCTAGACCACCACAAGCAAAAGAGTGTGGTAGCATTTTCTCAAGCCCACATATTAAAAGTCTTCCGCTGGCTCAGGCGAGACCTAAAAAGGCGCAACACTCATGTGTCGGTTGTGAATGCCTCTTACGCCCTTAGACAAAGTCTTCGCAATATAAAAATGCCAAACATAAAATCTGTATCATGCCAGTCACCCACACTCCAATCCTTTCCTTCAAGAATTTAGGACATAGCATTAACCTTTGATGTCAGAAAGAGATATTTATTGACTGAATTGCATACTGTAAAACTGTAAAATCTGGGATCAAACCCGGCCTCCCTGATTGAATAAATTGTGTGAATCTAGGTAAATACTTTATTTTACTGTGCAAGCCTATTTTTTTATTAGCAGATTAGAACACTTTCAAATTTGTGAGTTCACAATGGGCACTGTGCAAAAACCTCTTGTTTGATTTAATGGAGCATAATGCTGCTGCGTGTACAATAAAAATTTCGACCACAAACAGGGTGCACCTGACAAATGACTTGCCTCTTCATTTACTAATAGAATTGTCATTAGGGCGGGAACAGGAATGTTTCTCAGTGTATATTTAATAACTATTACTTATAATAACGGTCTACAAATTAGGTAATGTAATTGGATGTCTTAAGCGGAGAAGCATTTTGTGTAAAGAAATGAACTTTTGGGGAATTTGCAAGATACCTTATGTTATAATGATCATACATGTCATAATTTCAAGGCTCAGCTCGTGCATGGGCTCTTAGAGCCAGAGCTACCCTCAACTCTGCGCCCCTTGTTAATCTGTTCGCTCACCCACCTCTCTTCCTAGACAAAAGCTGCACCCCTACCTCTAACACACATGCCTTTCATGCCGCGCTCATCTAGCCTGCCTGGACTCTGTAGTCCTTCTTCTATGCCGTTGATGTTATCCTTTAGAATGGTTTTGTGGCGTAGACCGAGAGCCATCCGGCTTGTACCACGTCATGATCACGTCAGCCACTTTCACCTTCACTTTATTCTAGGTCCGGGCGCCGCAGCTCTGTACACCAACCGGCGCGGCTAACTGCCGCTTGCCTGTCTAGGCCTCAAACGTATTGGTTCACCCACACCCGGGGAGGGTCTGAATGTGACGTAACATGGAAGCCCCCTCTCCGCACCTACCGCTCTGCAGGCCGGGTGCTCCTCCCACGCTCACGTGCACGTAGCCGCTGTTGCGTCTCAGAGACGTCCGGGCAGAGCTTAGGCCACGCCTTCGGAGTCACGGCGCCCCGCCCCAGGAAGTGAACGAAGATGAGCGCACGACTGTTAGTGCAAAGCGACTGCTTCCAGGTGCTGAGGTGAGCGTGTGTGACGTCACGGCCGCCCAGAGTGATGTCATTTGTTGTCCTGTTTACGGACTTTTTCTAACACATGTTTCGTGCATTTTTGTAGGAAAGCTGAAGGCGAAGCCTGGCTGTCTTGTAAGATACAAGGTAAAGTTTCTAGCCACCTGTCTTCTGCTTCACTTGCTTGTATTGTTGTCTCCCAGCCGTTTTTTTCCTGTTCTGGTAGGTACAAAGATTAGAAAAATCATCTTAAGTTGGTATTTTTCCCTTTCTTAGAAGCTACTTAAACTATAAACATAAGAAGAAACCACTTTGAAATGTGTTCTACAGCTGCCATAATGATCTTTGACTGGTAATTGAAGTAAACAAAGGCAGAAAACCCATGTGAAAAATGAAAACAGATATTTTCATATAACGTTCAATTTAAGGTTCATGTTCGGGACTTTGCAGAATCTTTAAATGTGAACAAAGGGTCGGTATTTTTCTCTGGGACAGATGATAACCCTACTTGGTTGTAGGTCTCAACAAGCATGTGCAATGCAATAGGTCTCACATTACTGAAAGTTTAATGTTGGTGTTGCTAATAATAATTGTAAAGATACATGCGAACAACATTCGTAGAAGGGAATTATCTTTATTCAAGAATACCCTGACACCAAGATGAGTGTCGTCCCTCCATCAAGACTCAATGCAAACTGACCACCTCAACTGCTGCCTATGCCCAAGATTCCAAATGGAATGTAATTCTGTCATAAGGCCTTAGGCATACGCACCCAGCAAGAAGGGGATTCGCGCGGGCACTAAGTAAACCACAATACTAATGCAACGCCAATAGCTCAAACTTTCAGTAATGCAAGAGCTATCGCATTGCAAATGGAGCACAGCACTTGCGCTTTAGCTTTACACATGTTAAGCTAAAGCACGAGTGCAGCGATTGCTTCAAAAGTAAAGAAATAGAAAAACTCCTTATTTTTCTATTTCTGTACTTGTGAAGCAATCGTGGCATCCATGCTTTAGCTTAAGATGTTTAAAGCTAAAGGTGTTTAAAGCTAAAGCGCGGGTGCCACAATTGTAACTAAAGTGAACCAATAGGGGAGAAAATGGCAGCGTAGTGCTTTTTTTTTTTCTTTCTATTGTACACCATCTTGATTATTCCTCACTACAGAAGGGGGTACATGAAGCTGTTGAGGTACTCACTTTGAATGATGTTCAGGACTGAAAAAGCTGAGGTAATCCTTGCCAGGTGGGCAGAAAGTGGCACAAGTACCTAAGATCTAAGTATCTTGGTAATTCACATGAGAGACAGCTGAAGATGGCTCTGGAGGAGCCAAAGAACACTGCTTATACATAACTGCTGATTTCCCTATCTGCTGCCTGGCAGTAGGAGCATTCCTTGATTTCCTCATGCATTTCTTGGGCAGGGATTTGTGTTTAATTAAATCAATAATGTTATAGGGTCCACAATTCAAACTGGATTACTTTTGGCATGCAGTATTGAGTCTTAATATCTTTACTCTTCAAAGCTACTGTTTTCATAGACATGATAAGAAACGGTCTTGCATTAGCCCTGCATGAATTCTAACATATGCCCTTCTAGCTACGTGAATATGTTTGCAGCAGGCACACAACCTACTGATCTAATTATGAGGAAAAGAACTTGGAAGCAGCAAACTACACTACTTTCTCTGCGAAAATACTGGAACTCCCTGTGCTCTTTTACTAGGACACAAACATGTAAGCTGCAGTTTACGCGCTGTGTCCCGCAGCAGGCCATTTAACCTTCTACGATCTTTTATGACTATACAATCCTGTGACCGACAGATTGCACACAGGTATATGATTAAAGAACCAATCTATATTGTTAGGTTTCTTGAACAATTTATATATTTAAAGAGTTGTATATAGCGCTGGCTAGACCCGGAGGTATCAGAGCACTTTGCATGAGGTTTCACAGATTTACAAGATTACATCAGTTTCGATTTACATCAGTTGCTAGACAAACAATTACAGGAGCACAGAGAACGAGATAAGTGGAGGGTAGAGGGGAAGGGGGGGAAGGGTAAAGAGGAGTGAGGGAGAAACGGCAGAAAGACAAAGGAAGGTCCGTCCAAAGTCCGGCTGGGTAGGTGACGGTCGAGGGGAAAGTCCCAAAACCTATCTCCTCTATAACTATCTGGTAGCTCCCCCGGGCTTTTGCCAAAAAGCTAGGTCTCAATGGGAAACATTTAAAGAACATGGAGGTCAGAATAATGGAGCGTAGAGGGGAGGGTGAGAAAGGGAGGAAAGGGGAAAAGACAACAAGGAGAGACGAAAAGAAGTCAGTCCAAAGGCCTACTGGGTAGGTGACGACCAAAGAGGGAGTCCATGACCCATCTCCCCTATAGCTAAACCAGGTAGCTCCATCGGGCATCAGTCAAAATAGTTCAGTCTCAAAACATTGAGATAGGAGAGAAGGAGAGACATAACTAGAAGGAGGATGCGTGAAGAGAGGACAGGAGAGATGAAAGGAAGTCTGGCTAAAGACCAAATGGGTAGGTGACGTCCAAGGAGGGAATCCACAACCTTTCTCCCCTATAGCTAAACCAGGTAGCTCCATCGGGCATCAGACAAAATAGCTAGATCTCAAATGACAAGGGAAAATTCACAGGTAAACAGGATGGGGACTAGGGCCAGGACAAGGTGAGGGCAGAGGTCAGTAACAGGCAAGGGGAGAGGAGTAGAGCGGGGAGGAAAGAAAGAATTACAGATGTTCTCAAAAGGGTAGGCGCAGTCCTAGACGGGTAGAGTAAGTCAAAGTTCAGCGGGGGGACGAAGTCATCTTTGTTTATTTATATAATTTTTATTGATGCAAGTGCAGAACAACAATACAATCAAATAAGGAAGCATCATGTAATAGTTCTGTGCAGGGAGGCAAAGTACAGATCAATACAAGTACATGAAGGTCAGTCTTCAGCAATACAGTGCCTGTGGCAAAGAACGATAAACCCTTATCAAGGAGGCGGAATATTTAATACAGTTTCTTCCAGAGGTGCATATGGAGAAGAAAAGGCTTTTAGGCTTGGTGAGGCGGGGTGAGGGGAGCCCGGGGGAATGCCAGGCAGTGGACACTTAACAGGCAACTCCGGCCGCCGCCGCGGACCCTGAGGCCGACTGGGAGCGCGGGAGAGGCAGCGGCAGGATCAGAGGGGGGATAGGGAAGCAACTGGAGCCCACTCTGCTCTTAATAGGACAGGATGAGAACGGGCCTAGGTGTAGTGCCTCGACCAATGACACCTACACATCGACCAAAGCGGTGGCAATCGCGGTCGCAGGGGCAGCAGGAGGGACCGGGGACGCGGGCTCGCTAGGGGAGGAGCGGGATTGGAGGTAAGCGACCAGGGGACCCCAGATATCGAGCGGGCGTGATCTAGCCGGCAGCAGATCCCAAAATTCCGATAGCAGTGTTTGGCAGCGGGACGCATCCTCCAGCCAGGCCGACACCAAGGGGGCAGGCCGATGGCCCCAACACATAGCCACCCGGCATCTAGCCAGCACCAGGAGCATCAAAATCAGCCGGCGCACCGCATCTGGACAGGGCTTGACAAAACCCAGGAGACAGAGAACAGGATCCGGAGAGACGGCAGCGCCAACAGTCTCGGAGATCGCGGAACAGACCTCCAGCCAGAACACCTGTACCCAGGGGCAAAGCCATGCCAAGTGAGCAAAATCCGCAGAGGGGGCAGAACACTGAACGCAGGAATCATCAGGAATGAGCCCTAAGCAGTGAAGATGTCGTGGAGTGCGATAGAACCTGTGTAAAAACTTAAAATGTATTAACCGGAGCCGATAATTTGGGGAAAATTTAGTAGTTTGATTACAATAGTAGAGCCAATCGGCATCCGAATTATCAAGACCCAGGTCGGCACTCCATGCCTCACGCGCCCGCGTCGTGGAGGCCTGGGAGGACGACAGGGCAGAGGCATACAGTCTGGTAACAAGCTTACAAGGGGAATCCGATGTGTATAACAAATCCAAAGCAGGAAAAGTAGGCGAAGGCTGCGGAAAGGACGGGTGCAATTCTCGGCCGGTGGCGCGTAGCTGATAATACAGAAGCGTGTCCATCAAGGATGGTGATTCCGGGAGCGGATAGAAAGAATCATTGGGGTATAGATCAGCCACAGTCTCGAGGCCCCCCGACGCTGCGTCCCGAGACTTACAGGATGACTGGAGCGGGGGAAAGTCCGGGTGGTTAGCAATGGGCATAGTGCCTGCTGATAGAAGAGTGAGTCCAGCCAGTCTGCGCAGATAGGACCACGCCCAGCGCAGCGTCTCCACCGTGTTAACCTCCGAGCTGGGACGCACTACAGTGACGAACAGCGCAGTAGTGAGGGGCCAGTGGGTGGCGATATCGGTCTCCACCGCGACGTGAGGCTGAAAGGGAGTGAGATGCAGCCAGAAATGCAGGAAGCTAGCCTAAGCGCAAAGGGCATACAGCCGGAGATCAGGAGCACCAAGACCACCAGCGGCCATCGGCAAGGTCAGGATTTCATAAGCGACCCTGGGCTGTCGCCCCGCCCAGATTAAGGACACCATAAGAGAGCGCAACCTGCGGAAAAAATAAGCAGTCAGAGGGATGGGTATGTTAGAGAAAAGATAAAGGAATTTGGGGAGGACTACCATCTTTGCGACGGCGACGCGGCTAGCGAGGGAGAGTGGCAGCCGAGTCCACTGGGGAATCTTGGACTCCAGCCAGTCCACAGCACGGCCAAAATTGGACCTCCAGAGGTCGTCCGGGTCCCTGCTCGGCCAGATGCCGAGATAGCGGGTAGGACCCGTAGCCCACACGAAGGGATAGTCGGGCACAAACGGGAGAGTGGCATCCGTCAGGGGGAAAAGTACGGATTTATTCCAATTAATATGGACCCCCCGAAAGCCCTCTGAACCGAATTACCTCACGTACCAGGGGGCTGAGATTTTCCTGAGGATGACGAATAAAGAGGGTGATATCGTCCGTATACATGGAGACCAAGAGGGAGCGGGATGAGAAACTGATGCCCCTTTGGGTGTGGTGCTGTCTGAGGCGGGTTGCCAGGGGCTCCATAGCAATGGCAAAAAGCATGGGCGACAGAGGGCAGCCCTGCCGCGTGCCACGCAAAATGGGGATAGGGTCTGTGATTTGGCCATTAATGCGTAACCGAGCGAGTGGGTAAGTGTAAAGCAGTTTAATATTCCTCAAACAATGAGTGCTAAATCCCATACGTGAGAGAACGTAAAAGAGGAAAGGCCAATCCAGCGTGTCAAACGCTTTGGTGGCATCGAGCAGCGCGGCTACGGCCGGAAGGTCGGGATTAATTTGATGTAGGACCGAAAAAATAGTACGAAGATTATGGTTGGGGAGGGTGATGGTTGGCATTAAAAGAAGTAGACGGGAGGCGATAAGTTTAGCGAAAATGTTATTATCAATATTAATGAGGGAAAGGGGGCAGTAGTAATCACATCAAAGTCCCCCCCGATGAGGGGGGGTGCCGGCTGAATATAGCCGGGAATAAAAGGAAAGGAAGCGGGACTTTATCTCTTCGGAAGAGGTGGTGCGATCCGGTCCACCGTCTACGAGGGCAGTGATGTAAAAGGAGGCTCGCGGTGGGCGCAACAAGTTGGTGAGGGTGCGTCCTGGGCGGGCCCCCTCCCCGAAGCGGCGAGCACGACCCTCCCTACCCAGAAAAGATAGCTCGCGGCCAGCCTCGTCAGAGAATTCAGAGTGCTTTTGACGCAGGAGCGCCAATGCGTCGGGGCCAGCGCCATTCGCAATGGAGGCGTCAAGGTCCCGGATCTCCCCTTCAAGCCTGGTAAGTATGGAAGGAATGGACCGAAGGACACCGGCCTGCTTGGATATGCACTCACCCCGAATGAATACCTTGAATCCCTCCCATAAGGTGGAGGCCGAATCCACAGAGCCAACATTAAGCTCAAAATAATTAACCACAGCAGTATGAATCTCGTCGCAAAAGACAGCATCCCGGAGGGCGTTGGAACGGTTGCGCCAGGTGAATGCGCGGCGCTGGGAGTCCCGGGGGCACAGTAGTAGGCGGACCGGAGCGTGGTCGGAAAGTGTGCGCGCCATGTGAGTGGCGTCCAAAGTCCAAGAGAGGACATCCGGCGAAACCAGCCAGAGGTCATTGTGCGACCAACAGCCCCTAGCACCAGAGATGCACGTGGCCTCCCGGGCATGGGGCCGGAGGTGACGCCAAACATCGACTAGCAAGTTGTCCGATAGGTTGGAAGACAAAGCAGCGGCCGCGTGCGGATGAGACCGGTAAGAGCCCGACCTGTCCAAATCTGCAGATAGAGTGACGTTAAAATCGCCACCCCATAGTACCGCTGCAGGGCCACAGGAGGAGATCAGATGCCAAATAGTATAGAAGAACTCAGGGTTGTCTGTGTTGGGGCCATACACCGAAGCAATAGTAACAGGTTGAGCGAGCAGCATCCCGTGAAGAATCACATATCGACCCTCAGGGTCGACTATGACACGTGTGGTCTGCCAGGGGTGACCGCGGCCCAGCAGAATGGAGACACTCCGGCGTAGGAAGAGTACGTGGATGAGTGGGACTCCCCCCAGCATCTTGCGCCAAGCCTGGGGGTCGAAGCTGGGAGCAGGTGAGTCTCCTGTAAGAGGCAAATGTCAACATTGTGACGCTGCAGGTGGGCATGTGTCAGACGGGCCTTGCAATGGTCATTTAGGCCACGGACATTCCAGGACCAACAAATTAAATCAGCCATAGGACAGGAGATGTTGGACGATCAGATCCGAGGCGTGGGGCGGGAGGCCAAGCAGCAAGCGGCCTAGTGGAGCCATGGTGGGGAAGAAGGGCCGGCAGAAGAGCACAGACGCGGCAGGAGCATAGAATGAGAGGGAGCCATCGCAGGAGGAACGCCAGCCTCGACGGGAAGGGGGGGGGGAGCCAATTGGGCCGGAAGGAGACCAGCACATCAGAGGCAGCACGTGAGAGCGGAGAGACTGCAAAGGTGATGGACCAAAGACATAACAAATTGCACAGTATCGCACATTAGATGCCAAAAGCGAGGACCAAAAGGACTGGGCCCTATCTGCACCAGAACCAGCATTGGTGAAAAGAAACAGAAAATTGACAAAAAATACAATAGTCCACCATTTTCCTGGAGGAACAACCCCCCCCCCCCCCCGAAACCCCCATGGCAAGTTGCACTCAAAGCACAAAAAGCTGAACAACCCTCAGTTGCCCACCCGTCCCCACCCACCACCGCCTCCCAATCATGCAGGAAATGCCCCCTCCAATCCCCCCCAGAGCTACCAGAGCTAGAACCCAGAAACGAACCCTCAGGCCACCCCCCACCCACATCAACCCCCCAATCAGGCTGAGCATACCACCCGCCCCACCCCGGGGACCCACAACCAGGAGAGGAAAAAGAGAGGGTAGAACTGGGAATCATCCTGTGGGGGCATGGCGGAACCCAGCATACACCCCTGCAGGGAAGCGGGGTGGCCAAGCCAGTAAGTAGCAGACATCAATAAAGGAGAACCATTCTTAGTCACTACTCATTCAATGTCACTGAGGTGCCTGGACCCATCAGGCTGAGACGAAGGGGCGGCAGAGCGTGACTCCTTGTCCAGTTTTTTGGCAAACGCCATGGCCTCCCTAGGATCTTGAAAGACCAGTGTCTTAGCCCCATGACGAACTCGTAGTTTAGCCAGGTAGGCCAACTAATATGAGACTTCGTGTTTGAGAAGATTCCGTTTAGCAGGGAGGAATTCTCTCCGGGCGGCCTGCACAGCGAGGGTGTAGTCTGGATAGAAGGAGAGGTTGTTGCCCTGATGGTTGATGCTCCCCCTCTCATGGGCCGCCCGCAGGATGGTGTCACGGTCTCGATAGTTTAAGATCTTCACAATGATCGGGCGTGGGGGGAGGTCAGGGCGGGGATGAGGCCCCAACGAACGATGAGCCCTTTCGACAATGAAGACGGTAGGATGTCGCCAAACAGCTCCCTGAGCAGCAATACTGAAAAATGGCAGATAGCGGAACCTTCATAGCAATGCACCTGACCCACAATAACCTCAATAATACTTTCCCCTTTTTAAGTGGTAATCTTGGGTTTATGTGCACACTGACACAAAACCCGCCATCACAGTGATAGTTCTATACAGAACTTAACATAAGCACAGGTGCACCATATATCACAATTGTGAAAAGACAATAAACTTATTATAAAGACACAAAAGGTAATGTCCAAAAATCTTTTTTGATTGATCCCTGAGCAGCCCCTCCACAAAGTCCTCCATTTTAGTAATGTTCGTGGACTCCTGTAGGGCCGTGATGCGCAGGATGCTCCTCCGAAAACGGGCCTCCAAGTCCTCATCTTTTCACCTATGACCGCAACGAGCTTGTCCATCTGCAGCTGCTTCTGCCGGTCCTGGGTGGCTGAGTCCTCGGCGTCGGATACCCGGGACTCGACGTGCAGTAGGCGGTTGTCATGGGAATCCACCCGGGACTTCACGTGATCGAGGCAGGCAGAAAGTTGGTCCAGCTGAGCAGCAATGCCCGTAACCGTGGACTTGACTTCCAACATTATGGCTTTAAGGTCGTCATCACGGGAAGGCGAAGTGTTGGTTGCCCCTGCAGCGGAGTCCGCACCCTCGGCGCCCGCAGTGTCCTGCCGAGAAGATCGGCGCAGATCAAAGGTGATCTTAGGTTGTTTTAGGTTGTTTTTCCCCATTGTGTCGAGCCGGGATGAGACAATAGCAGGCCACAGGACACCAGGGACGACAGAAGCATGGCCGCATCAGATTCACACCGCCAGGCAAGGAGGAGTAGCCCAAGGAGAAAGCAGCGGCAGAACAGGGTCTATAGCCAGCGGACACCGACCACCACGCAGGCCCCAGGCACCTCAGGATGGAGGCGCACTGCGAGCCAACCAAGTGGTCCAAAGAGCTCCAAAGGGTAGGGCAGCACAACAGGAGTTAACCCCCCCTTGAACCAGGGGGCGATGGCGGTGGGCGGCGCGATGGCCAGAAGAGATGGACCCCCCCAGGGACCCAGCAGACAGCGCAATGGAGGTACCACGTAGAATCCACCGGTCAGCAAGGATCACAGGCCAGGCGCCCTGGAGGCGTCCCCAGCCGAGCAAAAAAAGGGGGGGGGGGAAGGAACAGATTACTGCAGGTCCAGCAGCGACGGTCGAGGCCCCAGGGCCACAAGTGATGAGAGGACGGCTGGCAGCAGAGCGGAGGCAGGTGGCACCTCAGGTAGGAGGCCAGGGGAGTGGTGGAACTCCCCAGGAGCAGGTGGCGACCAGCAGGGGACCAGTGCCGGTCAGAAATGACCCCCAGAGGGGGAAGAGCCCATGCAGCAACCCACAGTGGGTGGGCAGGCCCCAGCCAGCAGCAGTAGAGTAGGAGCAGAGGCCCGGCGGGAAACTCACAGGGGCCGCTGGGGGCGGAGAGCAGCAGCAGGGCCACCCCCGCCACCCGTCCGGAAATTTAGGCTGGGGCTTCACCGGGGCCTCACCGGATCCCAACAGCAGGCCCAGGCCCAGGCCCAGGACGAGAGCGGGCGTCGCGGGAGCAGAGGAGTGGAGAACAGCAGGGCGCTCCCCGCGCCAGTTGATAGCGGTGGAAGGAGCGAGCGCGCCACCAAAGGGGGTCGCCAGCTGAGGAGTGTGAGGAGGGCCGGTGCCGGTCGGCCGCCGCAGCACACACCAGAGTCCGGAGGGGCCAGAACCAGGCCGCGGCGTCCGCGACCAGCCAGCACAGCAGGCGGCCCCCAACCCCAACAGCAGTCCCTGCAGAGACAGCGCCACTCACCCGCTCCAGCAGTGTCGGCAGGTCAGCGGCAGGTCCGCGAGCGCCCGCGGCCTACGGGCCGCACCGGGGAAGGCCTCCGGCCCAAGTACACAGCGCCGGTCACGAGGCACAGAGCTCCGCCGGCGACGTTCACAGCGGGGTTAATGGAGGATCGGAAGACGCCGCAGGAGCTCCGGAGTCAGGAAAACGCCAGGTAGTGTCGATCTGACTGCGATGCCTGTCGGATCCTGACGGATAAGTATGATTGGCCGGCAGAGCCCACTTACAGTGCGGCCATCTTGCAGCCCGCCAAGCCACGCCCCTCGACGAAGTCCTCTTTAAAGTCCATGATGGGGTCAGGCATCCTTGGGCCCTGTTCCACATAAAAGAGTGTCGAGAGCGGGGGATCTTTGCAGGGTTGGGGGTGCCCATTAGTTGTAAGACAGGCAACAAAGAACACCCCTGGCTTCCCTGGGCACCCTGCCCTGTGGGTGCGCTGGGACACATTGGGGGCCGCCGTTTTGCCTCGCGTATGGGTGAGGGGAGGAGGGGGTCGCTCACCTCGCTTCTTCAGCAACCGGAGGCTCAGGGCAGACAAGCTGGCATGTCCGCATGGCGGCGATCGGTGCTTTGCTGTGATGAGGTCCCTTAAAGCTTGCGTGTGATCCCGAGGCTCAGATGCTGCGCTGGACCCGGAGGGGACCCGTAGCAGAGTATGTGGAGGTCCAGCAGAGCTGAGCTGGCCGCGGCAGCAGCTCGTCTCCCCCACCGCGAACCAGAGAGTCTCGGGTGGTGTTCATGCGTTAGGCTGCCTTGGAGCTCGCTGCAGGGCCCACCTCTGTCTGTGACCGTTGTGAGTGGCTGGGTCCGCGCTGCTCCTGCTCCCGGTTCTCCCGCTGGATGCCTCGGCTCGGGCCGGCTCCGAGGTTCGGGCTCAGCTCCACTCTGGGTTCCACTCTGCAGCTGCAGCGGCGGGCTCCTCACACCCCCGTTCCCCGGGGTGACGCTCCATCCAATTAACTTCTTATTTGTTTGTTATTTGCTCCTAACGTCCTGCAATTACCACATCCAAAAACATGGAAAACCCTCTTTACTGCTTGCGAATACGGTTCCCATCAGTTACAGCACAAAAAAACTGCTTCCCACCCAAAAAAATCAGAAATCCATGTGCATATACCATTTCCACAAGTTGTATCTAATTTAATTTTAATTGATGGTAATAAAATGGTTCCTTCTGTGGTAAACTGGTGGCAACCTACAGGACAGTGACTGGAATCTTGTGTCAGTTCAGGAGTTTCATTCTGCTCGTGTGGATAGACTAACAATCACTGGGGGAGATTTGGGGGGTATGGGGGTTCTTCCTACCACTTCTAAAATCCTGATTGCAAAGTAAACTTCCAAATTTGTCTGAATCAGATTACCTCTGTTGTGCAAACAACGCTCCCCTCTGTTTTTATTTTTAACCCAAATTATTTTTGCATGTAAAACGTGGTGCAAATCGTGCAGATAAATTCCTAGTTCCTGCATCTCTGAACAGGGGAAGACTCACAATTATTGTGAAATCTTCCCTTGTGGTGCTATAAAATCTGCATCCTGTAAATACCAGAGCTCGTGGTACCACTGTTTATCACATACCCACTTTTACAAATATAGAAATAAAAGTGTTTGTTCCTTTCTGCCTCATTGTGGGGAAAAGGGGCCTGTAAGAGTACGTGTTATCTACAGTCTTGCATAAAGCTGGGGTGACAAGCAGATAAAAGGGATAAACGTACGCTGAAGACACACAAGGAAGACACAGGAAGAGCAGAGAACGAAAGAAAGATAGACTACATAGGAAATTTACCTCAATACTAAGCTAGAAAACGAGAAAAGTGGCAGAAATAGAGTTAAGGCGGTGCTGGATTTATGAAAAGTGGAATTACCGCTTCTATGCAAAAGAAGAAAAATAGTGGTCTCCTCCACCGCTAGGCCAAAAGACAATAAAAAATTTGCTAGTATTCGCACCAAGAATTTTCAATTTGATTAAGGACACGGAGGCGAGGGTTATGCTTTCTCTTTCTTTACTGCAAATAAACAGCAGACAATAAAAACTTTTTTAACATATTGAAAACATTACATTCCCAGAGTGCTTAGCGTAGCACTATCATCAACCATAGAGAGTAGCCCAGAGGTCTTCAAACTTTTTTGCCCTGAGCCCCCCCTAAAGCACAATGTTTTGAAGTTAGGCCCCCCTCCAAAACTATATGGCAAGGATTTGGGGAGGGATGATCAATGGGGGCGGGGATCATGTTATCACTTCTGGATTGCTTTTCTGTAGCTTGTAATCCACACTGAATGTGGGACTTATAAAAATGCAACAGCATCAAACAAGAATAGAATTGATCCAAAACACTACTGCCCATAATTGGGGTGCTGTGGGCCTCAATGCACTCCATCTGCTGCATTAATGATGACTGTAGCCCTTAGAAGCGGTCTATCTCCTCTTCTTTCACTCCTTACCCACAATGTCTGACCATCACTACAATCTCGCAACAAGCCCCGTCTCTTTCTGAAAGAAAATGAGCTACTGCATGCTGCCCACCTTTTTTGTGCCAAGGGCACCATCTGTCCTAATGCTAGCAAGGAAAATGAGCCCCCATGCACCCTTTTTATGATTCTTGTAAAACATTCAAACTTGTGATGTTGTGGAACCCTGGGCAAACGTGCCACTGCACCTATTTCACTAATGATAGGTACAGACGTTTGTTAACAACATAGCCTCATCTCACACCACCCCTCTCAATCCTATCTCTCACCATCTCTCTCCCTCTCATCTCCCTGCATCCCTCATCTCTCAGATGTCCAAATCAAGGCGTCTCCTCACCACTAACTTTTCCTCTCCCTTAGGTCATTGCGCCAAGGTTTCAAAGAAGCACTGGCACAGCTGCAACTGCTGCACCAATAATACCTACAGCTTCAGACTGTCCACTCTTCCCATTCAACTGGGCCATTACTTTAATTTATTTTACTTCCAGGCCAGATGCCCAAACAGGCTTTCTGCCACTTTGTGTAAAGAATAGCAACAAAAAAGCACATTTACCCCTCCCTCCTCCCCTGTTGCTTAGGTCCTGTTCTGTGTGCAACAATAGTGACTTGAGCCCTGATGCTAGTAAGCAAAATGCACCCTGTGTTCTGAGACCGAAAGCCAGAGCCCTCAGAACAAGAGCACAAGCAGCCTTAAACCTGTTTTGGCCCACTTGCCCTGGTCAATCGGGTGAGTGAGGCCTATGATGGAGTGAGCACACGAACCAGGTCTAGGTTCTTACAGCGTGGAGCTGAAGAAAGCACAAAAGGAATGGGTGAAAAACTTGAATTTCTCTCTACTACTGGTAACTGCTTGAGGCTGCATTCCAGTCCATATTTCTTTTGCTCGCCATGCCATCTCTAACAGGCACCAGCCATGCTCCAATTTTTGCACCTCTGTGAATAACATGCTCTAATTTTAACTCAATGATATCCCCTTTATCAGCCTGTGAAGGGTGAAAGGTTGGACAACCCTGCTTGAATCCCTAATCTCTTCAGGTTGCTCGTAGATATCTGTAGATAGCACAACAATGGCATATATACCTACCTACATACACCCAGCTGTATATAATGAGCAGTAAGCAGGTTAATATATGGAAGGTTCATTTTGTTATTTGATGTCAAAACATAATCTTCTGTTTGTGCATTTTACTTCTAATAGTGCTGCCCGATATCACTGGCTTAACAGCGCCAATAAATAAATAAAACTCTATTCAGATGTATGTTATAATTCAATACACTTGTCTAAATGTTTGAACTTTTCTGTACAAAGCAAAATTCTTTTGGCATAGCACAGCCTTTTAACCACCATATGATGGGTATTTATTGTGGCTTACATGTTGAAGTGGAAGTGTTGCTGGATACTCCTGCTATCTACTTTTTGATGAGTGTGGGGTGTCATAATGGCATTTTTGACCCCTCCCGATTTCCACCAATCCACATTAAATATGTATTTATTTTTATAGTTTTTTATAGCACGAACATAACCCTTGCGTGTATCAGAGCGTTTTACAAATTTACATAATGCGTTACAATAATAACAATAATATCATATTTGAAGAAGAAAAATACAGGATAAAGGCAGCACCCAGAAAAGGGAGGGTAACGACCTAAAATAATCTATTATGATAATTTAATTCAACAGAAAGTTCGAGTTCGATCAGCCTTAGTCTGAGGGCCTGTATAATATTTGAAAAGGTCGAGTCTGCCACAGCACTGTATTGCTATCACCACGTTCACTCTCAAAGAGAAAGCTTTAACACGAGCTTTAACACAATTAAGTGCCTTAGGGTCAGTACACTCTTCCTGTCTGCCCTGGGAGAGCATTTTTCTGTTTGTTTGAGGAGGGCTGGAATCTCGAAGTGACTTAAACGCATACAAAAATGTTTAAATTCAAACTAAACGTTTCCAAATTCGCACAACGAAATGGGATTGTGGGGCCGGGTAAGAGTCTGGGGTGTAATTGTGGTGCGCCTTTTCAGCTCTTTGTTGCAGCCGAGTCGATATATGTGTGCTAACTTACAAAAGGAGGTCGCAGGGGGCCGATGCAGCCCACTCAGCACAATGGTAGGTGCTCGCCTGTCTTGGATGCCGAATTCACACTCACTGACCCTGCTCATGTCACTCGGAATTACAGTCCAGACGCCTTTTTATGGGCTTTAACTTCTGCATTTAAATGACGACAACCTAGAAACGCTCCTTTTGCGCTTCCAAGCTGTCTTAATTTACATGTAATTGAAGACCCATTGGCGCCCCCCTGGGAACACTTCCACGCCCCCCAGGGTGGCGCGCCCCACAGTTTGAAAGACCTCTGGAGTAGCCCTATAAATGACTCTCCACACCGGAACACTTCCTCTTTCTTTGCTCAACAAGCAGAATCCAACTTGAACCGATTTATAGTCCCAAGAACATCAGGAAAGCATCCAGATCATATCCAACCGAAAACAAGACTGGAACTGTCGAACTTGTGCAAGAAGGCCGAAGACCACTCCTTCCCAAGAGACCATGACTATGGTTTATTTACCCTTCTGGTCTGTGCCTGAAACAAAAAATCATTCTCGTAATAACTGACATAAACCTGTTGTTTAGGGAGGGTAAACAGGACAATTATGCATCATAATATGTATTTTGGGCGGAATAATCCTCGCCTCCGTGTCCCTAATAGAATTGAAATTTCTGGCGCGAATGCTAGCAAATTTTCTATTCTGTTACAGGACCGGAGGCTTCAGATTATGCTAGTTTAACGCTTATCCAAGACAACAGAAGCAACATCGCCCACAGGTTTATAATAAAATTGCTTGAAAGTAGAACTGGAAGACCAATCAGCCGCTTCATGATATCATGTAAACTGGTACCTAACATAAATGATTTTCAGGCCATAGTGCCTCTGGCTTAATGTGCTCCAAAGAAGCCAGTGTCTATACCCGCCTCTGACATTACATATCTAAGCCACCTGGCAATTGTAGCAGTAGCAGAAATAACGGGTTTGAAAGGTTTCTGCAAAGCAATTAATAACCTTGAACAATCGGCTGGTCTAAGAGAACGTGTACAATCTTCATACACCTTGAGACATTTTACAACCCAAAGTTTCTCATTCAAAGGAAAAGCATTGTAATCAATAGATTTGGAAAAAAATTTGGTGCGTGCTGTAATTACAAATGACACACTTTCAGGCGAAAATATTCTACCCTCCAAGTCCAGCACTCTAACATCAAAAACCCTGCGGCATGCAGATAAACACAGATACATGGCTAACTTAGCAGACAATTGTTTTCTGGACAGTAATTCGTTATTAGGCCTGTTCTCAAACAAATTCAGCATTTTAGAAACATCCCATAAAGAAGTGTACTTCGCTTTAGGAGGGTTTGCTATACGTATTACTTTTAGAAGTTTACACACTACTGGATGAATACCCACAGGTCTGCCATCCAGATGTACATGGCCTGCGGAAATGGCTGAACGGAAATTGTTCACTGATCTATAGGATAAACCGTCAGCGGCTTTCTGGGAGAGAAAGTTCACAATTTGAGAGATATCTGCTTCCACGGGATCCTGGTGCTTCTCCAAGCGCCTCCAGAAATGGCGCAATTTGCGTTGCCCAAGAAGCAGATAGCGCGCTGTGTCCACCCAGCGAGAATATGCAGATCAATCAGGTCTCCAGACTCCTTGGCTACTAGAGCCAATTCCAGGATTTTTGACAAGGGGCTGATGGTGTCTAATAATTTATCCTGGCACCCTCGCCAGGCTCGATCGATCCCTTTCTTGGGGTCCTTCTGAAATTT
This sequence comes from Lissotriton vulgaris, assembly GCF_964263255.1. NCBI lineage: Eukaryota > Metazoa > Chordata > Amphibia > Caudata > Salamandridae > Lissotriton > Lissotriton vulgaris. Next base: position 140,286,405 of record NC_141696.1, on the reverse strand, counting down.
CTTCAGGAAGACCAACATATTGGGTTCAATATCCGGCGTCTTCGTGACCTTAACCGACACATCTGGGCGAGGGCATTCCGACCGCAGCTGGTTCCTGACCTCCCTATCAAAACTGCGCTGGAGATTTTGATGAATGTAGTCCGCCACCTCCGGGGGAGGGGCCGAATCGGATGACCTTGGGTGCACTATATCTTGCGGGTTGAAGTTTAATGAATTTGTGGGCTGGTAAATGGGAACGGATTGTGGATAAATTGATGCCTTCTTTGCCTTCCTTTTATTAGGAGACACGGTGTTCCCAGTGGAGTTAGTGTCCGTACCAGTGTCCGTGTCCGTACCCACCTTGGATGATGAGGCGAGTGGAGTCCAAGATCCTGAGTATGGGTGATCCCTGGCAGAAGGGGGGGCAATTTAGTAAGGGCCTGCGCATGCGGCCAACTAGGCGCCTTGGTGGGTGCAGGTTTTCCCCCTGCAGACGACGTGGAAGGGTTCGCAGTGTCCTGCTGAAACAGACCATGTCGTTTCGTAAAATTTTCTACCTGTCCCGTACTAGGTTTCGAAGTGGCCACCAGAGCCTTTTTAACGGTCTTAGGAACTGCTGCCTCCATCACCTTGTTGACGGAATCCTGTAGGGATGCGTCCAGAGTATCCACAAGGTTCTATTTTAGGAAGGGGCCATGCTCTCTTCATAGTACCCATACTTATCCTTGAAGTAGGCCCAGCCTTCCATGCCAAACTTACAGCTGGAGACACTTGTGATAATAAGAATAATGTAGATTCCAAAAGAATCGATCAAGGGGGAGCAGCCCTGGTGCCCATTACAATTATATTATATAAATGCTCCTCAGCAAAGCTGTGGTCCACAGATATATCAGCCCGAAGGCGTCAAGAACCACTTTATACAAATACAACAAGCCTGCACACAGCTTGGGGCCTGCCTTATTCTTCAGTCCAGGAAAGGCGTCCGTGAAGGGTACAGCAGAAAACAAGATTGGGCGTCGCGTAGCCCAAAAATAGCCCAAAACAAGCCCAATTGGGTACGCAACGTTAGGCTCCACAAGTATTCTGGCCCGTATGAGGAAAGGCGCTGCAGGTAATGACAGGGTGCAGCGAATGTGAGGAGGAAAAAGGTATTCGGAAGGTGAGGGACGCTTTTGTAGATAATCGCCACCTTCTGTGTTCCCGCTATGAAGAGGCAGCGCTGCACGCTGTAAAATATGCACAGCGTGCAAAGCAGTGATAAATCACACAAGGCAGTGTCTATTAATTAATATAATCGTGTAAAATATAGATACAATCGAAATATCAATGAACAGTGAGAAACAAGAGTTATGGCAAGACATAAAATCGAGCACTTAACTCTAGGCGAGCAGCAAAGAAAGAGGAAGTGCTCCGGTGTGGAGAGTCATTTATAGGGCTACTCTCTATGGTTGATGATAGTGTTACGCTAAGCATTCTGGGAATGTCATGTTTTCAATATGTTAAAAACGTTTTTATTGGCTGCTGTTTATTTGCAGTAAAGAAAGAGAAAGCATAATCTGAAGCCTTGGGTCCTGTAATAGAATTGCAGTGCAATTACGTATAGCATCTGCTAAAAACCGAAACGTGTGGTAATTAATTCAGTCACAAAGGAATGCATGATTAGTTCACATAAAGCATTACAGCCAATCAAGGATTATGAATCAAAAATGAACTTTAGATAAAATAAATAATAATGCATTTGTGTTTGTTTCATACTCACAGGGTCTAATAACTAATTATAACGTAACTGAATTTTAATTCGGATTGTGTGACTTCATATGAATCAACAATTCGAAAAACCCGGCAATGATTTCAATCCATTAGTCTCACTGCACAAATCAGTGCCTCCTGGGATTTTTAGACGGGCTGTTCTTGAAATTAATCACTTGGACAAAGGAACCTGCAAAGATTATTAATGAAAATGAAAGCCCAGACTGGGAATTTGCTGTGTTACTAGGTGGGCACTTGTGTAAATTGTAAAGCGCTTTGAAAAAGACTGCGTGCTTTACCCCTGTTGTTGACTCACTGACCTATCCTGCGTGGGGGCAGAAGAAATGTTTTTTTCTGTTTCCCATTTGGCCAGAGTGAAAAAAGACCAACAACTGCTCAGAGAGACTTTACACATTGCAGTGTTCCTGTGCAACCACAAAATAAAGTAAAAAGAAAGATTTACAAAAATTTGGTTCAGCGAAAAGCCATGTACATTTTGGGGCTGGCCTGCCCCATTAATGTTTTAGAAATACGTCATTGCAGAAGTAATACAGCTTCTTGTATAAGTGTAATGTTTAGAAGCAGGAGCAGGCGGGTGTCACGAGCACCAACCACATGCTAGACACAATCCTTTGCAATGCGAGAGCTATTGCATTGCAGATGGATCGCGGCACCTGTGCTTTAGCTTAAGATATTTAATGCTAAAGTCCGGGTGCCGCAATTGTAACAAAATTTAACAATTAGGGAAAAAAATGGTGGCCAAGCTCTTTTATTTTTACTATTTATTTACTTTTGCTACAATGGCAGCCCTATGCTTTAGTGTTAAATGCCTAAGATGTCAAATGCTAAAGGGCGTTTGCTGCCATTATAACAGTTAAAAAATAGATTTAAAAAAATATGCAGCCTCGTTCAATGCACAAATAAAAAAGAAAGACGGTCCACCATTATATCAGCTGAGGTGTGCCCCGCTGGTTATATGAAAAAAAAATGAAAGCCTTGCAGGCAAGCGTGTCTAGCCTGCAACAGCTGGCAGGACTAAGCTATTTAAGAAACTAGTGCTCCAAGGCTATAATTAAAGCCTGCCGAGTAACAACACATTTAACCTCATGGGAGGTTGCAAGAGGAAAGGCGGTAATAAGGAGGCACTAATATGCCTATTGACAAATGAAAAGCCACCATTTTCAAAGGACAGGGACAGTAGCCAATTAAAAAGATGGGCGGAAAGTGGGCGGAGCTTCATGCCCAATCCTGAATACAACATGTCTTGAAGAGACAGTGCAAGCGCTGCCTAGGCGAGACCTAAAAAGGAACATTGTGGTAGGTTGGACAACTGTCAACCTGGTCATGCAGCAACCTTTAATCACCAGGTACCTAGTTCACAAACAGATTCATTTTAGCCTTAGCTAAATAAAAAAAAAGATATTACTTAATGTCCGCAAGGCCCCACCTTACTACTTCTGAGTTTAGTTTGAGACACAGTCTTTGAACTTTCAAGTTTCCCAAGTCAATGCATGAATAGCGTAGTATTTTTTGACTTGCAACCCTGATTTATAATGGGAAAATTAGAACTATAAATCTGTTAATGCAAACAAAGGACTTTGACAGGAGGATTCACTGACACATGCATGGAATTGTGAACATTAAATTGCTCTGGGGTTTGTGTTGGACGGACAGCAGTGTGCACCTTAGAGCAAATCGTGAACATGCATCGAAGGTATATGGCTAAATTATATGTTAAAAATGTAACCAGTATTTTAAACACACAGATACAGCGTGTTGTCCTTGTTTGTGCCAGGCACACCTTTTGAAAGGTGCGCCCAGCGCAAACAAGGAAATGTGCTGTATTAGGATGAATGCGCAACCTCCAGGGCAGCCACGAACTCACGCTGCCCTTGGGTCAGCACATTTATGTGAAAAGCAGAACGGCTGCTTCAAAGCTGCTACGTGTTTCACAGTGCAGGCGGGGAACGCGCCTACACTTTGAAGGGGGAATAGAGATTCCCTTGCAAGAGGGTGCAGTGAATGACTGCACCCTCCACAAAGGGGATGTCTGGGGGGTGGTCCATGGGACCCCCTATGTCCCTCTAGAGGGCTGCCATCAGGGGCGCACTGACGCCTCCTGACACCTTCTTTGCCTCTGCGCCCGCTTCTAAAATATAGCAGATGCGCAGAAGCAAAGGGGTTCCCTCATTTGCATTAGGCCATTCCCCCATGCAAATGAGGGAACTCCCTATGAAGATATCCCTGGTACTTTATGTGCGCTATCGTTATTACAGAGGGGGCACAGAAGCGTCTGCGGCCCCATCTGTAATACCAAAGTGCCCTAGGGTGAGCAAAGTGGGCGTAAATGCCTGTTGTGCCCCTGGAGCACTGCATAATATGGCCCCAGTGGACTTGAATGTTATAGACTATGTTGCAGAGCATGTGGTTCTGCTGAGGTATATAGTTTAAATATTGTAGAATGCAGTATATTTCTTTTATATTTTGGGCTGCAGTAACTTTAACTTTTTATTCCACAACAAAACCCAAGATCATATTTGTACATCCATGTTATGGAAGGAAAGTAAATGGGTTGTCGAAAAGGTACATGTTTTTTTCCATAAAGCAAGACTTGGTTGAATCCATTGAGGAGTTTGTGGTGTTATAAACTGCACTCTATGTGACTTGCGATTTTGAGAACATATGTTAAGTGTTAATATGATAAAAATTATTTATACAGCGCACGTACACCAACAGTTTCTTGGCGCTTAAAGGACAGGCTGAGAAACGAGCAGTGTGGTATGATCCGTTAATTGTAGGCTAGGGAAAAGAGCATGGTATTCAACGCCCTTTTGAATTGGGGATAGGAGGGGATTAGACGAAGAGCTGGAGGGAGTGAGTTCCAGAAGAGTGGAGCCTGTGAGGAAAACCTCAGGCCACCATGTTTCCTGTATCTAAAGGTGCATGTTGACAACAGGTTTGAGAATGAAGATCATAGGACCCGGGAAGGAACGTAACGGTGGATCCGAGAGGCAATGAAGGCCGGGCCTTGCAGGGAGAGGGCCTTGTGAATCAAGCAACCCAGTTTAAAGAGGCTGCGCTCGGCCACAGGGAGCCAATGAAGGCTCCTAAGGAAAGGTATAGTGTGACTAGACCTAGGCTGGCCATATATAAGTCTAGCTGCTATTCCAACGTACAGTGCATTCGCATAGTCAATCTGGGATATGACCAATCCCAGAGTGATTTGAACAAGGGCGTCTTGAGAAAGAAATCTGCTGATTTTCCAAATGCGACGTAGGTAGAATTTGGGCCCTCATAGAAAGATCATTGCTAATGGTAACTCCAAGGCTTTTTACAGATTTGACAGGGCATGGTGGACAGCCCAGGGAGCGTGGCCAAAAGTTGGTGTTCCAAGGGTTTCCTGGGGGCCCTGTCAAGACCTGCTCGGTCTTGTCAGGATTAAGCTTGAGCTGGTTCGCGTTCATCCAACTACTGATAAAGGTCATAGTGGATTGAACGTTCTCGATGGAGGAAAGGGAAGAATCAATGTTGAAAATTAGCTAAAGGTCATCTGCATAATTAAAGATGACTGCTGATTTTTTCTGAAGCTCTGAGATCATAGGAAAAATGTACAAATTAAATAATAAAGGGGAGAGAGAGAGGAGCCGCAGGTAAGACTTTTTTTTCTGAAGTAAAAGTGGAGAGGCGGACTGCTTGATTTCGGTCCTGAAGAAATGATGTCAGGCACCTCAGCGGTGTGCCCCGGATGCTGGCGTTCTCGACCCGATCGAGAAGGATGGTATGGTCAACGGTATCGAAAGCCGCCGACAAGTCCAGGAGCACCAAGGCTTGTGAGATATTCTGATCGGCCCCCTTTCTGAGTTCATCATGAACCGCCAGGGCAATAGGCTCAGTGGAATGTTGACGCCTAAACCCCGCTTGATGGGGGTCTAGGAAGTTAGAATTATCCACAAACGTGATGAGGCTGTTTGCTACGAAGGCCTCCAGGACTTTACCCAAAAAGAGAAGCAACGAGATAGGGCAGAAGTTACTCAGTACCTCAGGGTCAGCTCCCGTTTTTTTAAGAATGGGGAAAACGACTGCTGATTTGAAAGAGAAAGGGACCACCCCAGAGGTAAGAGAGTTGTTCAAGAGGGAGATTGGTGGGTCAGGGAGGTTAAGAAAGATCTTACGAGCAATGTGAGGGGGGCAGCTGTCCCGTGGGGAGCCGGAACAAACTTTGCTAAGAAGAGAAAAGAAAACCTCCTTAGTGATCAGAGGGAAATTGGAAAAAGACATGAGGTTCCCAGATATATTCCGAAGATTGGGGATTAAAACAGTTTTGGGAATGCTGGTTTTGATGATTTTAATGATCTTCTCAGTGAAATAACTGTTAAGAGAGTGGCAAAGGGACTGTGATGACAGGGGTTTAATGAAGACACAATCGGGTTTTGCTAATTCGTCCACTATTGAGAAGATTTCTTTGGCTTTGTTTGAAGAATTCAAGATTTGTTGAGCGACCAAAGAATAGTAAAGACCAAAAGCAAAAAGGTCGAAGAGTGGTTATGGGTTGGTTCTGATATGTATTTGAATGCAACATATAATATTGCAAAGGAGGTATAGCAGGCAGAACATTTTGTCCAAGAAATTAGTGGCCATCCATCTCTGGATGTCAGTGCAGTTTCCAAGGGACATGAAAGGGAGAAGCATAAGAAACAAGGACATATCAAAAACGAAACGTGGGGAACGATTTGACTACCTACATCAAGTGTGGAAGCCATAAACATCTAGGTTATCATAAAGAGTGTCTAGTATTGGATTAGATATATAATAGTTTATGGAAAGGGTTGTTTTGTACAAATTTGCAAGGTTGCAAGTGGCAATTAAATTCATCTAGTGATGCGGACGGGAGCGCCGTTTGCGCGCCTAAGGCAAGCCCGTCTGCGCCCGTCCGCTCCCCGGCAGCGCACAGGGCCAGGCACCCTGCCGAATCCGCACTGTATGTGACTACTTCCCCTATCGCATACAACACAGACGATGTGAGAGCCTTTAATCACAACCCCTCATGCAACGGCGCCCATTGGAACGTCTTAGACTCCACTTCACGAATCTGTCCGGGATGTCTCTTTAAATTCAATCCCTCTGATCCCCTTTTCTTTCCCCAGTCTAACACAGCGGGTGAGACACCTATTCAGGCTGCTCTTATCAATGCCCGCTCCCTATCAAAGCACTCTGATGAAGTGCATGAATTCATCATCGACAAGGACCTTGATATCCTATTCATTACGGAGACGTGGCTGAACGAGAGCTGCGCCCCAGTGGTCGAGCTGGCTGTCCCCAGAGGGTTTAAGATCACCAGACTGGACCGTAACAAAGGTAGGGGAGGAGGTTTAGCTGTGATTTACAAGGAGAAATGGTCACTGAGGAAAGAATGCACAGGGAAGATTGAGAACGGGGAAGCTTTGGAATTCTCCCTAGCACTGTCCCCCCAATTCACCTTAGGGGGCCTATTGATTTATCGCCCACCGGGTCCCCTGGGCACTTTTATCAAATCCCTGGAGGAGGTCGTTATCCAAAGAGCGCTCAGATTCCCACACTTCCTAATGTTGGGAGACTTTAACTTACATATGGATACGAGCCTTGCTCCCGGAGTAAAAGATCTGGAAGAGATTTGTAGTCTTGCCCAGATGGTTCAACAGGTACGATCTGCCACTCATGTAGGGGGTCATTGCTTGGATCTGGTATACTCTAACTTCAACATCTCTGCCGATCCTCCCTACCCTATCACATGGTCAGACCACTTCCCAGTTCTCTTTTCTTGGGATATTAACAGCACTCGTGTGCTACCCACATCCAAGCCTGGGGAACTCCCTAGAAGAATTAATATTCCGGACTTGGTGGAGGCCCTTACCCACACCACCCCAATGAAAGCACAAAATTTGGATGAAGCCGTAGACAATGTTTCTTCCTGGTTAGACTCCTCCATTAGGTCACTACCAGAGTGTAAAGGAAAAAACAACCGCGGGCCACCCCCACAACCCCTTGGTATACTGAACAATTAAAGATTTTAAAAGTAGGATGTAAGGCGCGAGATCGAGTATGGAGAAGGAATTATTGTCCCATTGCTAAATCAGAACTCCGTGCAGCCCAAAAAAACTACTACGCAGCAATTAAGACAGCCAAGGGGGAATTCTACGCGGCTAGAATTCTTAAAGCAAGGAACATCAGCCGAGAAATTTTCTTCATAGTCAAAAGCTTCACAACCCCGGTAGCAGAGAAGATATCAGCCCCAATTTCTACAGAGTGGTGTGAGCAACTATCCACCTTTTTCATTGAGAAAATACAAAAAATTCAAGATAGTTTGAAGCCCTCCGATCAGCCACCTTCCCAGCCTACCGATCAATTTTTAATCAACCGAACACCTTCACCCTCACTATGCCAAGCAACAAAGGTCAAAGCTGAGATGACTAAATTTACTTATGTTGAGGGGTTGGATGTGATGACCATATTAAAGGCTCTAAAGTCGGGGTCCCCAGCAGATCCTTGCCCGGCGAGAGTCCTGAGCGGAGTGGCCGAAGTAATTAGCCCCATGGTCACTGCCCTGGTCAATGAGTCACTAGCTTCAGGAATTGTACCCTCCAAGTGGAAACAAGCCAAACTCCTCCCGCTGATAAAAAAAACCACTGCAGATCCATTAATAACATCTAACTACCGACCCATATCCCTTCTCCCAGCCCTTGCCAAAGTATGTGAGAAGGCCGCATTTCGGCAACTGGAGAGGTTCGTGGAAGCCTCAGGGGCACTTCACCCGGCCCAATCAGGGTTCCGTACCTCTTTTAGTACCGAGACTGCACTTGTGGAGATGGCAGAGGCCATCAGGGAGTGCCTGGACGGAGGCGGCAGAGCGGCTCTAATCATATTGGACCTCTCTGCCGCGTTCGACACGGTGCCCCACCTCCAGCTTCTGTCTAGGCTGGAGGATATAGGCATCTCGGGCACAGCACTAGGATGGATCAGGTCTTTTCTATCTGACCGGTCTGTGAGGGTGGGCGTACTGCGGGCCGGAAAAGCAGGCGAGGAGGCCGTATATAGTGAGCTATATTGTAGGTTTATTTCACAAGAAGGCAGATGGAATGTCACAGAACATGAAAGACAAGGGGGGTCCGTATCCGCTCTCCGCTCCGGGTCTTGGGTGTAGTCCAGGGTCTTCGGAAACTTCTCCGACAGCTCCGATGTAGGGGAGGTCCACGGAGGGCGGTAAGAGAGGAGAAACAAAAGGACCGTTAGTCTTATCCTTGGCTTTCAAGGCTATATACCGAACACCGTCACCCGGGAAGTGATAAAGGAGGAAAGAAGAGATATCGTGAGGAAAGGGGGACACGGGAAGGCAGGAACGGAGGGCAGGGTTGATAGAAAGGGTGTCGGGATGGGGGGTGCGAGGAGGAAGTAAACGGTCGTCACTCAAACAGTGCGTGTGCTGTATATTGATATTTACAGTGCAGGGGTCGTGATTGCTAAAGAGAAGGGTTATTTACAGGGCTTTACAGGAACTCCTAGTGAGTGGGGTTTAGGGAAGGCTTAAGACACTCACTCGGTCCGCCGTAACTCTCCAAGTGAGTTACGGCCGTTCTTCAGCCACCTCCTGTGGGCTCCACCACTCTTCGGTCCACTCCTCGTCGTCACCCGTCAGTTCACCTTCTCCAGCGCCAGTCTGAGCCTCCTGCCACGATACTCCGACCCTGGGCTCTTCTCGCGTCCTGGTTTTATCCTGTGTTGACTCCGCCCCGAGGGCGGGACTTCCGGGGTCGGAGGGATATGGTTCCTCGGTGCACGTTGTTCTGGTTGGTCCCTGAGGAAGAGAGAGGGGCGGGGATGCGTTGGTTATGGCTGGCCCGCCGATTCCTGTGTGTCTCATGGTGTCTGGCTTGCTCATTCGTAATCCCGGTGGAAGGGACGGAGGTAGGTGCGGGGGAGGGCGGCCTCCGTTGAGGGGCGGCGGGGACGCCGTCTCACACGGTCCCAACAAATCTGGCTTCCTCCCTATAATTCGTCTAACCGCAGGGTAGAGACTGGAGTACCACAAGGGTCGACCTTGAGTCCCCTTCTATTTAATGTTTATTTAACACCTCTGATTCGGCTGGCAGAGAACTTGGGAGCTAAGATTATGGCATACGCCGACGACACCCAACTTCTCTTCACATGGAATAAGGAGAACATCTGTACTTCAGGAGTCCGCCAATGCCTATCCTCTGTATTTGCTTGGCTAGCAAGAGCATGCCTCAAATGCAACGAGGACAAATCAGAAATCCTGCTCAACGGCCAATTTCCTACTGACTTTAAGGAGTCCATTTGGCCCTGTGAATCTACTTGTCCCACTGGAGAATGTGGGATAGCAAAGAATCTGGGACTCTGGTTCGGAGCCGACCTGTGTTTTCGTGACCAGATCTCGAGACTGGCTGGACCCCTGACCACTCTTTGTAGATTCTTTCCCCTTCTCCCACAAACGGCCAAAGAAACGGTAGCCAGAGCTCTGGTGCTCTCCCGTCTGGACTACTCGAACGCACTTTACATCGGGGCACCTGACTTTTTAATTAGAAAGCTTCAGGTAGTCCAGAATGCAACGGTGAGACTCATCTATAACATCCCGAGGAGACTCAGTGTTCGCAAACAATTGAAGGAGCTTCACCGGCTTCCAGTGGCCCAAAGAGTGCGCTTTAAAACTCTGGTCCTCGTTTATAAAGCCCTGCATGGACCATGCCCACCCTACCTTGCTAAAAGATTTACCTTCTGCCTACCGACTCGTCAACTGCGATCTGCCTCCAGAAAGCAGGTGGTCGTCCCCAGATTCAAAAGAGTTCGCCTGGGGGGACAATCTCTGACGGTAAGGGGAGCTCAGCTGTGGAAAGCCCTTCCTGATGCTCTAAGACATGCTCCCAACCTGACCAATTTTAAAAAACTGCTAAAAACTCACCTCTTTATAGACCATGAATAGCTGCTGCCCTAATCACTCTGATTCAGTTTCTCTCCCGCGCCAGGACAGTCTCGACTAACGGAGCGCATTATAAATCAATATATAACATAACATAACATGAGTGGAGATGAATAAGAGAATTTAGACTTAAATCACAGCAAAGTGCTCAATGTGTGTGTGTGGGGTTGGTGGTGGGGGGGGCGTACAAGAAAAAACAAAGGTTTCCCAAAATGCATAATTCATATAGATGGGAGAGAACTTTGGAATTCATGATTTATGTGCATTGTTCACTATTTTGGAGACGGCACTTTTTGACAAGTTATTGGGAAATAGCTAAATATTCCCCACTGTTGTTCACCCAACGGGGTACACAGGCCACAACTTAGAAGTCTCTAGTTACTTCTAGGCAGAGGTGAAATTCTGGGGCCATAAAACACTGTGATTAATGTGGCAGAGAACAACCATGCATATTCAGTTTTTCCCATTAGAAGGAGCTGGGAATATGATTGTACCCTAGGGCTGATGCAACTGAGATTGGAGTAACAGAGAGGAATAACCTTGGGGATTGATGAGATTAGTATGTTAAAGAACTCAGGAAAAAGTTAGCACAATATTGAACAATAAACTAGAGAAATTAAAGAATTTTAAACACAAAATAATTTGAAAGGAAATTGCCATTATGGTTAGACACTGAGTAAGAAATGCCCCTCTTACATACTAAGACAAACTAAAGGGTAGGCTGGGGAAAAAGTTATTGAACCAATTGGGTCTTCTTCACGGGTGTTATGTTATGTTATTTGTTATGTTATAATGATTTGTATAGCGCACTAATCACCCAAGAGGGTACCCAGGTGCTTGAGCAGTTGTCTAGGTTTATGGTGCCCAAGGTGCTTATATGAAGAGCCAGGTCTTCAGCTTCTTATGGAAGTCAAGAAGTGAGGTGGAGGCTCTTTTGTGTTGTGGGAGGCCATTCCATGTCTTTGGTACGATGTAGGAGAATGAGTGACCTCCCGTTTTGCTTTTGTGGATGCAGGGAATATGTGCGAGTGAGGCAGAACATAGGTGTGTGGTGTGTTGATGAAAGTGTATGTGGCTATTTAGGTATTCTGGTCCTGTGTTGTGTAGGGCTTTGTATGTGTGCGTGAGACATTTGGTTTGGCTGAATGGAGAGCCAGTGAAGCTTCCTGAGGTTCGGCATGATGTGGGTGCAGCATGGGATGTCAAGTATGAGTCTTGCAGTGGTGTTCTGGGTGGTCTGGCATCTGTGTAGGAGTTGTTTTGAGATTCTGGCAAAGAGAGTGTTGCCTACGTGCTTGTGTGATGGTTCATCTGGTGTTCTGAGGCAACCATATGAAGATTTTTCACTGCATGCATAGGATGTGGAAGCAGGAGGTGCACACTGCATTGACTCGAGCCGTCATGTTGAGCTTATCATCTAGGATGATCCCATGGGTAGGCTTTGTTGCTGAAGACCAGAAACACATCTTCTTGGAGTTGAACTGCAGGCAGATAGTTCGCTTCCAGTCTGCTACCATGGTCATGCAGTTGTTGAAGATTGTTCTGCAGTGGTTGTTTTGTCCTTCAGGAAAGGATGAGTTGGGTGTCATCAGCGTTGGAGATGACGGTGATGTCTTGGGATCGGATGATGATGGCCAGTGGTGTCATGTATATGTTGAAAAGGTTGGAGCTGAAGGACAAGCCCTGTGTTACTCGTCATATCAATTTCATGGTTTCTGATGCTCTCCCTTTGGGTTTCTCCCGTGAGGAAGGAACTGATCAATTTGAGAGCGGATCCTTCTATGCCAATCTCATGGAGTCTTCTGATGAGGGTGTTATGGGAGACAGTGTTGAAGGCCGCAGAGGCGTCAAGCATGATGGGTGCTGCTGTTTCTCCTTGCTCCAGGATGATTCGAATGTCATCGGTGGCCGTGATGAGTGCTATTTTGGTACTGTGGTTCTTTCTGAATCCTGATTGAGTGTTGTCTATTAGATAGTGAAGTTCGAGGTGGGTTGTGTGTTGCTTGTTGATGGCCTTCTCAATCACTTTGGCTGGATAGGGAAACAGGGAGATGGGTTGGAAGTTGCTCAGTTGATTCAGGTCGGCTGTGGGCTTTCTGAGGAGAGCGTTGATTTCTTCAAGTTTCCATTCATCCAGGAAGGAGGCGGATGTGATGGAGGTGTGATGATGTGGGTCGGGTGGTGCTGATAAGTGATGTTCCCAGGTTGTGCGGGTGGTGCCAGTTGTCACTTCTATAAAAAAATTAGCTTGCCCCTCTATATGTGCACTTCCTGTTTGTGAAATCTGTGTGTATTTGTATGTGTAGGGTGAACCCCCTTCTACAAGCTTTTCACTCTCAGTACCTATTGGAATTTAAGACCTTTTCTTGTGCTATAGGGAAGCCCACGTTGTACGGCAGCCTGAAGTGTATAAGTGTGGGAGCTGATGGTGTGCCAGAGATCACAGCATCTGAAGGATTCGTTGTAAATGAAGTCTCAAAGGTACTTTTATTTTAAATTTTTCTTTTTGTTGTTTTGTTAATATGAGTCTGCATTTCAACAGCTATGTCCTCAACTGGAGCAGCCATTAAGTTCCCTGAAGCACTCATACCCTGGCGCTTGCAGCTCAGACCGTTTAGCACTTACACATTTCTTTCAGCTTTGCATGAGAAACTATGCAGGAGAGAGAAAACAGTCACCAGAGATAAGCTCAACTAACTATGCCTGAGCTTCAGTTCAGTTAATAAATACATTTGCAAGAGGAAGAAGTATGTGCAGTTGATCAGTGTCTGAAAGACTGACCAGCATCTGCAGGCTGAGCACCTGAGAGAGATGTAATGTCTTAGGTCGACCAGTAGCTCACTGCTGGCATCTTTATGGGTAAAAATGTCCCCTGCAGGATTTAAAAAAAAAAAGGATTTGTGGAGGTTCTGCAGGCGGAAATGAGGGATTCTGTTTTTGTCATCAGAATGCTAAGGTTAGTCCAAGCACTAATGGGCTGAATAGCTGAGCTATATGTATGGAACGGAAATCCCTCTATTGCAGTGAGTATAGAAATAGCTCCTAAAGTATCTGTGGTTCCTGGCATGTTGTATATGAATTGTCCAATAATTATTTCATTTTTTTCTACTCTTTCAGCTTATCCTAGTGTCAAGACACCTTAATGATTATTTGTGCACTTGGCACATTCTCAAAAAATATATAGTAATCTTTTCTACTGATAAGGATAGTCTTCTGTCTGGGTTGAAAACAACCACCCAGAAAGAAAGTGTAGATGGTCGGTGTTTCCTCTATACAGGTTAAACTGCCACTAAGTCCCAATGAATACTGATGGTTTCAATGACCGAGACCACACAGACAGGTCCTAATAGTATTATTAACAGGAATATAAAAAACGGCAATAAAATATCAGTAGTTAAAAGCAAAGTTAATACTCGTGAAATATTATTTCAGCAAATAGTGGACTCCACATCCACATTAACTGACATCAGAGGGATATTTGACATCAAAGCTGCTCCGATTCTTCTTGATCTCTCTCAGGCTTACAATACAGAATAAAAGAAGATGGCACCGCCCTGTTTTGTGAACTTACAGCCTCCAGCACTGTACCACTTCATCCCAATGCTTGAGAGACCAACTGCTCCCAGCCTTTGGGGAACACTCCAGTATAGTGTAGAGCTATAGATGACTCCATTGTCACAAGAATTCAGCTTCCCTCCCTTGGAGGAAGAGGTTTAACTTCATCTTCGTTTATTAGGTTGAGCCTAGACCGTGCATGCACTCTCTCTTTCGAGACATGCTATATCTACTCTGTGGGCTTCAAGCACGCCCATCATTTTTCACTTGTTCTGCTGGCTGCCTTTAAAAATCCTTGCTTTTCAGTGGTGCATTGCCTTCATTTGTACCTCCTTTTGGTGTTTGGTTCCCTCCCATGGAGACTGGCCCTAGTACGATTTAATGTACTTGTTTTCTCTGGTGTATTTATGTTTGTCTCCGTTGACAATTATTTTTTTTGTGTCTCAGCTCGTGTTTTCGGAATGTTGTGTTTTTGCATCAGCTGAGGGCATTTGGCCTTTTTCAACCACAAGGTAGCATGTGTAAGCAAACTTTGTTTAATTACTTTAGAAGCCCACACAGCTTTTATTTTATTGGGCTTATCAATTGGCTCGGGCTTTCAAATGTTTTGTTTTTGCACTCAGCTGACAACGTTAGGCATTTTTTAACCAAAAGGTATCGTATGTAATCAAACGCTGCTTTTATTTTATTGGACATTTTTTATTTTCTCTGACTTCAAAGCATGAGGATTTCCCCTCGCTGCTCATTGCTTTAAGGAGCTTCGGTCACCGGACATTCAGCAGCCCAACCATACAGCACAGTGAAGTGGGTGATCTTCTGCGGCTGTTACTTTCACCTTTATAAAAAATGCAATTATGCATGCACGTAAATAAGTGCACACGTACATACGATGTGACACTTTTATACAGTTCTTTGGAGGCAAGGACTCACACATGAAAACGAATGGTGCAGTCTTCTTGGAGTTATATTCCGCGAACCATACCTCTCCTTTGTTAGGATTATTTGTGAACTGTAGGGCTCTCGGTTGCAAACAAGAGACTTCAGCCCTGTTGTATGGATTGAGCGTCAGTAGGAAAAGAAAGATGCAGGATTTGAGCAGGGGTAGCGCACCGGACAGGTGAGGGGTGGTGCATGCTTTTATCAATAGGTTATCGCATTGAGCTACTCACCTATATAGACCAGAGGTGTTTCAATTCCCTATTAAACAGCATTATTTAGTGCATCTCTGCAGTCTTACTCACAGTTACAGTCCACAAAGGGGTGATTTTCTATCAAGGAGTTCAGTTCTGTAGGGTAATTGTGCAATTCGTGTGCCGCACATGCCTTTGGCTTCTGTGTAAGAAACAGACACTTTGCACAGCAAGGAGGGCAGGCTGGTCAGCTCAGTTCTCATGTCTGAGAGCATTGCACACTGTATGCTTTTCGTGTCTCCCACATACTTTTGTTTATCTGCTTGTGAGCCTTGAATGGTCTGCTCTGTTGTGACCTTGTGCGGTACACTCAATTGTAAGCTGTTCTTACACAGTACACTCTGCTACCTCAGAGATTTTACACTGCCCCCAGGTAGTTGAGCACAGTTCACCCACTCCGGAGTCTGTATTTCATTCTAGCTCTCTTAGTTAATCAAGGGATATTGTGTCATTAGGAGGCAGTGCTCCACTTCAGGGCTTTTGCTTAACACCCTAAAGTATTCTGGAACTGGAAGTCCAGCTGCACTTCCCTTACTACTGCTAAACTTGGACACCAGAAAAAAAACAGTTACTGGAGCATTGCATCCCTAGTTACATGGAGTTATAAGGCGCTCCGTATCAACGCCTCGTCAGGGGTAGTAAGCGCTATATACATGTGAACATTTTCTAACAGTTGAGGAAATATAAATTTTATGGTCAAATTGTGTTCCCTAGCGTGTACCCCACCGTCTCCATGTACGAGTTAAAGTGCATGTAACTTCCCTCCTGTACCAGCTATGAAGACGCAAATACATTTGCGTCCAACGTTAACATGTCCTCTTTCAGATCCACCCTGAATGGATTAAATAGTCCGTTCCTAAGTATGCCATGCCAACGTCTTTTTGTGGTGTACTTCTCCGTTTTTCAGCTCTAGCTGAGTAGGCCCTGAATTTCTGCCACCGAGCCTCTTTTCTGACTTCTGGCTCCAAGGGCCTCTGCCCAGGCTGCCTCTGTACCCGTGAACTCTGACTTACTTTCAGCGCGGCCCCTCGCGCTCAGCTCAGCCTGCTGCCTGCCAAGATTGACTATAACCTTCGAGTTATCTGTTCCGCTCCCCGAAAATACATTCCTGCCTGCTAGTTTCAGTAAACATCCCCCCCCAGCTGCAGAGCCAAAGGGCCGGCCTGTCTCTGTGCAAGTAATTCAAGTAATTCATAGCCCTTGTTGCCATGCTCCCATGGAAGGCCCGTGCCCCCACGCTTCTCATGCAGACACTTAGGCGCTTATACACGCATCCACAATTAGTATAGAATAGCTTCTGCCCTAGAGACCTTTCCGTCCAGATAACATGGTTCCTAAACATCAGATATCAGATATGATAGAAGTACAAGTTGATCTGACATGCCAGACTTCTGTCTCTTTCCGTCAGTGTAAATGTCAAGTCTCCTGCACCCTCCAGTTTCACGTCAATCACACGTCATGCAGCTGCGCGCGCATCCAAGTTTCCAATTTCTGCTGACATTGCAACATTTCTGTTAGCGCCACCCCTTTTGTGACACCTACCTGTGACGTTTCTAGCACACACCTCCAGTTCACGCCTAGTTCACGCCTTCTGATTACGTACTAGTAACACGTGTATACTGTTATCTTGTCTTCTCTCAGCTGTTACGCCTACTATAACTGTTTCCTATGACATGAATTAAGTATATAAGCTATGTACTATCAATAAAATGTAGCGCGCTCTCTATCCCTTCTGACACCCCTGTGGTGGTCAGAACATGATATCCTGGTCTTGACCATTCCTTTTTAAGGAATAAAACCCCTAAGAACTCTAACACCACGGACTCTGTTTTCTTTCTTTCCGATTGAGTTATTATTGATTAAGTACTTACCTGCATAGAAATTAAGAGAGTAAATTAATTATTTACGTCATTTTGGCGCCCGAATAGGGACCCCTCCCCCACCTCACGCGCCGGTTGGTGCGTTGCAAGCTATGTCCCCTGCCATCCGTTAGATGGAAACTACGCGTACCGGCAGGATTTCCTGCATCTCCCTCTGACCCACGGAGGTGACGAAGACTGCGATCAGTACCCAGACGAGGCGGTGAGGAGTGCGGAGGATCCCGACCAGAGCCCAACCGAAAGAAGCAAGGTCCGAGGTGTCAAGAGGCCCACCAGGTTTCCGAAGTTTTTTTTCCGAAGTTTTCCGAAGTGTCAAGTCGAGTCCAGTCGAGTTTTCCGAGGCCTTCTGTTTCCGTGCTTCCCGGTGAGTACCATTGCTGGGACGTATCTAGACGGGTTTGGGTACACAAGTCCGGTCTGCACTGTTTTTAGGCAGTGTATCTGTACTGTTTAGCAGTATATCTAGTATTCTGAATTTCTGAATTTCTGCACTGTTACACCAGTGTATCTGTACTGTTTAGCAGTACATCCAGTATAGGGGGTAGTCATCTATGTCTCAAATGTCTTTTCATGTGATTAATGTCGTGGTATGAATGTGACCGTTTTTAATGTGCATTATTGTGTTTCTTGTATAATTAGCTGTACCCAGTATTAAGTAAACCAAGGATTGAGCATTCAGTACTAAGTAAGCAAAATGCAGTTTTTCAACAAGTTAAAGCAGATAGGAACTAGGAAAGGGATACTGGAGGAAGAAATTCCTATTCCCCCTAGGGACACTCCAGGTAACTTTATGTACCACAAACATGGCATAGATGCCATATTGTATCTAGACTTATGGACTGACTATACCAAACATCTAGACGAAAGACACAGATGGCCCGTTAACGGAACATGGGATGCCGAGTGCATCATGAAGGTAGAGGAAGCACTATGGAAAAAGAAAGCCAGACAATCTCAGAAAGACGCCATAGAATTTTGGCGTAAGGAATCACATAAACGTGCTGAAAGAGCATTACGTAGAGAAGATAGACTTAAAGAATCAGAGAAAGCCCAAGAAAACGAACTAGTTACCGAGGGGATCCGAGTAAAGACTGAACAGATAGACCGCGCACGACACAATCTTGTAAACGGTATGTATCTTGCGGCCGAGGGTATACCTGAGGCCCTTTCAGAAATACCGAAAAACTTACCGCCACCATTAGTTCCAACTAAAGTAATGCATAAGACTACTAAAGATATATTCCTAAATTCTTATCTAGAGGATGTAGCACCGGCTTACACCAATCTGCCTGTTCGTGCCTTGCCTACTGACAGGGACGGGGGTGGCACCCCGCCCCCAGATCATGTTCCGCCAGTACCGCGACAGACCTCCCCTGTTCCGCCAGCCCCGCCACTTCCCGCACCCAAAATTGACCTACCGAAACAACGTCTACCTGATCCTACTAAACGACAAATTCAAGTTCAGATACAGACTCCACAGGGAGATAATGCACAAGCCCCCGCTTCAGGAGGTGCGACCGCGGGTCTTCGGACCCCGCCATTAACACACAGATTCAATCTCAGGGATATGCAGAGTCCTCTCACGTTCAGGTCACCCCGCCTTGACGCATTAAAAGAAAACATTTCAGTTTGCAGATACGATCCAGTACCCGGAAAGGACGATCTGATGATATTGGCATCACTACGGTTAAGATCTGCTACTGATATCTTGCTATGCTATGAAGGACCGTCTAGATAGAATATATGAGTTTGTTCAGACAGGGAAAGACCCTGACAGTATTAAGGAGGCCATGGAGAAACAGAAAGTTGACATTCAAGCACAGATACTACGTTTTTTTATAAATTGCCTAATAAGAGAACGAGACAGGCCTGGAACAGATCAGAGTGAATTAGATGCACTGAACAAGTGGGGTCAAAATATAGCTGAAGGAAAACATGACAAGGGGACTTGCATAGCCAGTATGTGTAGAAAAATAAGAAAAGCAGTGATAGCAGTACACCAAAAAGAGAAAGAAAAAGCTTCCTCCGAGGAGGAAGAAGAACAGGAAGAACCAGTAAAGACTACAGATATTATAGCGTATGTAGGTAAGGGAACTTACCTTAGGAAGGGTATCCGTCCGGAAAACAAGAGAGTTTTTCTCTCTGCTTTAACAAATCCGAATTCTTCTGAACATCAGTTTCAGGAGACTGATAAAAGGCTTCGAGACCGAGTAGGGTACCATGTACTCAACTCTATGGATGAACAAGAACTAGCCCGATCAGCCATATTATGGGCCGAAAATCCAGACATATATAATGATGATACCTTAGCACAGACGTTTCTGAACCTTTCCCCAGACGAGCAGAAATTAGCAGGTGTATACATGATTCAGCACCTCCTCACGAAATACAGAAACCAACATTCTGATCCAGGTCCCTTACACGAAACATTAGAAGCACTACTTATGGATAGACGGAGAGGTTTCAGTACCAAGTTAATACAAATAATTCTAGAACAACAACATAAATATAACACTTTCGTAAGCTCTGAATATGTTCCCGCCCCGCCTCCAGAAAGGAAAATGTACCACATGCAATGCGGGAGTAGCATTGAAAGCCAGAACCCTTTACGAGAAGTACACCCAGTTATGGGTGAGGATCATCGTTTGAAACGCGTGTATGTTCACACTCCTCTGACTAAGTTAGAACTGTTAGAAATGAAGAAACTAGTCCCGTGTCATGATAAAGACCCTGCAGGTTTTCACAGAGAGCTTAAAGATATGTTACTAATGGGTGATTACACGTATGAGGATATCATGAAAATGTTGAAGGTACTGTTGCCCACGGGCATCTACGAGAAATTAAAGGAAAAAGAATGGGAGGTGGGGGACACAAAGATTGCGTGGGCAGAAATAGAAGACAAAGAAAATAAACGAGTCCCAGGGGTAGGCCTTGGGGACAAAACTAAAGCATTACCAGGTTTAATAGTACAGGTTCTGCCCAGATTATTGACAACTAGAAAGGAAGACTGGGATGCAATTTCGTCCTGTAAACAGAAACATGATGAAGATACTAGTGACTTCTATTCAAGATTCGAGAAATGTTTCATTATTAATAGTGGCCTCAAACCAAGTAGCGAGTCATATCCGCATCTTTTTGTATCAAAATTAGTCGAGAACTCCCTACCATTAGTTAAAAACCGAGTGTACAAAGTTGAAAGTACTTGGCAGGCAAATACGCCATCCCAGATGTTACAGATGCTCCAATATCATCAGAACAGAATTAGAGAAGAACAAGATCAGGAACAAAAACGCATGAAAGACACGAAGATGAAAATGTTAGTAGCTCAGACGGTCCCAGCCGACGGTCAGAGAAAGGGTGGGACCCAGACAAGTCACACTACAGCTCCCGTTAAAGGGACATGCAATTACTGTAAGCAGCCAGGTCATTACGTACATGAATGCCCAGTCCTGAAACATAATATAGCAACAGGTAAAACTAAAGAAAGACCGCATCCGCCTAGACAAGACCATAACCCGCATCAGTCTTCACAGAATACACAGAATACACAGCCTATGCATGCTTCTTCACCTCCAGCACAGACAGTAGCGGTATCACAGCCACAGCCCATTGCCGCGTCCCAGCAAGTTTCACAGCAGATGTACCAGTATGCCCAGTCCGCATACCCAGATTACCCCCGATATACATGAAACAGCCTAGAGAGGGAATTTGGCTTGCCCCTTATTGAAATTCCTGTAGATCAAGAGGGTCCTTATGTACACAGTCAAGTATTGGGAAAAGATAGAAAGTTTTTAATTGACACAGGGGCAAGCCGCACCACAATAAGTCATAATGAAGTCCCAGGGGCACCCCTCTCAGGCTCACAGAATGTTTCCCTTGGCTTCTCAGGACAGCCCATTGTAAATGAAGTATCAGAACCAGTCCCCCTGGCTGTGGGTCCATTATCACGTGTTACAGACTTGTTACTTACAAAATCATGTCCAGAAAATCTGTTAGGAATTAAAACATTGAAGGCTCTAGGAGCTATAATCTGCTGTTCCCCGGAGGGAGTTAGACTCTTTCTACGGGATTTCAAGGGTCATTATGTTTTGCGAGAATTCGATGTCAGATTGAAAAATGTACCAGATCACTTGTGGGCAAAAGGCCCAACTGATGTAGGTTGTATGCATATCACACCATACCGTGTTACACTCAAAACAGGAGTTGTACTACCCCGAATCAGACAATACAAGTTACCACCCGATGCTGTAGTGGCTTTACTGGAAATCATTGAAGAGCTTATAGCACAAGGAGTGGTCGTAGAGACCAACTCCAATATCTGTAATTCACCCATTATTCCGATTCTTAAACGTACTGATCCCAATGCACCGCCAGTATATCGGCTGGTGATTGATCTTCGAGAACTGAATAAATGCATTATTCCACAGTACCCTGTGGTTCCCGACATCTCATCCCTATTGACTGCTATTGATTCAGAAGCAACGTTCTTTACTGTAATTGACCTCAAGAACGCCTTCTTCAGCGTGCCTATTGATCCAGAGAGCCAATATCTCTTCGGATTCAGTTTAAATGGACGCAGTTTCAAATTTTCACGCGCACCTCAAGGATTCACAGAAAGCCCCAGCATCTACAGTCAAGCACTGAAAAGACAGCTAGATTGTATTCAAATGCCAGTTAACACCGCTTTACTACAATACGTCGATGATCTGCTGATCACCGCACGAAGTGAGCCCGAATGTGAACAAGCATCACTGACAGTTTTACATTTTCTGGCCGACAAGGGACACAAGGTGTCTCCTTCGAAGCTACAATTCTGTGTTCAGCAAGTTGTGTACTTGGGTCACTTGCTGTCCAAAGTGGGGAGACAGCTCACTCCCGATCGCATTCAGTTAATTGCAAATATGCCACAACCACAGACACAAAAAGAAGTGCGGGCCTTCATAGGCCTCACCTCATACTGCAGACAATGGATTCCTCAATATGCATTTCTAGCTAAACCACTCATTCAGTTAACAACGCAGGAGGCAGCAACCTCGACTGCCCTCCCTTGGACTCAGGAACACACACAAGCTTTTGAAGAATTAAAGAAAGCCTTATGCCAAGCACCAGTTTTAGCGACACCATGTTACAGCAAACCGTTTACACTTTTTGTTACAGAACGTGATGGTACAGCGTTGTCTGTCCTCACTCAAGATCAAGCAGGCTCACATAAGCCTTGCGCTTATTTCTCAAGTACATTGGATTCAGTAGCCCAGGCACTCCCTGCGTGCTTGAAGTCAGTAGCAGCAACAGCGTTAGCCATCAGACAGAGCGATTCAATTGTTTTAGGCCATCAATTAACAGTACAAGTTCCACACTCTGTAGAGGTTCTGTTAAACAGAACCCAGACTCAGCACTTGACTATAGCACGACTGACAGGTTACGAATTAACGCTATTCCAGCCACACATAGAAATCAGGCGCTGCAGCATTCTGAACCCCGCAACACTGTTACCTACAATTATGACAGATCCAGCCCCGCATGATTGTATAGAAATCATTAATGCAGTAACAAAGCCACGACGAGACTTAACAGATGTCCCACTGACAAATCCAGACCTGACACTTTATGTGGACGGTTCATGCATGAGAACAAGTACAGGAGAATTAGTGGCCGCATATGCAGTGACCACTGAAACTGAAGTTAAAGAAACACATCGTATTGACACACTGTCTGCTCAAGCAGCAGAGCTCATCGCTCTGACCCGAGCTTGTATACTAGCCAAGAACAGAAATGTTAACATATACACTGATTCCCGTTATGCGTTCGGAGTCGTACACGACTTCGGCATGTTATGGCAAGAACGAGGTTTCCTGACCTCTCATGGTGCCAAGATACAACACGGTCCCCTCATTCAAGCACTGTTAGAAGCAATACATTTGCCCTCGGGCATATCAGTCATGAAGTGTAAAGCACATACTAAGGTCACAGATTCTGTTTCCCAGGGTAATGACCTGGCAGACCAGACAGCAAAACATACAGCACTGACTCACACCCAGACAACTGATGTGACAAAGACAATAGTACCGACAAAGTGTATGGCAGTCAAGGATCCCGCTCTAGATGTAATTGATATTCAGGCACATGCTACCCCAGAAGAAATAAAGAGATGGATTGAACTAGGAGGGATCCAGACAGATCAAGGTTGGATGACGAAGGGAAAATCTACATGGTTTCTCCCTGACTCTATGGTTCAAGTCATGATTAATACAGCACATAGCCCAGCACATCTAGGAGAGAAAGCGATGTTAGACAGTTTACAAAATCTTTGGAACAATAAACACTTACGAGCAGCCGCAAAACAGAAAGTGCGTACTTGCATGATCTGTTGTCAGTTCAACCCAGGTAAAAGCGTCCCTGTAGAGCAAGGTGGATTTCATCCTCCCGATCACCCTTTTGAAGTCCTCCAAATGGATTATATCCAGATGAACCGTTGTCGAGGATTCAAGTATGTCCTTGTAGTTGTTTGTGCTCTGTCCCGCTGGACCGAAGCATACCCAGTCTCAGACTATACTGCTCCGACCACTGCCAAGCAGCTGGTTCGTGAATTCTTCCCACGATACGGTTTGCCTCGTGTCGTGTACTCAGATAACGGACAACCCTTCTCGTCCGAGCTAATGAAACAAGTTTCTTTACTGTTAGGATACCAGTGGAAATTTCATTGTGTCCGACACCCCGAAGCCGCAGGCCTTGTAGAAAGGCATAACCAGACACTAAAGATCCGCCTTGCAAAGATATGTCAGGAGAAAGGGGTCGACTGGATAGTCGCCCTGCCCGTGGCACTGTTCTACATGAGAATGGTCGCCCACTCGAGATCAGGGCTATCCCCGTACGAAGTGGTTTTTGGCAGACCACCGAATATGTGGGGGACGCCCATTCCTAAAAAGATCACTGATGTTGATTGTAATATGTTGACAGATTACCTTGCCTCCTTGATGTCTGCACTCCAATCATGTCGTTCACAGGTTGCCGCAGCCTTCCCTGACAACACTGATGTAAAGCCGCACGATGTCCATCCTGGGGACCTAGTATTGGTGCGAAATTTTGATAGGAAGAGTCCGCTGGAGCCCCGCTGGAAATCCCCGAAGACCGTCCTTCTCACCACGAGGACCGCCGTGAAGATCGAAGGGAGAAAGGGGTGGGTCCATACGAGTCATGTGAAAAAATTTCATGAACTGAAACCAGACCGAGACTCGTCCACCCCCACCAAAGACTGTGTTGAGCCAAAAGACTTTACAGTTACCGAACGAGAAAAAACTCCCCAAGAGGAGTACCGGTCGAAACTCCGATCTAGCAAGTCAGACAGTTTAATTGTTTAAGTCCTCCCCTAGGTGAATCGGTTAAATAGTTTCTGACATGTATCCCCTAGATCGAGATAGAAAGAGAGAGAGACGATTCAAAAAAAACGTGCATATTGCAAATCACTCCGTAGTCACTGTATAGTGACACTATTAATCATGTTTATTCTGAGTGTTTTAATTATTGTTGCTAGCATCCTTCTACCTATCTACTACCCTATTTTCAGGCGTGAACAATCTGTTTACAATGTCTCTACTGAACACACTTTTAGTGAGTTACCTCCACATGAACTGTCATACAGACTTGCGCTGCGCAACAACACATTCATTAGTATGTTACACCACTCCCATCAGACTAACAATGCTACAGACTGCTGGATATGTGGCCGACTCCCTCCCTACCAGAATTACAAGGGAGCCCTTCCCCTCTTTCCGTACCCGTTCACTCACAATGGCTCCTGTGGTGCATGGTTTAAAATAATGAATTCCTTAGATCCTGATATTGCTGTTTTCGATGGGGGCTGGGTTTGGGGAAACTTGAACTTAGTCCTGCTCGACGTCTGTTACCCTGATAAGGAGGGACTCCCCACTCGAATAGGAACTGATCTAGAAAATGAAGTATATGGATTAGGTAACTACACAATTAGCCTTATGATCCTTACTGTTGAATCCGAGGCTGCACCAGGTCTGCCCCATATACTAGTATTACCAGTCACTGGTGAATTATGTGTCCGAAAGAAAGGTTCAGTACACTTAGGTCATAGTAAATGCACTACTGTGGTCGAATTCAGTGATCATGGTAAATCGTCCTTTAAAGCTATCAGTCACTCTTATTTTGTTTGTGGTCATACCGCATACATACGCTTGCCTCCAGATTGGGATGGTACCTGCTATATTGCATTCCTTCTGCCACCTGTTTTCCTAGCTCCCCCTGATTACCATAGAAATACAAATCTAGTAAAGAATAGACCCAGAAGAGATATCCCACTTGTCGACTACACAGAAACGGCATGGGAACAGTACACTGATTTTAATAAAGGATTCTTTTTCTTCTTAGGACCTGTCCAAAACAGTAAATTAATACGTAGATTAACTAGAACACTTGAAGCTGTAGTACATGAAACTGCCTCCGCCTTAGGTAACCTAACAGAGGAGCAATCTGCTATGCGGGTTGTTGTCCTTCAAAATCGTCTTGTTATTGACGTCATCTTGGCAGATAGAGGTGGAGCCTGTAAGGTCATCGGGTCAAGTTGCTGCGTTTTCATCCCACAAAACGCGCCATCTGTCTATCAAGCTATTACCCGTCTGCATAAAATTGCAAATCAGATACATCAGAATCCAGGCACCTGGACTTGGTCCGGTTGGTTCTGGACAACGTTAACTGCTTGGGGATGGAAGATCCTATCCTTCCTAGGTTTTGGCCTTGTCATAGTATTCAGCTGCTGCCTGTGCCTACAGTGTGGGCCGGCGATATGTGGACTGTGTGCCACATCGTGCATTGAACATTCCAGTTTTCTCTCAAATAGACAACGGAAGAGAGATGAACAAATTATGTTACAAGAACAAACTGATCAATTTATGATGATCGATATATCATGAAGGGTCCGTAGGGAACAAGGAGGGAATATAAATTTTATGGTCAAATTGTGTTCCCTAGCGTGTACCCCACCGTCTCCATGTACGAGTTAAAGTGCATGTAACTTCCCTCCTGTACCAGCTATGAAGACGCAAATACATTTGCGTCCAACGTTAACATGTCCTCTTTCAGATCCACCCTGAATGGATTAAATAGTCCGTTCCTAAGTATGCCATGCCAACGTCTTTTTGTGGTGTACTTCTCTGTTTTTCAGCTCAGCTGAGTAGGCCCTGAATTTCTGCCACCGAGCCTCTTTTCTGACTTCTGGCTCCAAGGGCCTCTGCCCAGGCTGCCTCTGTACCCGTGAACTCTGACTTACTTTCAGCGCGGCCCCTCGCGCTCAGCTCAGCCTGCTGCCTGCCAAGATTGACTATAACCTTCGAGTTATCTGTTCCGCTCCCCGAAAATACATTCCTGCCTGCTAGTTTCAGTAAACATCCCCCCCCAGCTGCAGAGCCAAAGGGCCGGCCTGTCTCTGTGCAAGTAATTCAAGTAATTCATAGCCCTTGTTGCCATGCTCCCATGGAAGGCCCGTGCCCCCACGCTTCTCATGCAGACACTTAGGCGCTTATACACGCATCCACAATTAGTATAGAATAGCTTCTGCCCTAGAGACCTTTCCGTCCAGATAACATGGTTCCTAAACATCAGATATCAGATATGATAGAAGTACAAGTTGATCTGACATGCCAGACTTCTGTCTCTTTCCGTCAGTGTAAATGTCAAGTCTCCTGCACCCTCCAGTTTCACGTCAATCACACGTCATGCAGCTGCGCGCGCATCCAAGTTTCCAATTTCTGCTGACATTGCAACATTTCTGTTAGCGCCACCCCTTTTGTGACACCTACCTGTGACGTTTCTAGCACACACCTCCAGTTCACGCCTAGTTCACGCCTTCTGATTACGTACTAGTAACACGTGTATACTGTTATCTTGTCTTCTCTCAGCTGTTACGCCTACTATAACTGTTTCCTATGACATGAATTAAGTATATAAGCTATGTACTATCAATAAAATGTAGCGCGCTCTCTATCCCTTCTGACACCCCTGTGGTGGTCAGAACATGATATCCTGGTCTTGACCATTCCTTTTTAAGGAATAAAACCCCTAAGAACTCTAACACCACGGACTCTGTTTTCTTTCTTTCCGATTGAGTTATTATTGATTAAGTACTTACCTGCATAGAAATTAAGAGAGTAAATTAATTATTTACGTCACAGTCTAAACTTTATTAAAGTGAATAACCTTCAGAATAAACACTGTAATTTTCTGGAGCTCACACAAGCAAAGTGGCTTAGTGAAGCCAGAGTGGTCATAAGCATGTCAGGGGTGTGAAATTTAATAAGATATATCTACTTTGCCCTGGGACAGTTTGCTTCATAAATCTACATGTCCTGTACCAAAATCCACTTGTCCTTTTGTTGCCATGTAGTGCGCCGACTTATTTATGCCAGCAATCTCTTCATATACGAGCTTTGATAATAGCCAGCTCATACCGTAGTGGGGTTTGAATACTAGTAATTCCCTTATTTTTGCCACCTTTTTGCAGATCTACGTACTGGGGCTGGCAGTAGCTGTAAGAAATAGTTCCCCAGGGTTGGAATACCTTTTTGAGTCTATGCAAACCTACTAACTTGTATGTTTTATGGGTTTTCATCAGCTCAGCTCTAATCTTTTCCAATACAGAGAGAGGCTAGAAATGTACTCTTGACATAGGCAGAAGTAAAACTTCTTCCAGGGTTGGGGGAAAAGTGGTTGGTGGGAGAGTGGACTTGTTATTCCTCAACAGATTTTCGCATGAGCAAATCTACACTGGTGCTAAAATGCAGTTCACAAATATTTTTTAGTAGTACGATTTACTGACCTACTGTTTTCCAGATCTTGTGTGACTCGTCTCGCTTAAATAAACGTGATTTTCAAGCCAAACTCTACCTACCTTAGGAGCCTTGAAAAAGTCGCAAATGGCGACGAAACACGTGTCGGCTGTGGCTGTACCATTGTTGTACAACAAAACAACTGTGGTGAAGTTCGCCTGCTGGACAAAGTGTTTGTGTTGTTGTATTAAATATTTTTGCTGACAAATATTACCTTAACTGCAGACCATGCCCTTTCCTGATTCATTATGTGGTACTGTAATCTGGCAGCCAAAGGGTTTGTGCTTACTTGTCTCGAGGGCAAAATAAACAAAAAAAACTTGTTGCCCTTGACCCCAACCAATATGTCCTGGGTGTCCAGCCATAGGAATTCCACATGCCTGCATCATGTATTCATGATTCAGGCGGCATGACCCAGTGTGTAGTAATGATATAGCTCTTCAATCCCTGGCGGCACAGCACCAAGGATAATGTGCTGCATGGATAAACACTTACAAGGTCCCAAAGGTGAAACCTATAGGCTATACCAATGCTGGTTTAGTTTTTGGTTTGGCTCTGGCTAAAAGGAACGTAGCACAGGACAAAGCCTTGCTTCTATCTTCGTAATGACCAAAGCCATTGTAATTCTTTTCCTTTTTCCAGGTAAGCGGAAAATATACCAAGCTTTCTAAGCAAGCAGCGTTTCTGTTGGTATTACTTGTTTTATAATAATGAACTGAAATACTACTACTTTTGAGGCACCACAAATAATGTTGCTCCTATGACTGTTCTGCAGATTGCAAGAAGAACATTTACATTGTTTTGTATTTTCCCCCTCTAGAAAAGTATTCTTGTATCTTGTCCGGAGGAAAATGCTTCTTCGAAGTTTGTGGCCCCATACACCACATTCTCCAGAATCCACCAAAAAAGTGTGAGTGATTTTGCTGTTACAACCCCCCCCCCCACCCCTCCTCTCACTCACCCCTAGTTTCTCTGTAAATATTTTGAGGAATATATTGAAGTCTGAAATCAAATTGGTTTGTAGAAGCCAGATGATTTTATATTTCTTTTGTTACAGTAATGATGACATCTTGTTGGTCTGATATTACGTTAGAACCAATGGCAATGATATTTTATAGAATTGTTATGAATTTTCTGTTGTACTTCTGTTGCATCTAATATGTTCCTGGATTTATAGAGTTACATCTATTATGTTCCTGGATTTATAGAGTAGGTAAAACCACAAGAACTTGATAATCTTTTCCTGGAAACAGTTTGTATCTGGTCTCTAAAATCGAGTGTAGAATATCTAAACTATTTAAGCTCTTAAATAATATAAATTGTTAACAAAATGAGCAAATGTAGTGAGTTATGGAATATTCTTCAGCTGACCTTCACGTAATTCATTGTATGTTGGGCATTACAAAAGGACCTGGTATGACAAATTAGTTCTCGTATTGTTGCAAGTGCATACCCTTTCACATCTAAAAATTCACATCTTTATCTCTGGGCTCAGCCAATTCATACTTAGATAACCTCGCATAAACACCTGTGCCAGATAGCATGGAAAGCACACCTAAGGCATACGTCCACTGGATTCTGCCCAGAATTCTTGGTGTCTTTTGATGGCATTGGTAGGTACAGACATTTTGCCTTGTTTCACCCCTTATTCATAAACCTTTTTCTTTTGGTGATCAGGATGCACACTGAGCTCTGCGCCACTCTATAACAAAGCTCCAAGTCGGGTACATTACGTCCCCCCCCCATGTTATAGGGCAAGGTAAGCATGTCCCACTTTACTTTTGGTTGCTTTCCTGCTCAGACTAGCTTAATCAGTCAAGGGGAGGATTACTTTTAAAGCACTATGCATCTGTCATCGTATCATCAATGGCAAGGCGCCTAAAACCCTACAACGCCTTATCACTCCCTACAGACCAGGACATAGGCTTAGATCCTATGGCACCCGGCTACTAGTAGTCCCCAAAATTCCTAAAGCCCGAATGGGAGGCAGATCCTTCAGGCTACTGGCAGCCAAGAGCTGGAATATGCTTCCGATGGAGCTGCGTCTCGAACCTTCTGAAGCAAAGTTCCGTAGAGCTCTCAAAACACATCTTTTCCGCTCAGTTCTGATGTAATCTCACTGTTCTTGTCACCTCACTCTCTCTCTCAGCGCGGGGACACGCCGGTGCGCGTAATGCCAGGCGCTTTATAAAATCCCAAAATAAATAAAATAAATAAATAATCATCAAGGAGCGGAGAATAACAAATATGGAGCGCGGAAGGAGCATTGGAATATGTTGGAATAAAAACCGTGATCTGGGGAGCACGATCATCTTCATGATGGAGATGCGAACTATTAATGGTAGGAGCAACCTATTCCAACAAATCATGTCATTCTCTAGTTTGCGAATAGCCTTCCCATAACTATCCAGTAGCACTTTACCTGGGTCTGTGTGAATTTGTATGCCTAAATAGCGCACAGAGTCTGTTGACCACTGTAAAGGGAAGTCAAGCTGCCTGGGAGTCATTGTTTGGGTCAAAGGGAAAATTATGAATTTATCCCAGTTTACCTTGAGGCCCGACAACTCCGCTAAACTCCCAACCTCCCTGAGCACTGGCATTAAATGTCCCTCCGGGTTCCGGGCGTAACGCAATGTATCATCCTCGTATGCTGACACAAAGAGCCGGTAGCCCTGGAAGCGCAATCTCCTGTGTCCATGGTATTCCCTCAAGGCATACGCTGTGGGCTCTGCCACTAAGGCGTATAGGAGGGGAGATAGCGGGCACCCCTATTGAGTTCCCCTAGTAATCATGATGAGGGAGATATCCGTGTCAACCATTCGTATCCTGGCAGTAGGGGGTCGTGTACAGGATTGTGACTAGTCGAATAAAGACTACGCCAACCCCAACCGGTCGGAGTACTGCCTCCATAAAAACCCATCCCACAAAGTCTAGCGCTTTTTTAGCATTCAGAAAGACTGCTGGAGCCCGAATGTTGGGGTCTATCCTTTGAATAGCACCAAATACTGTTCTAAGGTTGTAAGTTATGCTCCCACAAGAAACAAATCCCACCTGTTCTGGGCAGACCACCAATGGCACTATAGGGGCCAGTCGGTTCGTAAGTACCTTAGCGAAGAGCTTAGCATCCACATTAGTAGCAATAGCGGTCTAAAAGAAGAGCAACTGTCGGGTGGCTTACCGGATTTCAAGATGGCAATGATCAGTTCTTCACTCATCGAAGTGGGCTTCATCTCGGTCTCTGCCATTTCCTCAAAAAGCTTGATCAAGTGAGGTATAAGTATATCTTGAAACGCCTTATAGAAGGCTACCGTAAGGCCATCTATGCCAGAGGCGCCACCCACATGCATTGCGTTAAGGGCAGCTCGAATATCCCCAGGTTCCAGGGGCACCATAAGATGTTCTCTATGCTCATTAGTGAGCCATAATCGATTTACAAAAGGGGGTGGTGATGAACAGAGTGTCTGAATTGAGCAGACCACTCTTACCCAGTCCAAAGATCAGGGCTTGATCCATCACCGTTATTTATCTCACTGCCCCATCCCAGCTCAGAACCTGGCTATATGCAAATCAGTCTGTCCCTGGCCCAGTGCATCATGGGAACAGGGCAGACTAAACTACCAAGCCAATTCTTTACCAGAAAGGAGACAAGCTACCGGGGACCGGTTTCTGGCATTTCAGCCTCTTCGGCCCGGCTTGCTTGAATCCTGATGGAGCAGTGAGAAAGGGACTCATGTCTGAGTATACCCTGCCACACCTATAGTGGCCAAAATCGATTTACAAAAGGGGGTGGTGATGAACAGAGTGTCTGAATTGAGCAGACCACTCTTACCCAGTCCAAAGATCAGGGCTTGATCCATCACCGTTATTTATCTCACTGCCCCATCCCAGCTCAGAACCTGGCTATATGCAAATCAGTCTGTCCCTGGCCCAGTGCATCATGGGAACAGGGCAGACTAAACTACCAAGCCAATTCTTTACCAGAAAGGAGACAAGCTACCGGGGACCGGTTTCTGGCATTTCAGCCTCTTCGGCCCGGCTTGCTTGAATCCTGATGGAGCAGTGAGAAAGGGACTCATGTCTGAGTATACCCTGCCACACCTATAGTGGCCAAAATCGATTTACAAAAGGGGGTGGTGATGAACAGAGTGTCTGAATTGAGCAGACCACTCTTACCCAGTCCAAAGATCAGGGCTTGATCCATCACCGTTATTTATCTCACTGCCCCATCCCAGCTCAGAACCTGGCTATATGCAAATCAGTCTGTCCCTGGCCCAGTGCATCATGGAAACAGGGCAGACTAAACTACCAAGCCAATTCTTTACCAGAAAGGAGACAAGCTACCGGGGACCGGTTTCTGGCATTTCAGCCTCTTCGGCCCGGCTTGCTTGAATCCTGATGGAGCAGTGAGAAAGGGACTCATGTCTGAGTATACCCTGCCACACCTATAGTGGCCAAAATCGATTTACAAAAGGGGGTGGTGATGAACAGAGTGTCTGAATTGAGCAGACCACTCTTACCCAGTCCAAAGATCAGGGCTTGATCCATCACCGTTATTTATCTCACTGCCCCATCCCAGCTCAGAACCTGGCTATATGCAAATCAGTCTGTCCCTGGCCCAGTGCATCATGGGAACAGGGCAGACTAAACTACCAAGCCAATTCTTTACCAGAAAGGAGACAAGCTACCGGGGACCGGTTTCTGGCATTTCAGCCTCTTCGGCCCGGCTTGCTTGAATCCTGATGGAGCAGTGAGAAAGGGACTCATGTCTGAGTATACCCTGCCACACCTATAGTGGCCAAAATCGATTTACAAAAGGGGGTGGTGATGAACAGAGTGTCTGAATTGAGCAGGCCACTCTTACCCAGTCCAAAGATCAGGGCTTGATCCATCACCGTTATTTATCTCACTGCCCCATCCCAGCTCAGAACCTGGCTATATGCAAATCAGTCTGTCCCTGGCCCAGTGCATCATGGGAACAGGGCAGACTAAACTACCAAGCCAATTCTTTACCAGAAAGGAGACAAGCTACCGGGGACCGGTTTCTGGCATTTCAGCCTCTTCGGCCCGGCTTGCTTGAATCCTGATGGAGCAGTGAGAAAGGGACTCATGTCTGAGTATACCCTGCCACACCTATAGTGGCCAAAATCGATTTACAAAAGGGGGTGGTGATGAACAGAGTGTCTGAATTGAGCAGACCACTCTTACCCAGTCCAAAGATCAGGGCTTGATCCATCACCGTTATTTATCTCACTGCCCCATCCCAGCTCAGAACCTGGCTATATGCAAATCAGTCTGTCCCTG
Organism: Lissotriton vulgaris; assembly: GCF_964263255.1. NCBI lineage: Eukaryota > Metazoa > Chordata > Amphibia > Caudata > Salamandridae > Lissotriton > Lissotriton vulgaris. The sequence goes on along the minus strand of NC_141696.1, from coordinate 140,252,936 downwards.
GCCCAGTGCATCATGGGAACAGGGCAGACTAAACTACCAAGCCAATTCTTTACCAGAAAGGAGACAAGCTACCGGGGACCGGTTTCTGGCATTTCAGCCTCTTCGGCCCGGCTTGCTTGAATCCTGATGGAGCAGTGAGAAAGGGACTCATGTCTGAGTATACCCTGCCACACCTATAGTGGCCAAAATCGATTTACAAAAGGGGGTGGTGATGAACAGAGTGTCTGAATTGAGCAGACCACTCTTACCCAGTCCAAAGATCAGGGCTTGATCCATCACCGTTATTTATCTCACTGCCCCATCCCAGCTCAGAACCTGGCTATATGCAAATCAGTCTGTCCCTGGCCCAGTGCATCATGGGAACAGGGCAGACTAAACTACCAAGCCAATTCTTTACCAGAAAGGAGACAAGCTACCGGGGACCGGTTTCTGGCATTTCAGCCTCTTCGGCCCGGCTTGCTTGAATCCTGATGGAGCAGTGAGAAAGGGACTCATGTCTGAGTATACCCTGCCACACCTATAGTGGCCAAAATCGATTTACAAAAGGGGGTGGTGATGAACAGAGTGTCTGAATTGAGCAGACCACTCTTACCCAGTCCAAAGATCAGGGCTTGATCCATCACCGTTATTTATCTCACTGCCCCATCCCAGCTCAGAACCTGGCTATATGCAAATCAGTCTGTCCCTGGCCCAGTGCATCATGGGAACAGGGCAGACTAAACTACCAAGCCAATTCTTTACCAGAAAGGAGACAAGCTACCGGGGACCGGTTTCTGGCATTTCAGCCTCTTCGGCCCGGCTTGCTTGAATCCTGATGGAGCAGTGAGAAAGGGACTCATGTCTGAGTATACCCTGCCACACCTATAGTGGCCAAAATCGATTTACAAAAGGGGGTGGTGATGAACAGAGTGTCTGAATTGAGCAGACCACTCTTACCCAGTCCAAAGATCAGGGCTTGATCCATCACCGTTATTTATCTCACTGCCCCATCCCAGCTCAGAACCTGGCTATATGCAAATCAGTCTGTCCCTGGCCCAGTGCATCATGGGAACAGGGCAGACTAAACTACCAAGCCAATTCTTTACCAGAAAGGAGACAAGCTACCGGGGACCGGTTTCTGGCATTTCAGCCTCTTCGGCCCGGCTTGCTTGAATCCTGATGGAGCAGTGAGAAAGGGACTCATGTCTGAGTATACCCTGCCACACCTATAGTGGCCAAAATCGATTTACAAAAGGGGGTGGTGATGAACAGAGTGTCTGAATTGAGCAGACCACTCTTACCCAGTCCAAAGATCAGGGCTTGATCCATCACCGTTATTTATCTCACTGCCCCATCCCAGCTCAGAACCTGGCTATATGCAAATCAGTCTGTCCCTGGCCCAGTGCATCATGGGAACAGGGCAGACTAAACTACCAAGCCAATTCTTTACCAGAAAGGAGACAAGCTACCGGGGACCGGTTTCTGGCATTTCAGCCTCTTCGGCCCGGCTTGCTTGAATCCTGATGGAGCAGTGAGAAAGGGACTCATGTCTGAGTATACCCTGCCACACCTATAGTGGCCAAAATCGATTTACAAAAGGGGGTGGTGATGAACAGAGTGTCTGAATTGAGCAGACCACTCTTACCCAGTCCAAAGATCAGGGCTTGATCCATCACCGTTATTTATCTCACTGCCCCATCCCAGCTCAGAACCTGGCTATATGCAAATCAGTCTGTCCCTGGCCCAGTGCATCATGGGAACAGGGCAGACTAAACTACCAAGCCAATTCTTTACCAGAAAGGAGACAAGCTACCGGGGACCGGTTTCTGGCATTTCAGCCTCTTCGGCCCGGCTTGCTTGAATCCTGATGGAGCAGTGAGAAAGGGACTCATGTCTGAGTATACCCTGCCACACCTATAGTGGCCAAAATCGATTTACAAAAGGGGGTGGTGATGAACAGAGTGTCTGAATTGAGCAGACCACTCTTACCCAGTCCAAAGATCAGGGCTTGATCCATCACCGTTATTTATCTCACTGCCCCATCCCAGCTCAGAACCTGGCTATATGCAAATCAGTCTGTCCCTGGCCCAGTGCATCATGGGAACAGGGCAGACTAAACTACCAAGCCAATTCTTTACCAGAAAGGAGACAAGCTACCGGGGACCGGTTTCTGGCATTTCAGCCTCTTCGGCCCGGCTTGCTTGAATCCTGATGGAGCAGTGAGAAAGGGACTCATGTCTGAGTATACCCTGCCACACCTATAGTGGCCAAAATCGATTTACAAAAGGGGGTGGTGATGAACAGAGTGTCTGAATTGAGCAGACCACTCTTACCCAGTCCAAAGATCAGGGCTTGATCCATCACCGTTATTTATCTCACTGCCCCATCCCAGCTCAGAACCTGGCTATATGCAAATCAGTCTGTCCCTGGCCCAGTGCATCATGGGAACAGGGCAGACTAAACTACCAAGCCAATTCTTTACCAGAAAGGAGACAAGCTACCGGGGACCGGTTTCTGGCATTTCAGCCTCTTCGGCCCGGCTTGCTTGAATCCTGATGGAGCAGTGAGAAAGGGACTCATGTCTGAGTATACCCTGCCACACCTATAGTGGCCAAAATCGATTTACAAAAGGGGGTGGTGATGAACAGAGTGTCTGAATTGAGCAGACCACTCTTACCCAGTCCAAAGATCAGGGCTTGATCCATCACCGTTATTTATCTCACTGCCCCATCCCAGCTCAGAACCTGGCTATATGCAAATCAGTCTGTCCCTGGCCCAGTGCATCATGGGAACAGGGCAGACTAAACTACCAAGCCAATTCTTTACCAGAAAGGAGACAAGCTACCGGGGACCGGTTTCTGGCATTTCAGCCTCTTCGGCCCGGCTTGCTTGAATCCTGATGGAGCAGTGAGAAAGGGACTCATGTCTGAGTATACCCTGCCACACCTATAGTGGCCAAAATCGATTTACAAAAGGGGGTGGTGATGAACTGGGACAGGAACAGACTAATTTGCATATAGCCAGGTTCTGAGCTGGGATGGTGCAGTGAGCTAAAAAACGGGGTTGGATCTAGCCCTGATCTCTTGACTGGGTGAGAGTATTCTGCTTAATTCAGAAACTCTGTCCATCACCACCCCTTGTTGTTAAATATTTTGTCCACCCTAAGCGTGGTAGGGTATACTCAGATGTGAGTCCCTTGCTCATTGCACCATCAGGATTCAAGCAAGCCGGGCCGAAGACGGCTGAAATGCCAGAAACCGGTCCCCGGTAGCTTGTTTCCTTCCCAGTGTAAGAATTGGCTTTTGTAGTTTGGTTTGCCCTGTTCCCATCATGCACTGGGACAGGAACAGACTAATTTGCATACAGCCAGGTTCTGAAACTGGGATGGTGCAGTGAGCTAAAAAACGGTGTTGGATCTAGCCCTGATCTCTTGACTGGGTGAGAGTATTCTGTTTAATTCAGAGACTCTGTCCCTCACCACCCCTTGTTGTAAATATTTTTGTCCACCCTAAGCGTGGAAGGGTATACTCAGATGTGAGTCCCTTGCTCATTGCACCATCAGGATTCAAGCAAGCCGGGCCGAAGACGGCTGAAATGCCAGAAACCGGTCCCCGGTAGCTTGTTTCCTTCCCAGTGTAAGAATTGGCTTTTGTAGTTTGGTTTGCCCTGTTCCCATCATGCACTGGGACAGGAACAGACTAATTTGCATACAGCCAGGTTCTGAAACTGGGATGGTGCAGTGAGCTAAAAAACGGTGTTGGATCTAGCCCTGATCTCTTGACTGGGTGAGAGTATTCTGTTTAATTCAGAGACTCTGTCCCTCACCACCCCTTGTTGTAAATATTTTTGTCCACCCTAAGCGTGGAAGGGTATACTCAGATGTGAGTCCCTTGCTCATTGCACCATCAGGATTCAAGCAAGCCGGGCCGAAGACGGCTGAAATGCCAGAAACCGGTCCCCGGTAGCTTGTTTCCTTCCCAGTGTAAGAATTGGCTTTTGTAGTTTGGTTTGCCCTGTTCCCATCATGCACTGGGACAGGAACAGACTAATTTGCATACAGCCAGGTTCTGAAACTGGGATGGTGCAGTGAGCTAAAAAACGGTGTTGGATCTAGCCCTGATCTCTTGACTGGGTGAGAGTATTCTGTTTAATTCAGAGACTCTGTCCCTCACCACCCCTTGTTGTAAATATTTTTGTCCACCCTAAGCGTGGAAGGGTATACTCAGATGTGAGTCCCTTGCTCATTGCACCATCAGGATTCAAGCAAGCCGGGCCGAAGACGGCTGAAATGCCAGAAACCGGTCCCCGGTAGCTTGTTTCCTTCCCAGTGTAAGAATTGGCTTTTGTAGTTTGGTTTGCCCTGTTCCCATCATGCACTGGGACAGGAACAGACTAATTTGCATACAGCCAGGTTCTGAAACTGGGATGGTGCAGTGAGCTAAAAAACGGTGTTGGATCTAGCCCTGATCTCTTGACTGGGTGAGAGTATTCTGTTTAATTCAGAGACTCTGTCCCTCACCACCCCTTGTTGTAAACATTAGTGAGCCATGGCATTTTAATGTGCTCGAGATATTCTGTGATGGCTTCGTCCACAGGGGGAATACGTGACCTATAAAGGTCTGCATAGTACCTACCAACCTTTCTGCAATGCATTATTCAGTGGATGACTATCCTCCTCCTGAATCTGCACAATGACCCGCTTCCTTCCTAGGAGGCAGTAATGCTGCAAGAGTGGCCCCTCGTTGCTCACTTTCCTTGTACACTCTAGCAGTGGTGTATTTGCTGAGATGTTTAACCTCGCTATCCGGGGAACCCTAATACTCTCCAAGGGCCCTCTTAATATCTTCTAATACTTTAGGGTCACTTGTATGTTTGTAGTTGCTTTCCAATTGCGCTTATTGCTTAACTAGCCTAGTTAATCTACCCCTGAGAGATCTGAGCACTCCTATGCGTTTAGAAATAGTAATGCCACTAATATATACTTGAATGCTTCCCAGACAGCGAGAAAAGCTGTTTATCATACCAATTTCATCTTATAAGAAGCCCTCTATTGAGACCACTAATTCACCCTTAAAGACCGGATCCAGTAAGGAGTATGGGGGGATCCAGTAAGGAGTATGGGGGTAATCTCCAGATAAATGGTGCACATTTCTGGGGGCTAATTCAATATCTAATAGGACTGGGGAATGGCATGAGTAAGTCCTGGGTTGTGGGTCGCATTCGAGGACTCGTGTGACTAAACCTTTAGATATCAACCAATAGTCTATCCCGGTATAGATATTGTTAGCCACAGAATAGTGCGTGAAGCCCGTATCTCCTGAGGAGCGGTATCTCCAGACATCGAGCAGATCCAGCTGATCAGCTAGCCCAATCATCTCTCCCGCAGCAGCAGAAGGACGACGTGTGGGTCCCCTGGAGAGGTCCAGCTTGGGGTTCAACGCGCAATTAAAATCCCCACCCCAACTTTGTGGCATATTCTCCCATTGCAGTACGCGAGTATCCATCTTGGAGTAGAACTGCAGATCATCATGATTGGGCCCATAGGTATTAACTATTATCTCGACCAGTCCCTCTGTGTAAGTGTCAGCCATTGTAACAGTTCATCAAACATTTTTTTTTTGTTTAAATTTGTTTAGTAAGATTTTCACTTTTCCTGGTACAAGTTGTTATTGTATCATTGACATGTCATAACATACATTTACGAGTGTTTGGTTAGCAGTATTTTTCTCAATGCATTTAGTGGTCTCATCATACATCAATACAACTTGGATAAGGCAGCTTACATCAGCCCGGGAGTCATCTTCCAGTTTGACCCAGCATATTTTGCTATGTAATGCGATGTCTTGTTGGGCATGTATCCCAGGGGTGTGGGTTGGTGTTTCGCCCTCACCTCTACCCATGTAAGTCATCCCTAATAGGATTCGGAAATGTATTCCTTGGCGAATGGTTTTAGTTTCGAAAATGTCAAGGAGGGAAAACAAACCTGTGAACTGTGGGGGGGAAACCGGGTGTAAGGGAGGAATGAGAGCGATCAGAGCGTGCGCCGTGGTGTGCAGTGATGTGACTGGCTGTGATTGCGCGGTTCCGTATCATTACGTGTGCAAGAGGGGGATGGAGGGCAGTCTACAGGGTCACGTAGGGGTGCGTCTGATCCATCTTGGACATTACTTTGGTGAGGAGTGTCTCATGGCTATACCGGGGAGGCTGATATCTGTGCTATGGGTGATAGAGATAGGTGTTGGGATTGGAGTTGTGAGGCCTCAGGTGTTGCTACTGTTGTCGTTTCCTGGGTAAATTGAAATAGCAGTTGTGCCCATTCCATGGAGATGGGATGTTTGCGTGTCCCTTTCACTTCCTCATTACTGAGTGCCTCTTCCTCTGCTACGTCCCATTTTTTCATAGCACCTACCCATGCCTCTGCTGGGGGTCCCGCTGGGACTCGCCAATGCATGGCTATTCCCCTCTTTGCTAGGAGATGAGCCAGGTACGCGAAACGCCACTGTAATTTGTCGGTTTTCTTTTTCCGACAAACTCCCAAGGTTTCGTGCCTCCCATGTGGATATGTTCGAGAGATTTACATGGAGTGACTATTGTATCTTGTCCCTATACTGTCGGATTATAGGGCAGTCCCAGAAAATAGTTTAACGTCCGCTTCCCGGTTTGGCAGCAGGGGCAAGCAAAATGCGCATCAGGGTAAAAACCGTGTAACTGGTGAGGAGTTACATAAGCTCGGTGTAGGATATTGAATTGTATGTTTTTGAAACGCGCGTTCCTAGAGACCTTTTTTGGATATTCCAGCACTTTTTCCCATTCTTTATCGTGGAACACCCGTCCTACCTCATCCTCCCATGTGTGTCGCAACGTGTCTAGGGGGGTACTGGCCAGCTCTCGGGATCGCTTTGTAATGCCAAGTAACCAGGTGCCTGCCCACGCCCATATGAAGGATCGTGTGTAAGACTGGATGTGTCGGGGGCTCTCCCTCTCTAAGATCTCAGTAGTGTTGGCCGCTATCTAAGAGTTGTCTATGTGTAAGTAATTGTCCAGTTGGGAGGTCCTACTGCTCGGTCATTTGGGCATATGTTCTTAGCTGTCTCTCTTCAAATAGGGATTCCACCTCAGTCACATCGTGATCCGTCCATATCCGGAGGGCCTCCGTGGTACCATATTTGTCCTTCCGGGGGAATCCCACTAGTGGGAGTAATTCTGAATACAGGGACGTTCCCTTCGGCATGCTGTGTATTCGCCACATACATTTGCGGGCTATAGACACTTGGGGGTATGTGCGTGAGGGTTTGATCCCAGGCATCAACAACCTCCGGACAGCTGGAAGGGGTAAGCGGCCTTCGTCAGTAATTGTTTCTCCCATGTGCCGTTCCGATATCCAGTGAGAAAGCCATTGGAGTTGTGCCGTGAGGAAGTACGCCTCGAAGGATGGAGCTCCCAGGCCCCCGAGTTGTGGGTAGTTGTAGCGTGGTTAAGGCTATCCTATGTCGTCCATCTCCCCAAATCAACACTGTAAGCCGTGTATCTAATTCCCTAAAGAAGGAGCGCAGCGGTATGACCGGGAGGTTTGAGAAATGATTCAGTAGTCTTGGGACCATAATCATTTTAGCGATGGCTACGTGCCCAATGGGAGCTAGGGGCAATGTCTTCCAGAAATAGACCGCTGTTCGCAGCCCCGCTAATGTCTTTCGATGGTTTCCTTCATATAAATCTTTGGGAGAGTGATACAGTCGCACTCCCAGATGGGGGCCATGGCACTCCAGGTGATTGTCTGAATTCCTACTGTTATGTCTAGAGGCCCCAAGTGGGGGCTAAGCGGGAAGATCGTAGATGTGTCCCAGTTGACTTTTAACCAGAGGCCGTTTCAAAGACTTGCAGTGCTGACCATATGAGGGTAAGGTCCCAGGTAACATATCAGACATAAATCAGGAGATCGTCTGCGTATAGCGATACATAGTGTACTGAGTCAGCTACTGGAATTCCCCATTCTTCCCCCTCTCTTCTTCATCGTATTGCTAAGGGTTCTACTGCCAAAGCAAACAGAAGGGGGGACAGAGGGCATTCCTGCCGTGTCCCCCGTTCCACTGGAAAAGACTTGGAAATAACTTTGCCTATCCTGACTCTGGAGGTGAGGCCCCTGTAGAGAAGTTGCGTGTATGCCCATAGAGTAGGGCCCACATTTACCTTCTAAAGGACTGCAAACAAATATGGCCATAGTAGGGTATCGAAGGCCTTTTCCAGGTCCACAATTAGGCATGCTGCCTGTGGGAACCGTTATTTTGCCCTATCCTGGATATGGAACAGCCTGCGCAAATTTTGCGAGGTGTTGCGTCTTGGGACAAACCCACATTGGTCTGAGTGCACCAGTGCCGGGAAGATTTGACTATAACGATCTGCCAGTATCTTACCTAATATTTTGCAGTCTACATTCAATAGAGCAATTGGTCTATAGGACGCGGGTAATGTTGGGTCTCTATGCGGTTTCGGGAATGTCACTAAAGTCGATTCCCGGGGTGAGCGTGGGAGCTCGCCCCTGGTCAGCGCATCCTCGAACATGGCTGCTATCCAGGGCGCCAGCTGGGTTGCAAAGGTGCTATAATACTCGAGCGGGAACCCATCATACCTGGGGCTTTGTTACGAGACAGTGTTCTGATCGTGCGTGGTATGTCCGGGGGTTTGATTTTTGTGTCTAACTCCTTTTTGTCTAAAGGTGGGATGCTGGGCATGATTGACGGGCCGAGGAAATGAGTCAGCTCCTGGTGTGGTGTTTATGCCGGGGATCTATAAATGTGAGAGTAATAGCCCTGAAACACATGTAGTATGTCTAGCTGAGAGTATTTAGGGTTTCCTTCCTTGTCCTTGAGTTCCGTGATTGGTTTTGCTTCTGTGTCATGCTTAACTAACCAAGCTAACAGTGTCCTGGTTCTGTTACCCTCCCTGTGTACTTTGGTTGCGTTGGTTCTGAAGTTGTATTTACGGAGATCGCGCATGGTTTCAGCTTGTAATGTTTTAGCATTTGCTACTTGTGCTGGGGTGGCTACCCCTTTATCCACGGATTTCGATAACCCTGCCAGTTGTGATTCTGCTTTCAGGAATGCATTCTCCAGTGTTTTCCATACTCCCACTATTTGTTGGATGCAGTGCTCCCTGGCTCCGACCTTGAATGCATCCCATTCTACTGATCTGGAGGATGCTGTGCCGGTGTTTAGTGTGAAGTATTCCTGTATATGATCCCCATGTGCATGGCGAAATGCCTGGTCAGTGAGGCACTCACATGCAGCTTCCATGTCGGTACAGGGGGGTGAGGTGGATTCCATCGAAGAGTAATTGTGTGCGCGTCGTGATCTAAGACCACTCTACATAGATAGTCTGTGTGTTGTACCTTGGGGAGGAGCATTGTAGAACACAGAAATCTGTCTAGCCTCACTCGTAGGTTGTGTGGGATTGAATGAAAGGAGTATATCCGTGTGGTTGGGTTCTGTGTTTTCCAAGCGTCCACCAATACCCAGTGATCCACCCATTGTCGAAGGTGTTCGGTCTATTTGTGCGCTGGTGAGTGTGCTGGCGGGGGTGAGATCTATCTAGGTTGACGTCTAGGGCGCAGTTGTAATCCCCTCCCAGGAGCCATGGGAACGATGTGTGTTGGGTCAGTATTCCCGTGAGGCATCTCCAATATTGTTCTTGCTCTACATTGGGTGCATACATGCTTCCTATTAGTAGTGGCTGACCCTCTAACAACCTTGCTAGCAGCTAGTATCTCCCTTCTTCGTCCACTGCATTTGACTGTACCCGTAATGGCAACCCGGCCTATTCCAGATTAGGGTACCTCTGGCAAATGCGGAGTATGTTGTGGCACATATTATGCCGCTCCATTTTTTACGCAAGCGATCTACCTCTGTGGATGTCAGGTGTGTCTCGTGCAGCAGGGCTATCTACGCATGCTGTCTCTTTATGTATGCATATATGTTATAGCGTTTGTTTGCCGTGTGCATACCCCTTACGTTCAATGTGATAAATGTAATATCTGTGTTAGTGATCTTAGATGCCAGCCTGTCCAACAGTTAGTCTGGAGTTCCCTTTAGAGGAAGGCCTCCCCGCCCACTGCTCCCTCACCTCGGCACGTCGCCAGTCGATCACACACCATGTGTCTGCCATGTCCATGTTTTCGCTCCATTGTGGATATTTGGGGAAAGGAAAGGGGCAACATTAAACAACGGGAAACATTCCCAACACGGGGGACCTATCGTGTGAGGCAATACATCCAAACTGTAGTCCATATACAAACTTTAGTTCGTTGCTAGGTGAGGTGGCCGTGCATCTCCTCCGGTTGCTACCACCGCTGCCGCCCTTTTGTAGACGATGTAGTAGATCTATACAAAGATGCCGTTCCTGGTTACTGCCGCTACTTCAATCTGACTTCAGCGCTTGTTGTGTCTCGTGGTAGTCGTGATCGTTTGTAGCACTGTTACATCTGAGTGGGGCATTGTCCTTTCTGTGGGTTTCCTGATCCTGACTCAAGTCTTTGCTGTCTTTGTCTCTCGGGGTGTTATGTCCATTAAATTAGCGTGTCCGCCGTTTGAGGGGTTACTATCGTGGGAGTTACTGAGCCCTCTTGTGACGTGGGTGCATCGCTGCCATCTTCTTCCGAGCTGAACAGATGTGGGCCTCTGTCTCCATCTGAACTCCCTCCCGTCGACTTCACCTTTGTTGTCTCTTGTAGTGCTCTCCTGCGTTCCTTTATGATTTGTTCTAGATCCGGGGAGTTGTTTGTAGTAGAATTTGTTCGCGTGTTGTGCTGCGTGAGGGTGACTTTCTTAAGTTGACGCCTTGGGCGGTTACTCAGGCGGTAGTCTTGTGGACTTCTGGAGTGTCCCGGGGCCGTCACGTGCTGTTCCACCCAGGCCTGTGCTTCTTCAGGCTCAATGAAGAAATGTGTAGCATCTTCATGGATATTTTAAGACGGGCAGGGAACAACAGAGCATATTGTATGTTCTTTTGACGCAGGGCGCGTTTAACTTCTAGGAAGGTATCTCTCTGCTGTTGGACGGCCCGGGAATAATCGGGGAACAGCATGACCTGTTTGTCTTCTACCCGAAGCTTCCCATGTTGCGGGCTGCGGGGAGGATGGTGTCCCTGTCTTGGTAGTGGAGAAATTTCAGCAGAAAAGGGCGGGGTGGCAATCCCGGTCGCGGTTTGCCGGCTGGGACCCGATGCACCCTTTCTTTTGAGAAGTAAGGGGTCAAGTCCGTTGCCTGCGTAAACGTTGCGTTGCCCCAGTATTGGAACTTTCATAGATTCCCATGCTTTGTATCATTCTCCATCGTCGGAATGGGAGCCTCGGTAAAAATAAATAACCTAGTAGTAAGCACAAAAGTGAATAAATAGGCCTAGGCCTCATCCCCTTTTGTAGCTTATCCACCTCTTTTTGTAAAAGAGACCAAACTTCTGCAATAACCAATCAGAGCAGCCTCACCCCATAGAACCTTCCTGAGAGAGCCTCAGAGCCTCAGATTTTCTACAGCACGTTGTGCTAGGGAGTCTCCATTGAGCTCTGCTCAATTTTCTTCAGTTTACTATTCCTATTTCAACTTTTTTCTTCAGTTTCAAGAATGTCTGACAAGGAGAGAAAGGCTCTTTTTAGGGCTTGTGCTACATGTTCCAAAAAGAGGCTGTTTGTGGAGGACAAACATGAAGATTGCATATACTGTTTGTACCCGGACCACAAGGCCACTGAGGACAAGATTTGCAGGACCTTCTCTACTAAAACCTTAAGAGACAGAGAAGGCCACCTACTGACCTGGCTTCACAAGATGAAGACCCGGAAGGACGTTATTTCTTCAGACAGTGAGGGTTCTTCTTCGGCTCCGTCCTCGAGAAGATCTAATAAAAGGGGTAGGTCCTCCCCCTCCACATCTACTGAGCCCCCTGTTAAGACCTTACTTGGGACCTCTTATAGGTCTGAAGGGCCTGCTTCCCTAAAATCTCCTCACCGCGGTGAAAAAGAGAGGCAGGGACAGCTTGAGGAGTCACAGACTGCGAAGGTGACTAAAACATCTTCAGAATAGGAGAAAGGTGGCAAAAAACCTACTTCTCCTCAGGAACTGCATTTGGACAAGAAACAGCGTCCATCAACGGCAAAACAAAAACGACAGGTATGTCGACGATTCCAGTCAAGAAAGATTTGCCTTTCAAAACAGCCAAGTCGACGATGGCAACTTCGACGACTATTAAACCGGCGTCGACGTTTAAGGTACCTGGTTCCTGTTCATCGTCAACGAGGCTAACATCTTCGACGTCGACGATGATGACGACGAGGTTACTGTCGACGGCGATGACGACGACGAGAACAACCTCGACGACGACGAAGTCGTCGACGACCGCTGCTATGATCTTGACGACGACACCGTCGACGATCCATCCTTCGTCGACGACAACAATTCCATTGTCGTCGATCCACCTTTCGACGACCAGTCCAATCCCTTCGCCGACGGCTCCGTCGACGGCACCGTCGACGACGACTCCTCAGTCGACAACATCGTCGACGAGTAGAAAACTTTGTATTTACATCAAAAAACGTCAGATTACACCAGAAATGACGTCTCCACTGCGAGTCACGTCCTTACCACCCACATTATTACTGGATGAGGAATCTGAAGAGGAGGATGAGAGTCCTTATGAACCGGCTTATAGCCCATCTGACCTAAATGTCAAGTGCCAGGACTCAAGTTCTGACGAGGGCTCAGTGGAACATCACTATGTGCCGCAGGAGACCTATGTTCACCATGAGAGACCTACTGTGAATGTACACCCTCAGAGGTCTCCGCAAAGACATCCACAGGACATGGTAGCCATGCCGTCCTCACTCATTTCGGACTTGCAGTTAATGTTGCAAGATTACAGACGCAGATTTCCAACTCAACCGGAGGTACAGCAAGTACGTCCTCCTTCACCTTCAATTCCACCGCCGCAAGCAATGGCGCAGACTTCTTTGCCCTTGAGGGTGGACGAACCAGTGCCTAGGGATCCCCAGCGACAAGTGGTCCATATCCAGGATGAGGATAATGATGAAGCTTCATCAGATGCTGATCGACAGGTGGATCCAGACCAAGATCCGGATAGAAACTGGGACATTGATGGTCCTCAAGACCCAGATGTTCAAGTGCCAGATAACGCTACCTCCCCTCCAGCAGACATTGGAGGTTTTCATAATCTCATGGAGAGGGCATCAAAGAGGTTTGGACTTCCAATTACGACGGTCCAATCGGACTTTTTTTTTAATATGATTTCAAGGAACCTTACCAAAAATCGGTTCGCTCTATTCCCATTATAGAGTATGTTTGGTGTGAGGGTTTAAAGGCCATGCAGAATCCAACAACGGTCCTCCCAGTTCTTCCCCAGCTGGAGAAGAAATATAAAGCGCCAGAGGGCAGCCCCGCTTGTCTCACTGGACAGCCGAAACCAAACTCTGTAATCTCCCAGGCAGCACAGAGTAAATCTAAAAATCCATCAACGCCACTGACTACACCACCAGATAAGGAAGGGAGGCCTCTAGATAATGTCGGAAAGAGGTTCTCGACTATGGCCAGCCTTCTTGTTAGAGCGGCGAATGCTCTGGCGATCCTGGGGAGATATGATCGCCAGGTGTGGTGTGACTTGTCCCCATTTGTGGAGGAACTTCCTGATGGCTCAAAGGATGAAGTAATAAAGATCTTGCTGGAGGGTGAGCGTGCCTTTTTCGGAGGTAATAGACTGCGCTATGGACATAGCGACAGCGGCCTTCCGAGCGCTGGCAGGTTCGGCAGTGTTGCGGCATCAGGGCTGGTTGAGAGCTACGTGGTTTCACCAGGAGGTGCAAAATAAGATTCTAGATTTGCCCTACGATGGTGAAATGTTGTTTGGCAAGCACGTGGATGATGCCCTACAAGGGATAAAGAAGGATACGGACACGGCCAAGTCCCTAGGAACTTTGACCTACCATAAAGTCCCTTTTAGGGGTGCAAGTGGAAGAGGTTTCTCATCCTACAGAGGCGGAAACCAGCAGCGCAGTTCTTCCTACTCACAACAATCATACAGCCCCAATACTCTCAACGGCAAAGTCAGTCGGCGTCTTTCTCTCGCCAGCCATCAAGAGGGGTCATGTCCGACAGGGGAGAGACAATTCCAGGAAACAATAGCGGCCCTGTGGCTCTTTCTACTGTCCCTGTTCCCTCGTCAACACCAGTGGGGGTCAGGATTGCCCATTGTCTATACAGCTGAAAGGTCATATCATCAGACCCGTGGATTCTGAATATCAACAAAACAGGACACACTTTGGAGTTTCAAAATCTTCCCCCAAACAGAGCTCCAAACGCCATTACGTCAAAACATCTGGGACTTCTTCGTCTCGAAGCCCACCAACTCTTCATCAAGGGGGCAATATAACCTGTACCTCACTCCCAAAAGGGGAAAGGATTTTACTCCACGTTCTTCCTGGTTCACAAGACGAAGGAGAAATGGCGTCCGATACTAGATCTACGGGAGCTCAACACTTATCTCATCAAGGTGTCGGTCAGGATGGTCACCCTTCAAGATATTTTACGTCTTCTCAATCCAGGGGACTACATGGCAACTCTGGATTTGGAGGATGCATATTTCCATGTACCCATCCACCCAGCTCACAGGCAATATCTACGGTTCACAGTAGGCAAGAGCCACTTTCAGTTCAAGGTGCTGCCTTTTGGTCTGCGGTCCGCGCCGAGAATTTTCACGAAAGTACTATCTCCGGTGGCGGCTTTTCTCAGGAGGCAGTCTTTGGAAGTCTTCCCATACTTGGACGATTGGCTGGTGAGAGCTCCTTCATTCCAGGAAGCTTCCAGGGCTGTCACAACCTGCAGGACACTTTTCGAACAGTTAGGACTTCGACTCAACAAGGAAAAGTCGGTCTTGCAACCATCCAAGGCGACAAAGTTTTTAGGGGCGATTCTGGACACAGATTGCTGCAAAGCTTTCCCGTCGGTCGAACGCCAGAAGAATCTCACTCTGTCAGCTCGCATTCTACGATCAAGGAAATTTCTGTCAGTACGTCGTTACAAATCCCTTCTAGGATCGATATCATCCTGCATACCAATGATTCCGCACTGCAGGCTAAGGATGCGTCCACTGCAGGAACAACTGGACAAACAATGGCGTCAGGCAACAGGTTCCTTCGACGACAAATCATGGTCACGCCGGTCATAAAAAAAGCAAGCGACTGGTGGTCGAGGAAAGAGAACATTTCAGTGGGTTTAACGTTCAAGCTTCCTCCATCTCCCATGGTGTTAACGACGGATGCCTCCATGGAGGGTTGGGGAGCGGTCCTCCAGGAACTCAGTCAGTGGCCACTGAAGCGCAACCCAATGCAGGTTCCACATCAACCTGCTAGAACTTATGGCTATCCGTCTAGCCTTGCAGGCTTTCCTTCCACAAATCCAATCCCGTTCAGTGCTGGTTTTTACGGACAACACCACGGCCATGCATTACATAAACAAGCAGGGCGGGACGAGATCCTGTTCCCTTTCCAAGGAAGCGCAGAGAATTTGGAACTGGGTAATTCAACACAAGATTACTCTGTAAGCTGAACATCTCGCAGGGATGCTCAATTCCACAGCGGATGCTTTGAGTCGCCAGAGGTCAATCAGCCACGAGTGGGAATTGAATCAGACCATTCTAGAGGAGATCTTTTCACGTTGGGGGACCCCAACGATTGATCTGTTTGCGACACCTCAGAACGCCAAATGCCAGTGCTACGCAAGCAAGGATCACCATCAGGGATCCTTGGGGAATGCGCTTTTCATTGCTTGGTACGGCGCATTTGTCTACGCCTTTCCACCAATTCCTCTAATCCCAAGACTGATCAGGAAGCTCAGGCGGAGCCGTGCAGAATGATATTAATAGCACCAGCATGGCCCCGACAATTCTGGTACACAGAGCTTCTCCTACTCTCTCAGGACCATCCGATTCTTCTGCAGCCTGTTCCATCGCTGTTGTCAATGACTCAGGGTCAGGTGCTCCACCCAGATCTGAACTCCCTCCAATTGACAGCGTGGCTCCGGAGTACAGAGAATTCCAGCATTTAAATATCTCAGGAGAATGTAGGGACATTCTGGCTCAGGCCCGTGCGCCTAGTACAAATAAGACCTATCGGGCAAAGTGGAAGAGGTTTTGTCTTTGGTGCCAGAAACAGGGGGTACATCCATATACGTCGGCCCGCACCAGCTTTTGCCTTACATCCTTTCTCTAGCAAAATCTGGATTGGCGCATTAGTCTGTTAAATTTCATCTTGCAGCCATTTCAAGATTTAGACGCACGTCATCAGGCCCTTCTCTTTGGTCCGCAAGGATTGTTAAGCAGTTTCTGAAGGGTTTATTCAGAGTTTTTCCTCCAGTCCGGCCTCCACCACCGTCCTGGCACCTTAATTTGGCCCTTTCGCACCTGATGAAAGCTCCGTTCGAGCCTATTCACAGGGCGGATATGAAATTTGTGTCATGGAAAATTGCTCTTCTCTTGGCTTTGACATCAGCTCGAAGAGTTAGCGAACTTCAGGCATTCATGATTGTGGAACCCTTTCTACAATTCAAAAATTATGTTCTAATCCTGCAGACAAATCCTAAATTTATCCCAAAAGTCCCTTCAGAATTCCATCTGAATGAGCTGGTGATGTTAAAATCTTTCTTTCCACGGCCCTCGCCAGCAGACACTCTTTGGACATTCACAGATGCCTGAAATTTTACTTGGAACGGACAAGGCCATTCAGAAAGTCTTCTCAGCTCTTTGTCTCCTTCAGTGCTCCAAAGAGGGGATATCCAATTTCAAAAGCCTGTATTTCTCGCTGGATATCAAATGCAATCCAGTTTTGCCATCGAGAAGCGGGCAAGCCTCTGGAGCGCACAGTTCGTGCTCATTCTACGAGAGCGATGGCTTCATCAGTTGCCCTCTTCTCAGGGATCCCGATAAAGGACATCTGTAGAGCGGCAACGTGGAGCAGTATCCACACCTTCACTCGGCACTACTGCCTGGATTCTTCGGTGAAGAAGGATGCAGCAGTGGGTCAAGCAGTCTTGAGGAACCTTTTCCAATGAGACGGTGAGCTTTCCTTTCTATCCCGCCTTCCTATTTGGCATATTTTGTATCACTAGTGAGTTGTTCTTCTGCTTGGTATGACAATGGATATATATTTATATGCAAAGAACAAAATATGCATTATGTGTACTGCTAGCTACTCTGATACAAAGCATGGGAATCTATGAAAGTTACAATACTGGGGCAAGAAAACAAGTTACTTACCTGTAACTTTGGTTCCCCAGTATTGGTAACTTTCCTAGATTCCCATGCGCCCACCCGCCTCCCCTGGAAAAGCTCAGCCTTGAGCAGATGTGGTGACTGTTACACAACAGCTACGAAAATCTGAGGCTCTGAGGTGCTCTTGGGAAGGTTCTATGGGGTGAGGCTGCTCTGTTTGGTTATTGCAGAAGTTTGGTCTCTTTTACAAAAAGAGGTGGATAAGCTACAAAAGGGATGATGCCTAGACCTATTTATTCACTTTTGTGCTTACTACTAGGTTATTTATTTTTACCGAGGCTCCCATTCCGACGACGGGGAATGATACAAAGTATGGGAATCTATGAAAGTTACCAATACTGGGTAACCAAAGTTACAGGTAAGTAACTTGTTTTCATCCTGGTCGTAATGTACCGGATCGGGTTCGACCCCTCCACGCCTTCCGGAATGTTCATAAAACATATGTAGCTCCTCCGAGTGCGTCCTTCTAGGTCATCTGTTTTATTCTCTAGGATTTTTACCCAGGATTGTAGGTCATTCAAGACGTTTTGCTGTTGCCGCACCTGTGGTTCTATGTTGTGTAACGTCTTTTCCCCTTGGTTGACCTTGTCTGCCAATTTTCTATGATCGTCTCGGAGCAGATTGAGGTTCGTGGCCAGTTCGCCAAAACTGTTTTCCATGGTGACTCTGGAACATTCTATGGCTGCTAGGACTTTGTCAAGTTTGTCGGACATGGAAATCGACTGAGGTGGTTCCCCATCCGACCGGGCGCCATTGGGGTCTGGGGAGGTCACTCACTGCTGCCCCGAGGTTTGCGCTGTTCCCTTTGCGCGCTAGCGACCCATGGTGATAGTTCCTCTTGGTGGCCACTGTGAATGGGGCCTTGGGTCGTGTTGTTCTGCGTCTTGCTTTGGATATGGCAGACTACTGTGTCCAGCGCCTCCTGGGGTACCGTCGTCTTTCTTGTATGGAAGGATCCCTATGGTGAGGTTCTTCGCGGACAGGGTTGTTCCGTGTCCGCCCGTGGCTACTCATGGGTCTTATTAGCTGTGCGCTACAGAGGTTTCACAGGCGTTGCTGCTCACCCGTGTCTACTCCCGGTGCAGATGGGAGTTGTCGATGGTCGGGTGATTGTTCAATGTACAGGGGTCTACTGCCCCTCCTTCAGTGGCTCTCCTGCTAGTCTTTTATTGTCCTTTTGCATTCACTACCCCACAGAACTTAGCCTTTCGTGGGGGTCCGAGGATCGTGGTGGCCCTGCGCGGGCTAACTTCAGTTTCCGTAGGTGATCAGAGTGGCCCCTGAAGTATAGTGTAGGGAGTCAATGGTGCGATGTCCCAGACCCGTGTCCCGGACGTACGCCTTTTAGTTTCATTTCTGACCTGCGGGATCCAGGTGTTTGGAAACCAGGGACACTTAGGTCGGTGGGCTTGCCAGTGTCCGCTAGATATATCAGTGGGGAGCAGCCAACAGGTTGTCCCGGGGGTCCAGTATGTGGGGGGGTCAGTTAAGGCTAGTGTGTGACAGCGTGAGGTCGCCTCCTGTGGTGCCTCTGTAATTCAGGGAGCCTGTGGGGTCTCCGGTTGTTCTCAGTTCAAGGGCGCCTGGGTCCGGGCCTTGGTCTGCCTCTTCGAGAGCTCCCACAGACCAGCCAGGGACTAGCGATTGTTTTTTAGTCGTTGGGGTCTTCCGTCCCCTTGGATGCCCTGTGGCTACTCAGGGGCGCTGATGCTTCCTACTTCCCCCCTCTCCTTTCCGCCCCCTCTCCGCCGCACCTCGAGCCCTGGTGCCGCCTGCGGGGGAGGGGGGCGCCGCCCTCCAGCTCTAGTTCTTCCCGAGTGAGGTGAGGAGTCAGTTCAGGCGCTGCTCCTGGTTCGCAGTGGCCTGTATGCAGCGTGTGTAGTATTTATGTGTCCGCCACAGGAGGGAGGGGGGAGTTTGCCCTCGACTGTTGCGTGCACCCTGGGAGCTCGTCTGTCGCTTCTCCCTTGGGATGTTCCCCGCCCTTGCGCACCTCGAGTCCCCGTGCCGTGCAAGGACGGGGGGCCTGCTGTCGCGGGGGTGTCCTGGCGCCAATCTGGTGGAGGGCCTTTGCGGATCGGCCTGTCACATTCGGTAGTGCGGGTCTGCAAAATGGCGCGCAATTGTATCTCTCACCTTCCTTGCCTGGTGTTGCCTATAGGGCTCAGCCTGCGTTTGCAGTCTCCGGGCCGGGGGGTGATCACCTGTTCTCCGCTCCGTTCTCCACAGTGGCCCGCTGAGTTATGGTCGGCCCACCACGCTGGGGGCGCAACCCGGTGATCCTGTCGCGGCTGGCCACGAGGCCCAGGTCGCCGCCGTCTGCCAGGCTATCCCCAGTGCCCTCGTTGCTCTAACCTCAGGCGTTTGTCAGCTCGGCGCTGCCCCTACAGCCCAGCCCGCGTCTCTAGCCACCGCAGGGCCGGGGGGTGGTCATCCGAGCCTCGCTTCGCTCAGTCCCGGTTTGAGTTCAAGGTTATGGCGGGCCGCCATTTTGAGGGGGCCGGCGGCTCCACCGAAGTTGCCCTTAAGGCTGCAGTCCTCGCCGCTGTCGTCCACACAAGCGCGCCGGGCCGTCCCCTGTATCATTGTCCACCAGGCGCGGGGTTTTGTTGAGGGGTTATGGAATTTAGGGACTAGAACATAGATTAAGGCGCGGGGCGCCGAGCGGAGCACTAGGAAGATGTGTCCGCCATCTTGGTCAGCTTGGCCACGCCTTCAACAGGTCATCAAACATTTTGCAGTTTAATTCCTATTGGTTTCGTAACTGCAACAAAGCAGATCGCCTATGATACATTTGTGTCAGTGGGATCCTGGTAAAAGAACTGTTCTTAATCTGTTTGTTGCAGTTTGTTTTCAGATGGGTTCTGTTTTGTGATTGAGCATGCTTGTTTTGTTTGCTTGTCTTTTCATATCTACAAGATCTCCCCTGCTCTTACAGACCGCTAACTACATCCCCACCAAGCAAGGAATATTGCTGTCATTCCACTTTGTTGTAAAGTAGGTTGGTTGTTTAATGGCAAGAGGGTTAAGTAAATGTAGCACAGATTATGTGTGTTGCTGTTTACATGGATGTAAGACATCTGTTTTCTTCCCCTCCTTAGGAGTAATTGATAGCTTTATCATATATGGTCAAATATGTTTTTCAATTAATGGTTGAACTTTGAGGTGTTTTTAAATATATACAATTTATTTTTATACATGCAGATCACATGTCTGGATATTTCCAGTGGAGGAGGTCTTGGGGTATCCACAAGCACTGATGGGACCATGAAAGTCTGGCAGACTAACAATGGAGATCCTAGGGTATGCACACCGCAGAAACCTTGTAAATACACATTGACAAACCTATAAATTCTATGTGTGCTTCAGAAACTATGTAGGAGGGGATTTTCAAGGGAGGGTAAAAGATGTGGACTTGCAGATGTTCCTCCGTCACGCTAATACAGAGTCCTACTTTAGAAAATCATTAAAGACATGGCTTTTTAACAACAATTAGGTATGCCCCTGGTTTTTATACCATCCTGCATGTGCCGCTTGCTGTTTGAGCACCGGGGCACCTCTGTTGTTGAAGTAGCTGTTCACGCTTTATAAAACTTCAGTATTATTATTATTTTTATGTGCAGTCTTCTAGCTATCTGATCTTTTAACCTCATTTGAAAGGGCTGGAATGATGTGCAGCTGAACATGTACTAATCATGTATCTTTTTAATTGAGGCACTTTGGATCATGTGTGCACTGGAGCACCAGTCACCACAGAACATGAGTCTTTAACTGTGTGTGTGAAGTTAGGAGCTGGAGGTTGGTGGTGCTGCAAAGCTATTTCCATTTCTGAAAGCTTGTGTGAAGATAAATGTTACCAGCTCTTTACAGAAACACAGGTGTTCTACTTGGGCCAGCAGTGATGAATCGTGGGTGTTCTGAGTTGTCAACCCAGAACCTTGGGATATATGCCTCCGGGTTTTTTCTGGTTAACTCAGACTGAGAAGAAAAAGTTGGACCATCACTTCTCAAGTTGGTGGTCTGCTTTCCTTGCCACAGAGTGAGCTTGGGTGGAGAGTTGAAACAGGATGCACATGTTTAGCTTTTTTATGATTGGAGTTGACAGAGGTGATCGGCAAGTCTGAAGTGATATCACTGCCTACCACCAGAACTTTTTTGGGCCCTTCAGGCAATATTACCTCTTTATTCATTCTGGGACTAGTATGTTACCCTTAAGTCAGGGATTTGGAAAATGACTCTGTATGCACCTACAACTACAGGAATTTCATTGCTTGTACTTGTCCAAAGATCTGCATAGTCCTTCAGAAGAACGACTGGTACTAAGAGAATCTATAGGACGTGCGAGAGATCCTTTATGTAGAATCAGTTGAATTAATTCTTGGCTTCGGTTGGATAGGAATGTTACAGACTCCGTCAGCCAATTTGGTACCCTTGCTTTCTAGACTTTTAATACAATGACATTTTAGAGATGGGGTAGTAGTTGGCTGGACCATTGGAATCTAAATTTGATTTCCTCAGGAATGGGGACTGCGGCATATTTGGATGTTTTCTGTACCGATCCATGCCAAAAGAGTAGGTTGGTGACGCTTGATCAATGGTTTTTAAATGCTTGTTGGATAAGTGGCTGAGTTGTGTGTGGTATAAGTGGTTAAGGGCTTTGAGGTTTCTCTAAAATTCAGTGCTTTTCCCTTGCAGATTGGTTGGAAAGTTCAGTATGCCTAATACATATGAAAGAAGTGCAAATGGTAAGGGAAAGGGGCAAAGGTCAGGATTATTAGAGATTATAGGGTTCATCATTCAAAGAGGCTTCACACTCCGTTGATAATGTATGGAAATCTCTTGTCAGTTATTTTGTGAAAGCCTTTAAATGTTCTTTAATTGCTTTGTCATCTATCTGTGTGGTAAGGTGCTATCACTGTCTCACTGTTCTTTAGTATTTACCTTGGTATTGTTGCTGAGTTTGGACCAGCTATTTTAGTTTTTTTTTCCTTCCCTGATTGGCTAATGTCAAGTCTTTTTTGGTGGCCTTGAGTTCCAATAGTACCTTTTACACACGACAGTCAGAAGTTTCAGTGATTTTAAAAATGTTTGAATGCCAGAGTTGTGTGGAACTGAGGAGACGTTGACTGAATTAAATATTTTGGGGAATACTCGTATTGGTAGGCTGGGGTTTTTAATGTAGCCCTACTAGGGCAGAGTGGGACGTGGGTGTTGGTGGGAGGAAGAATTGGAGTGGTGGTTCTAGCTCTTTTTAATGAGTTTATAGTAATTGTTGGGTCTGCACAATTTGGCATCTAAGGGTGAATATGAGTTCTGTGGCTTAAGGAAGTTGGAAATCTAAGGTGGCGTATATAAAACCAGATAGTGCTAAGGAACACTGATGTGCAGTGTGGCGTTGATTATATGCTCATGCAAACTCGGGTCTAAAAGTAACTTTCAAATGGATTATGTCTCGGAAACTGATTTGGAAGTGCTCCATTAAAAGTTTATTGCAAAATAAGAGTGTTGTATGGTAGGACAGACGACATCTGATGTTTATTTGTAGTCATTCTTTATGATGCACAGTTTGACCATGACCACTGTCTCTATATCCGTTGTAGCACATAAACAATATACGTCAAGTGACATCACAACGAATCAATGAATATTCCCCCAAAGAAAAGAACAGAAAGTAGGTGAAGCTACCCATTTGAAATGACATTTAAAAACAATTCAGCAGGAACAAGTGGTCGTTCTTGGTCTTCTTCTAGTTTCACATAAGGAATCTGGACTGTGTATGTGCTTGCAATTGTAGAAGCAAAACTAAACGTCTTTTTGGGAGCATTGTTGTTGGTGCAAGCAGCAGGCACTTAGTTTGGTTTACCATGTAATTGTTTTATTCCTATTATTGCCTTCTGCTGTGATGTTTGGACTTTGTTTCTGGCTGCTGACTTGAGAAAAGGTGGCTGGAATTCTTCATTTGCTTACATCCAGAATAAACCCGTCTGGATAAAAGCTGTGTCTCAAGGTAGGTAGAGCTTAAAGAGGAGAAGCATCAACAAATGCACAACCATATTGTGCTGTTCTGCCAGTATTTCCAATGCTGGTGTGTGTTAGTGCTGCAGTGTTATGCATTCCTATTATATACAATTTTATGTTGAATCTAGATGGCAGTCATTGCCTTACCTAGATTTCGGCCTGTGCTGATTGTATCTACTCTAACTTTTCCTTGCATGTTACTTAAGTCCTGGGAGGAGGGTTTTATTCTATTTATAAAATGGGTCCCACTTCAATTATTACATACATTTATGCAGAGGTACTTGAACCCATTCTTTGGTATGCACTACTATCTGTGTCTCTGCACGATGGAAAACATAACATTCTTTTTCAAACTTTATATATTCTCAGTGAATGAGGTTTCTTGTTACTTGAGCTTCCTGAGGAGCAATCAGTGCGCACTTTGTATTCTCAAACAATTCATGCCATTTGAGGAGCGAAACATTTTGAGAAATCATACGAAGTAACACTGTAATCTCAAAAAGAGGAGTGGGTATTTTTTAAATTTAATTATTTGAATTCAATCAAAATAAATGTCATAGGATTTATATGTATGCACAAGAAAATATTTACATTGCTTTGTATAGGTAAACTGAATGATAATTCTTTATATAAAAAAAGAACATTTGAATTTACAGTCTGTATTCATTCTGGGTAAATAGGAGGCAAAAGATATCACTTGCACACAATTTCTATAGCTTACGCTAAGAAATGAAGGAATCGACTTACAGGGCAGAAAGTGAGGTTAGTATTACCTGTCATATGGAAGTCTTACAGACAAATGTCTGTTCTTTGGAGGTACTTATTTACGGAACCTCAGAACATGCACCAGTATTGCAGTGCAGTGGATTGAGGGAGCTGGATGTATCCTACAGCCTGTTTTCGTCTTATTAATGTACATATGTATGCTTCAGGATTGTGTTATTCTCCCACCGTTTAATAAAAGCTGCTAGTCACTGTTTGGGTGCCTGAGGGATTTATGCAGTAAGGGCTGGCCGCCTGCAACATGTTAGGCTGAAGACCAGGACCTTTAACCAGCCTCTATTGTGTACGTCAGAAGCTGTGCAGGGCCACTGCCTTCAGCCATGGGCAGCGGTGTTTGTCCGTCCATTGCAGGTTGGGCGCAGGGCATGGCCGTAACTTGCATACCCGCCAAGCAAACCATAACTCACACAAAGGTTTAGTTTTTAAGGTTTTTGTACTTTTGTAACTATAACTTCGCCTTGGGTTCTAACCAATCCTAATCATAACTTCATTTTAACTGTAGTGTTTTCATTGAAACTATATTATAGTGGCATTTGCCAGTGTGTAGTTATGGGTCAAGACAACTTCCATTGAAACAGGGGCGTAGCTACCAGTGGTGAAGCTGGTGCAATACACCAGGGCCCAGAGGTCTGAGGGGGGCCCAGTATACCCAGCACCAGCTGAAGTTATTTTAAAAGCTGACTGTTCTAATTTTTTTATTTGTAAATTTATTTAGACACATTGCTTTTTACTTCTCCGAGGAGAGATCTAGAGTAGCGAATGGGGGGAACAATACAGAAGAGAGATGAAAAAGATGAAAAAAACAAGGGGGTAAAAACTGGGAGCAAGGCAGGAAAAGGGGACCTAATGGAGATTGAAATAAAGTTTGAGTGAGAAAGATCAAATTGAGCAAAGTGGGCAAGGGAAAGGGAACAAATAGGAGCCAGAAATGAGGATACAAGGGAGGAAGGAGATGAGGATGAGTGAGAGACAAGGTGGAGGAGAGAGAGTATGGGGTTAGAGAGGGGAGCATTAAATGGACAAAGAAAGGGATGGAGATAGGGAAGCGAGAAGGAAAGACCAGTAGAACGAGGAACTCGGAGACTTATAAAGCTTGTGCTGTGACACTGGGGTCGTATGCTATGATGTGCGCAGTTCACCTAATTTATAGCGCAAGTTTAATTCAAGCTGGGGGCATAGTTTCATTGCTTGCGCTGGAGCCCATGGCCACCCTTTCAATGCCACTGCATTGAAATTACATTTTTTAGATTTTTCTAATATTTTTTGACTCCATGGGGGGGATGCGCACCAAATTTGCCAGTGTTGGTGCAGATCTGTGAAAATAAAATTGAGTAGAGGGGTCTAAAAAAACTGTGTTTTCCCAACTAAGCTACCATATGAAAATTTGCCCACAGCTACAGATAAAACTCAGAATGGGTTTACTCCAAACTGGTCATGAAAGCTTAGAAAATGTGTCTTTTGTTCCTCAAGTAGTTCTTGAGATGTGAGTATTAAAAAATATATTTTTTTAAAACGTTGCTGTGTGGGCTTGTAAGGGGTAGCACTTCTGTATATCTTAACCATGTAAAATTGTGTTTCTCAAACTTGTGATTCTTGTCAATCAAATGTACATTTGTCAAGGAATGTGATTGGCTGATGAAGGGGATCAAAATGTGAATATTGGAATTTTTATCAGAATTGTGATTCTAGCACAGTGGACACTAACAATTCTGTAGCTGAGGAGAAGCACTGTAGGCGGTCCCCAACACCAGGGGAGTGTTAGGGGGTACCCAGACGCTTTATCAGTTAGAAGACCAGAACAATATTTCTGACAAAGCAAAATCACAATCCTTTCGTCACTCGTGATCACACAACTGCATTTTCTATTAAGAACAGAGGCATCAACAATCGCCATTCATATAAAAATCGTGTTTTTTCATTAAAAAAAGCAATTTAGGCTATGACCAGGTGAACACTGTGGTAGATTGCATGGAAGAGTTGCTGCAAGGTCTAGCTGTACTGCAGACCCTTTGTTAAACCCTTCTGTGCTCGGTTGGAATTTTACACCTAGGCGGTTGGGCTCAACATCCACTGGACATCGCAACATAAGTAGCGCAGAATAGTTACATAGCTGGTAGATGCAGTAGGTCATAAACCAAAAAACAAGCTATTTGCTGAAAATGACGTTGTTAAGGCTATCTGTGGTTCGCCGAATACAAAAATCTCTGAAATTCACATATGCTACATAATGCATAACACAAACAATGCCGCACGCCATCCTCAGTACATGACTTTGCCAATGGACCAGAAATCAAAGGTCTGCCAAGACCAAAACATGATGAGGGGACATAAGCTATGGTGTATACTGCATACCATAAGTGTGTTATGTAAGTGTGAATACATATCTATATTTATTTATTTATAGAATATAAATATATATATATATATATATATATATATATATATATATATATATATATAATATATATTATATATAATATATATATATATATGTGTGTGTGTGTTTTCAATATTTTTATTGAAAAAACACAGTTAAAGTGTAGTTAGGATTGCAAATTAAAGCAAAGAAAAACACAGTCAGACATTTTAGATAAGATTGCAATCAATAACTCGCACACATTAGACATTAAAATCCTAACCTGCACATGAAATCCAATGCTTTTGGCCTAACAATTTTACATTACCGGTCTAGACATCTCTATAACTTCACCTTTTAAAATGCACCAGAATTTATTTTAAACAAAAATGTATCTGGACTTTGTGATCAGATGTACGCAAATCAAGCAAAAGGCACTCCTTTGAGGAATGTTCTATCTTCATGCCAAGTTTGGTGTAATTTGAGTAAGCCATTTTTTCTGTATTGGACTGCAAAGGATCATATGGAAATAAAAATGCGGAATGTCACTTTTTTTTACCCACCCCTCCCTTTATTGGGCCTCTCGGCATGAAGGATATGCATGAAACTTGCCATGCCAAACCCAAATTGGATCAACTTTTTATTGGAAAGTTTTGAGCAGATTTTTTTTGTATATTGCACAGTTATAAAGAAAACAGAAAATGACTTTTCAATGGAAATTCTGACCTAACCTTACCTGCACAGGTGGTATCACTGCCTATTATAATATATTCATTTTATGTAATGTATTTGTAAAGCGCCTGTGAGGGTATCCTGTCTCTGAACAGGTGTGGGTGCCTAGCCCTGCCTAATGTAGGTTAGTTAATTGAAAAGCCAGGTCTTCAGCTTCTTGTGGAATTCATAAAGAGAGTAGGAGAAGGTGGCTCTGATATGGCGTGGGAGGCCGTTCCATGGTCTAGGAGCAGTTTTTGCCTTTTGTATATCTGCCTTTTGCTAGAACTTCACAGCAGTAGCATTGTGGTTCATTCTGCCTGGAAATGTGACTTTTGTTATATATTCTCCTGATCTTCACGTTTTCTCTCTTGAGGCCTGTAAAAAATGAAAATTGTTATTTGGGATTGTTATAGGTACTGATGGCAAACTTGGGAGTAGCCCAAAACCTATATCATTCATCTTGTTGAGTAAAGCAAGAGGTTATCCTTTACTAATGAATCTCTCTGGATAAGAGTAAGGAAGGCTCTCAGGAATGAACTACCTAGCCCCAGGACTGAGGACATCACATTCCCATGAAAATAATCTTGCCTAAGTTATCCATGCCTTTCCATTGAGAACAGTATAATGGGGCTTTTTCACAAAGGGCATTATACACGATTTCCCCTCACATTTAATTTCTCATTTACGGGAATGAACGGCATGTTTCTGGGTGTAATGAGCCTGACACCAACATTTGGTGGCATGTTAATTTGACTTTGAGATGCTGAAGGGTATCCTAGACCGATAATTTGAAGAATACAGATTCATATTTAACTGTGGTGATCCTTTCTGATGTATGAGGTAATCCGGTTGCCACAGATTGTTCTGAAGTGATTCGCTTTATTTGAGGTATAACGCGTTGAAACTTTACTTTGTAAAACCTGTTGTGTTTTTATACTCTCCTCTTTGCTTTAGAGGATGTTGGAAGGCCATGTGTTTGACGTGAACTGCTGTAGGTTTTTCCCCTCTGGCCTCGTCGTTCTGAGCGGAGGGATGGATGCTCAGTTAAAGATATGGTCAGCAGAAGATGCCAGTTGCCCTGTAACATTGAAAGGTCACAAAGGAGGTAATGTGATGAAGCATCTGCAATGTGATAGTTTTGTTCATACTTATTTATACATTTTAATGAGCTATTACGTGTTGTATCCCAAACTAATTTGTCAAGAAAAATACACTCTTAATATCACCTTTATTTGGAAAGCTAAAAGAATCCAGATAATTCCTATAAATGGTTCAAACTTTTTTCAACGATATGGAGGGTTTTGCAGCTTTGGGTTTTCTCTTTGAAATGCTCTGATTGGGTGAAGTATGATTTTGGATTATAAAGGGTAGAAATTCTAGACAGTCTTGCTTATTTTCTAAACAAAACATAATTTCTGTTCAGATTGTAGGGCCCACATTTCATTAAAACATTAAACTTACGACAGCGCACACACATTTGAATCTGGACTGATATCTGACTGTAAAGTGTGGTTCCTAGCTATTTCAGCCTTTGGAGGACTTCATTCCCTGTGTGCTGCTCTGAAAGTTCTTGAGAGAATGTTCAACAGACCAGATATCTCCCTCTTCCTTATATCTAATGCATGGCCTCCCCATTTTGGGTCTCAAAGTTGTTTGTGCTCTGTGTTGATTTTTGTTTGACTCTTCCAAATATTCTGAATCTTTTGCATGCCTTTTGTCTAAGTCATCATTATATAAGGGGTTTCTCCTCCACTTTCTGGGCTATAAACAGGTTCAAAAGACAATATGAAATGGAGGAACAGATTTCCAAAAAAATTACACTAGAGTACATTAATTACTCTTATGTATAGGATCTTAATTCCATCCGATTTAATTGTATTTTTTAAAATAAATCAGATTCATAAATCATGCCAGCTCAAAACCGCATTTTATTTCTTATTTCATATCTGGTTGAGATCAATGATCTTTTCGCTTTTTTCATCAAAACATTATATATACACTAAACATGTACAATACATACAAAGTTAAAAACAATCAAAAATTATTATCATTTCCTAGACCCCAAATTTTTATGTACAACAAGT
The DNA here is from genome assembly GCF_964263255.1 of Lissotriton vulgaris. NCBI lineage: Eukaryota > Metazoa > Chordata > Amphibia > Caudata > Salamandridae > Lissotriton > Lissotriton vulgaris. The sequence goes on along the minus strand of NC_141696.1, from coordinate 140,223,683 downwards.
GTCCGTTCATAAACGTATGTTGCAGTCCACTGTAAGGTAACCCTAATGCACAAGTGAGGTATTAGCTACACCTCCACGCAATCTTTTTTGTGTGTAAATCAACAAATATATATCACTTTAATATTCAATGGGTTCCTCCTTTTCCAGTCGTCTAAGCGTTTCGACCCTTCTAGTTGGACCTCATCAGGACGGGGGTACGAGGAAGGACTTGAAACTATTGTCTGGATGCCACAAGTGTTAAGGAAGCTGCCGCTCCTGGCACCCCAAAATGCTTCGTCAAACTGGATTCTCAGTCCTGTCTCATTTCTGTTGCATTCTGATAAATTTGGACAATATCTGGGCTGTTTATTCATGTGCCACTTCTTAGCAGGTAATTGGTGTGTGTCCAACTCTAATCTAATTGTCTCAGGCACTCCGCATGGGGACTCAAAAGGGTCACCTAGGGACACCTCACCTAGGCCCTGCAGAGTGCCACTGCAGCATGCACAGCCTGGTGCAGACAACACCACAAAGCCTAAGGTGTATGTAAGTCACCCCTCTAGCAGGCCTTCCAGCCTTAAGGCAGGGTGGGCTATACCACTAGTGTGGGCATATCTGCATGAGCAGATATGCCCCTACAATATTGAAGTCCATTCTCAGATATTGTAAGTTCCAAGAAAGCCATAGAGAGTACATAGGCTGGAAACTCCAGAACTTGAGTTCTTCAGCACCATGATAGCTTCTCTAAAACCTGGGTGTTTGGTACCAAACTACTCTTCTCCACCCACACTGGTGCAAATGTGGGATTTTTTTAACCATGTACTCAGAGGGCACCTCCGAGCTACTAATCCTGGTGTGGTCATAGACTGGCTGTAGGCAGCCTTCCACCACCAGACATGTTTCTGGACCCCTGGGTTGATAGCCTCTGCTCTCTGGGGACAGAAACACAATGAACACCCTGGGCGGAGGTGTCACACCTCCTCCCCCTGGATGGGTGCAGTGCTCTAGAGGAACGCTTGTTTGTTAGTGTGATTGTAAGGATGTCCCTCTACCTTTATTTCCACAGGGTGCGGGGCTTGGCTGTGGCTCTGCTCCCATAAGAGCAGCTGCTCGCTCGCCAGAGCGTCCTAGTCTTGGGATGCAACAGCCTCCGTGGCGGCCATCTTTGTTCCGTACATGCATAGGCTTGGTTGACATGCAAGGCATTCTGAAGTGATTTCTCTCCTGCATGCTGGCATCTCAATAACTCCACATGCAGGAGAGTTTGAAAAAACAATGCATCCTTTTTGAACACTGTATCCAGTCATTTGGAGATATTTTGCTTATGTGCCCTCCTAATCCTAAAGCTTGAATATATTTTACATTTTGTTGTATTTTGAATGTTTCTTCTATGATCTTATTTCTCAATCCAAGGTGGCTGAACCACTTCCTGGAATTATTACTTACTGTTCTTCACTATGTAAGGGAGAGTCCTGTTTCGTCTCAGTTGTTCTTGCTTGATTGCTCATTCGCCGGATTTGTAGAATCTCCACCTTCTCCAGTTCCTGCTTCGTTTCTACTTATTCTTTGCCTTGCTATTTGGCCTAGACAATTGAAAGGCTTTTCTGGTCTCCAGTGTTTTTTCTGCCTGCTGTAACTTATTTTCTGTAGTTGGATTGGGATGTCGGTTTTTCTTTCTGGAGATAGTAGGCCGTTCCTACTCACTAAGATGACCCTACACTCATTTCCAAAAGGACCAGCTCTTGACAGTGATGTATTATCACCCCACCATTCAGCAGTAACAGTGTGTTTGTATTTATATAGCGCCTTCTACCCAGAGGTCTCGTAGCGCTGTATTCATACCGCTGTGGACCTCTTCCTGGCTTTCCTGTGAGATGTCCACTCCTGAGCACCCCAAGGTGAAGCCAGGCATCCAAGCGCTGCTGGGGCCGTTGTGGAGATTAAGCAAGCTATTGCCCAGAGTCACAGAGTGGGACCCATGATTAAACTAGGCACCGAGGCGAGAATTATCAGGTCCACAGTGACAGGGCACTTTGTTTCGTTCCCACACTTCTTATCTTTGTTGCCACTCAACTCCCTTTAGAAAATAGAAGATTTCACTGCTAAGTAGAACACCTAAATCGAATAGTGACAGATCTAATTTGAGAACTAGCGATACAGATTTGCAACCTTCACTATTGTGCTCCAACCGCCAAAATCTAAAACAAGTGGCTGTTGATGCAACTGTGACTCTGTTTACCAACCTTTACAAACACTTTGAATTTTTTTTTAATTTTTCCACGTAGTACTGTCTTTCACTGTAGGCCACCTAAACAGGTAGTAGGTTTAGAATGATAGCTAAACCACAAAGTTCAGGAATCCAGAGTTCGAGGCATGTAACCCACTGTACTCGAAATGTGATGTAAATTACTTTCGTATATGATCATCATGTAAGGTTAGAGGCTAAATGTAACATAAAACCCCAGGATGGATATATAGTCTGTGCTTAGATTCATCGTGCACTATTAGGTTTTTATATAATAATAGGAGCAAATATTTTTCATCTTAATTTTTGGCACATTGTTACATGTTTGAATTGCTCCTTCACTACTTGTTTAAAGTTGGTGGAACAAAATTAGTGCGAAACCTAGGCGACAAGGAGTTATTTACCCTGAACTCAATATTGGCTCTTTGTTTAAATGAGACTACATATGTCCCTGATTATTTATGACTAAATCTACAGAAGGCTGTTCTTTGGATAACTTGTGTATGTATGTGACTAACACAGTGCAATTTTGAGCAAACAAGTGAATGACAAGTGTTAAATAACTCATTGTGTAGACTGTGATTCTTTTGCTACTTAGTGAAATGTTTAACACTTAGAGCTGAAACTCAATACTGAAAACAGTGTTCAGTGCTATGTAAGAATAAAATACAAAGTATGTCCTTAGTGAATGCGGTTGGTCAAAATGTATGGTAAAAAGTATTTTTGTGCTGCTCCTCTCCACAAACCTAACTACCTTAAGGCAAAAGATGATGCCCATAAGACACTGCTTTACATTGGTCTAACTATTTGTAAAAGAGACAGAGCAACACTGGAGAGCGCTGCAGGCCTCACTGAGCCAGGGTTGGAGAAATAGCATTGATAAATACTTAATGCTCGAAGATCTATATAGGAGTTCAGAGATTGTCTGCAGAAACATGGGAACACATGGATGGAATTGATCCAATTTCAAGGGATGTCACAAACATAAACTAGTAAAAATTCCTGCAGACTCTACAAACATAGTCCGGGTTGAGTGGAAGGTGACTGAATCATGGACCATCATGGAAGAAATTCTTTACTGTGAATTACTTGTATATGGTCCTTATATGAAATAATAATGGATATCTGACACTGTGACCTGTTCTTTAATAATGTGTAAGGTGTGTTTTAGTGACGTGTATCTTACATAACATGCTAATAAACACAATTTGAAGTAAAAAGATGATGTCCATTGTTCTTTTATTCTTAGGAATCCTGGATCTTGCCATTGTGGATCGAGGAAGAAATGTGGTTTCAAGCTCTAGAGATGGCACTGCTCGGCTCTGGGACTGTGGAAAGTCGCAATGTTTGGCAGAGATAGTCAATTGTGGTTCTCCAGTCAATGGCATCGCCTTGGGTGCTGCTGATAATGCGATTAACCTGGGAACCCCAGTGGAAGTCTCCAGTGAGTTATCATAAGTTTTTGGAAAATAATTTCAGTTGAAATACTAATATTATATTCATTTAAGGATCCGCTATTAAAGTTGATGGCCAATCAGTATTGATACTAGGTGTTGCAGAATATTTTGTGCTATGTTGGACTCCCAGACATACCCTAAAATGTGTGTTATATATACTCGTGTAAGCACACACAACACACACTCTTTCTCTCTTGGCCTTTCTCTTTGACTCAGTCCCTATCTCTTCACCCACCTGCCCCTCCCCCATCTCCGAATGAAACAACTTAATGTGACCCATTTGCACTTTGCATAGTGTATAGCTAGTTACATGTTCTTCTTGGCTATGTTTTCTTTATCTGTATGTGTCACTCTAAGCTCTGATGCCCTTAGCTACATGTGTTTCTGAGATTGATATATTACCGTTGACTGTAGGCCTAAATGTGTGCAGGCTCCAGGCTCCTTGCTCTGCTACTAGCTCCTGTTTAAACCCTCATGCTCTTTATTCTACTACTAACTATATGCATGATTGCTCAGGCCCTTTCGCCTTCCCCTGAGTGTTGGACTCTCTCCCCCTCCCCCCATAGTCTCTGTGCAGTACAACTAAATCTGTTTTTTATGTGTGTGTGCTTGAGTGTACCTCTACATCAGGCTGTTTAATCCACTGCTAATTCTGTATATAGCCCAGGCTTCCTTTCTAACACTAACTGCATGTATGACCAATCCAGGTTGGAGCAGTGCGGATGGGTTGGGTGGAGGGGGGCGGGGATTCAACAGACGACCACGAGGGAAAATTAAATAATTAATTTCCCCTCCTCGTCTGTCAAATTCCCCCCGTGACGCGCCCCTGCCCCACCCAGCCCATCCGCTTTTACCTGCACGGGAATGATTTTGAAGTGGGTGTAAGGGGTTTTAAAAGTTTTCAGGCAGGGAAGATACCCTGGGGTCATAGTTGGTGATCTTGGTGATTGAGCGCTGTGAGTCCTGGGGAGCAATGTCTACCTTGGGCTCAGATTCTCGTCACTAGTAAATTGTTAAGTTTAACAGTATGGAGCTTGTCGGTGATATACCACAAATAAATACAAAATTTAGCCAGAAAGGTCTACAAAAATGTTACATACTTGATGAAAAAAGAAAGACCTACATGTAATGGGTAGCATTGCTTATTTCATGTCGACTTCCTGGTATGCATTTATACACTGCACAAGGCCCTGGCCTACTGGAGGCAGCAGCTGGCAGTCAGAGTGCTGCTGTTTACAAACAGGTAGTGGGAGAAAGTGGCCTTCAACTGGAATTTGAGAAATTGCGCTGTGGCTATGGAGATGGGGGAAGGGGTATCAGTTTGCAAAAGTCTGTCACCGTATTCAAGGACCAGCTCATTGCTAACTTTTCTAAAAGGTACTTCAAAGAGGTTTGTGATTTCATCAAAACACTCCTCACATTCACCATAAGGCATTAAAAATTGCATAAAAAAACATTGTGTGGTTAATGCCTCTTGAATTAAACAAAATAAGATGTGTAAAACTTATTTCAACAGGTGAACGAGAGATAGGAACAGAAGGAAAGTTACTGCTGCTGGCCCGGGAAGATGGAAAACTCCAAGGTGTGAGTCTTCAGAGCAGACAACCAGTAAGTAGTCAACTATTCTCTGGTGTTTTTCTGTACAGCAAGGAAACAAGTCTGAAAATCCTCACAATGGAGATACCCTGGCACCATTCTCCCTGTACAAAATTAATCTTACTTGTCCTTTAATAAATTTACTTTGGGTTCTGAAAATTAATTTTACATAGTATCTTATGAGTAGGTCTGGGAAATGTACATATTCTGTCTGTGGTACACTCCCTTTTCACTGTTCCGTTTAATGCATCTTACAGAGCAGCTAAAAGTGACTTGCCAATGCATCGCAGCTCTGTACTAATCTCTTGTATAATCTATACATGTAGGCCCATACATGCAGTTACCCGGCTCTCTGCTGTTGGAGATGCTTTTCTATCTCGTTCCAAATTTTACTTTGAGCCAGTTTGTATCTGCTCGTTCCACTGTTGCCATATTCTGTTTGACGTTTCCAAGATTATCAAGTGAAAGCATGGGCCACAACATTGTAAAAAGGCAGAAAGATTTCTAGCATATTGGAACTCTTTAAACTAATTAAATGAAGAATGCTATTGGGCGGTGGAGGTTTTAACACCAAAGAACCTCCGTGAGTCCACAGTTGTGCTCCACCTTCCTTTGTTCTGTTCATCCGTAAAGCCCAATTGTAGCAAGAGGGCTGCATCCCTTTCATCTCGAGCTCAGACATAATTGGTGGAGGTGGCAGTGCAATTGTAGTCTAAGGACACAGCCTGTTCCTGTACCTGTGAGAGGGAAAGCCTCCCACTGTCTTCCATTTCTGGAGTCACTTGCATATACTCACCTTTGGAACAATGGAACCTGTGTTTTAAAGACGTGTGGTGTGTTTTTAAATTTCATAGTAAAATGACGATTGGCAGTGTCCACCTGTGACACGTGCACCTAGGAGCAAAAGGTACTTGTGTTCCTCTAGGCCAGTGTTTCCCAAACTGTGGGTCGCAGGCCACTGGTGGGTTGCAATCTGATTTTTGCTGAGCAATAAATAAAGAGGCCTTAAAATTCAGTGTTTATCTTGTCATATTTGCGTTCCTTCAATGACGGAGTATTTCAAACAAAAGAAGGGAAACCCACAGATGCCTAAGAACCAAGGGTAGTCAGAGGTTATAAAGAACTGTGGTCCCTAAGTGCTATACAAAAAATAAAATCATACACTGAGTATACAATTATTGCCCAGAAAGAGTAGAACTCTATTCACAAAGCTTTATTCGACAGTTTTGTCATAAAAGCACATATTACAATAACATCAACCTGATTCGCCAAGCCCACCCCAGAAACTTTGCAACAGCTAGGGAAATTGGGGGTACAGGGTCAGAACACAATATTCTCAAAGCTATTGCGTACCTTCGGATTCCCAGCACTCTACAAATTGGCTTTAACCAGATTTTACGTGGCGCAGTGCACAGCGGGAAAAGAAGAATATATGCCCCACAGTTTCCGGTTGGTCAGTACACATGTGGCATTTATCAGTACTTTCAACCCCCATTTACAAGTGAATGCACGGATTGGCAATGCCCCTACTCTAAGTTGGAAATACAATTTCCGATCGTTTACTTTCTCGATCATATCCCAATATCCTTTGAAAATTGGGCGGGACTTGAGCTCGAGAAAGCGACCTGTAAGATGGGTTGAGAGGCCTCTAGTAGATTCTGCTGTGAACACCATTTCCCAATAGAGTTCCTTCAATTTGCCCTTCGAGGGGAGTGTCGCATTGGATGGGTTGGTCCAGAGTTCGGATAAACCAAGATTCCTCAGAAGGGATCTGATTTCGTTTAACCATATTATCTTGTGGTACGAATCAGCTCTTATAACGTCCATGAGACCACTGGAGTAGTGAGTAAGTTCCTCTGTACACCAAAGTCTCCACCAATAAAGTAGAGGGCGGAGTTTTGCAAGCTGTTCCACAGGCTTCTTACCAAGATCAAGTAGCAGCGGTCTTAGGGGAGTACTTTGGGGGAGGCTTGTTATTTTACGTAAAAACGCGTTCTCTAGTACGATCAAACCCTTTAAATTCTCGAACCCCCACAACTCTGCTCCATAGAGACAAGAGCTTAAAACTTTCATTCCATAAATTTCCAAAACTGGACTGATGGGTTTGGTGAGCGAGGTTTTGAACTTATTTAACACCATCGCTGCTGATGGTATTCCCCTCCTATGCTGACTATGAATTGTTCCCATTGTTCATGACGAGCTCAGCTCGTCATGAGCACAGCTCAACCGTGCCTCATGACGAGCTGAGCTCGTCATGAGTATCGAAGGGGTTAAAAGAATTCCAGCTTGCTGTTTATGCGACAAAACTGCCCGATCTAATTGGCAGTTCCATCGCATATCGCTCTGTAACGTGACCCCCAGGTATGTAAAGGAAGTGACTTGTTCCAGGGGCTTATTTTCAATAAGTAAATTGCCCTTGAACGGCTTATGCACGTTAAAGGACATGAACTTCGTTTTTGCAGTATTCACCTCCAAACCACGTAGTTTACAGAATTCTTCGAAGAGCCGGAGGGCTCTTTGCAGGCCACTTGGGGTCTTGGAGATTATTAGAGTATCATCCGCAAACATGAGGATTGGGATGAGTGTTCCTGCCAACTTCGGAGCATCCGTGGGAGACAGAGCAAGGAAGTCGGCCACCCCGTTGATAAAGAGTGAGAACAGGGTAGGTGACAAGACGCACCCCTGTCTCACACCCCTGCCAACAGGGAAGTCTTCTGTCACTTCGCTCACACCCCCCCACCGGACCCGAGCAAAATTCCCCTGATGTAAGCGAATGATTAGGGATAATAGCTCTGGAGCCATCCCCATTTCCCTCAGGACCTGCCATAGTTTCCCTTGCGGAACTAAATTGAAAGCTGCCCTTAAGTCGACGAAACCGCGTAAAGGGCACCTCTACCAATAATCACCATCCTCCAATACAGGTTTATAAAACGAAATACTTGATCTATTGTACTGGTTCTAGACCTAAACCCAGCTTGTACAGGGCTTAAAATGTCCTGGTACTCTATCCAAGTCTGAATCTTTTCCAAAACCAGCCTACCCATCACCTTCTGAATGGAATCTATTAGACTTATTGGTCTATAATTAGCAGCTAGGGAATTATCACCCTTTTTAAAAACTGTGACAATCTCTGCCCCCTTCCAGGAGAGTGGGATATCCGCCCCTTGAGCAATTGCATTAGCGACGCGTGCAATGTAAAGACGCCACGTCTGGATATCATTTTTTAAAAACGTCTGCCGGGATGCCATCCATACCGGGCGCTCTATCCATAATCACTGCGTCTAATGCCCTATCTACATCTCCTGGGGTGAAGAGCTCCACGCTATAGTGTAGGATAAATAAATGAGGCTGATCCCAGCTCTAATACAGCTCTAATATTGCATTGGCCACCTCATTGTGAATTGCAGCTACAGTCTCCGGGATTACAATGATTCTGCACCATTTTAGGTGGCACATATCATTGGATATAACGAGGTCAGGTGCCAAGGTCCCCGCTAGGGGTAATGTACATGCCGACATGGTCAGGTTAAAAACGGTGAGTGGATGGTGATCACTCTCTATTCGCTCTAAAACCTCCATGTCTACTAAATGGGACCAGAGTTTTAAATGGACTAAAAGATAGTCAATACGGCTCGCCCTAATGCCGTTGTCAAAAGTGTTTCTGCCACCCTTATCTGACGGGCTGCGCCCATTAGCTGCCCTCATCTTGCTACCCATACACAACCCTTTAACCTGGATTGCTGCATCAGTCCACCTTTTTACTGGGGCTGCCTCGATTGTCGGAATGCCCCATTAAGATCTTCTTCAGTTAGCAGGGGGTCATCATGCCCTAGGGGCTCAAAGGTGGTATTAAAATCCCCTGCTACCAGGCGTAGACAATTCATGGGCAATGCCCCTAGTAGCTCTTCTAGATCATTAATAACATCAGACTTTTTGCCCCCTGGGGTTCCCCGAACCTAAATATTAACAATCTCTATACTTTCCCCCTCAGTGGTAGTAACTCTAATTGGGAGTATATCCTTATTTCTGACAGTACTTTGCTTAATTTTACACCCTAAGCCCTGCCTAACCCATGTAATTAATCCCCCAGATGGACGGCCCCTATTTTTTTTGTTGTTGCCGGAATATGGAAGTTAAGGTAACCATCACGGAAAGCAGGTTCAAGAAGCCATGTCTCCTGGAATAGGCATATATCAAATGTTTCTATAAATTCTAACCACTCCGGCAAGACCAGCTTTGAACCCAACCCCGCCAAATTCCATGAGATTATCTAAAGACTTCCTTTATCCTTAACTATACCTCCTGCACAGTACGTCCATAATCCGGGGTCACTCCCAGCATCACCATTTTCGGGACCCAAACCTCTGACCACCCCCGGATCTACCCTATATACAAAATCGTTGCCACCATCTATAGTTGATGGACTACCATGGGACGGTTGGATCTCTATTTCCATCGTTGTATGTATTACACTCTGTGATCTAAGTAGTGGCTGTGCACTAAGTTCTGACACTAAAAGGATTTTATTGTGGCCAGAAGGAGCAGTGTCTTCATCCCCATTCCCCCCCCCCCCCCCCCCCCCCCCCCAAAGGTACTTAATTCCCCTTTCTTCTGCTTGCTGTGAGTAAGCTTGCATCTCTGATCCGGGCAAAGGTGACTGTCAATCGCAGTCTTCCAACCCAGAGAGTATGTTAAATCTATTATGGGTGCTGATACCGCCCATGTTGGCTACCCAATTGCCTAAACTTCTTGAGAATGGGTTACTTAAGCTATTTTGTGGTGGGGTGATAGAAGTAGGTGAGGGGCAGGGCCTGAATTGGATGTCCCAGACTTGCATCATGCCAGTTACAAATATGTTCTACTGCTTTCCTGTCCCTAAAGTTAATGATTATACAATCACCCTCTATGGACTTACGTAGGGGACCCACCCAATCCACACGCCTAGCAAACAGAATTTCTGATGAAACATACGGGGGAGGGGGCGATTGACATTAAGCCAATAAATGCACTTTTTCTTCAGTTTTCTATACTCCTCCCTCCTATCCTGTCTTAATGGGGGAACCCCTGCTAATATCACAGCATAGGGAACAGATTCCGGGGGGAGATCAATGCGGGGCAACCTTTTCATAATTTTTACCCTAGAAGATTCACCCCTTGGCTGCAAGGTAGATGGGCCTTCATTTACAACAGTCCTCCTCCCCCCCCTCCCCCCCCCCCCACAATCATTTGCTGGATTATTTACTACAACATTAGATACAGCACTCAAAGATGATTATATGGGCCCCTGTGGGGCAGCAACAGAGTTTATAGTGTCCATGGGTGTTGTATCACTGTTGTTAATGGTCTTTTTCTGCAGTTGGCAATTGCCAAGGCATTTAGACTTAGATATAGCCCGAACCTGGGACGATGCATATGCTAGTTCTAAGCAAACCAATCTACTCTCGATCGTGTCTAGCCTGTCTTAGATTGGAAGGCATGTTTTGTGAAAAATGGCCTCCAGCCTGGTCTAGAAATCCCTTCCCATTTCCATCGGGGCCTCATCAATTGGAGTCGGGGGCAAGGTTGCTTTATCACTTGCAGTGCAGTCAGGATCCGGTTGCGAGTTCGCTTGAGGGGTGGCGTTATCAGAGTCTTTGTTAATTTTCCTGGACTTTGAATGTTTCCCTTTGCCAGCCGCTACCCCGCGTTTTCTCTTTGTTCTTTGATTTTTCCCATTCTCCTCCCTTTGCTGAATATGTTGTCCATGTTTGGCATGCGTTATGGACCGTGTCGTAATACACTGTACCACTTCTCTTTCCAGCCTGGCACCACGATGTTTCGATGTTACCCTATCGGTAAGATTGGTTTCATCAGACTCGGGGAGACAACGGTCAGACCCATCGCGCTCTAACGTACTATTTGGTGCCACACCAACTAAAGTACATCCTTGGTTAAGTTCCACACTAGGAGGATGCAGTGGCGATCGTACTGGTGCCAAAAGACCCAAGGAAGAGCGTTTATCCGTTAGGATTTCAATAGATAATCTTTTTTCTGCCATAACGATTTCCTTTTCAACAATATTGGTAGCTCTCTTTAGGAACTGGCCTAAAGTTCCCACTATGTAACCCTTCGTTAGCGATTTTCTACCTTTCCTTCTGGAAGGTGATGCGATTGTCGCAATCACAGTTCTGTTCCTTAGTTTAGTGCTAAGAGCAACCCTAGCATTTGATCTCCAGGGATAATAGTAGAGATACAAAGGAATTAGGTAAGTATTGGACAGTCACTAATCTTTTGTGTGGAGGATGAAAGGGAATAGCCCGTCCTGGCCTTGAACGGTCTCTAACGGGCTACAACGGACCTGCCCTTGGCCCGGGCTTCGCCCGGCTCGTCCCTCGAAGTGGGACTGGCCGATCGATTAAGTACACTTGGGCAGTGCGTGTTGCTGGAGGGCGTCTCTCTGCCCCGCTGGATTGTGGGTGGCATAGTCCTCCCCCTGATCATGGCCCCCACAGCTGCTGGTGACAGGCTCTGCTGCGAGAAACGCGAGAAGTAATGGCAAAGTCCAAGGATGAGGAGCGTGGTTCTCCACGATCGTAGCCCCCACTGTTGCTGCTGCTGCTAATCACCAGGAAAGAAAGTGCTCTGTCAGTAATTTATTCAAACAGAAGAAAAAAACTAGTTTGAGGGGTAACAATCTCCCTTTTTAGGTCTTGCCTGAGCCAGTGTATGCGCTGCTCTGGCGAGACATTTAGTAAGTGGCATTTAAAAGTGCTACCAAAGCCTCTTGCTGGCCTAAAGCTTGTGGATACGCGTACGCGCGCAGCTACCATCTGTCTATCCTTCGTCACGGGTCAAAGTGCACAGCTCGTCGCGGGTCAAAGTGCACAGCTCGCGGGCACCCTTACAGTCCGCGATCGCGATCACTTTCACTTTAGCAGCCGCGGCACTTTCACGGCCGCTCGGCCACTGTTTTTTATCTTCATGTTCTTTAGCCACTCCAATATGGCAGAGCGCCGACCCTTTATGGCCCTCTTTTAGATTTTAGACCTTCAGTATTCGCAATGCACTGATGCTCCGAATGCGCATCGGGTATTCTAGATTTTGGTGTTTGAATTCAAACCAGACACAAGAAAATAAGTATGCTAGACTGCAAGCACTATACTTTTTTGTCCTTCAACCCACCTCTATCGTAGAGTGTTTCTTTGGTAAAAACCTTGTACTTTCCTCCACTTGTATTTTAATGTATCTTACTGCATCCATTCTAACATGACAGATGGATTTTGCGTGCTCGGGACCAGTGCTGCCACTTCTTGTACATATATTCATGGAAAACATGATTCTCCTTATGCACTGTTCATTTTAATAATTTTCTGTAGGAAGCGCGTATCAAGCATTGGTAAATATGCCATGCTGAACAGGCTCACTTTTAATTTGCTTTTTCACTCGTAACCAATCTTCCGGTTACAACGTCAGTACACTTGCGGGGCAAATCGGACACTCGTTCCATTTTAGATGGCGCTGCTTATTTACCATCGTGCTATTGCTGCAGAGTTATGCGTCAAGGATTTATCCCGGGACCCCATGAGAGACTCTCTTGTATTTTTACGAAGTAAGTGTTCGCTGTACCCCTGCTTGATCCCCTATCTCCCTCGACTCTAGTCTTGTCATGCGAGCTCTTATATAGAGTTCCATTCGCAGCTTTTTGACCTCTAATATAGTCACACGAATGTGTGTAGTACATAATTTTGCTCTTGTCCCCTCTATCATTGGAGACATTATTTCTGTAACTTAGGCATACGGAAACAAGTTGTACCAGCACAAGCGGTAGACATTCTTGTCAGGAAACTGCAGACACCGTAGCTCTGACAATTTAAGTGCACTTATTCTGCGCTTTTAAAAACGTCATATTCATCTATTTTCATTTGTCCAGCTATTGTTAAATCCCTGTTGTTAGGCATGTGGCGTCCCTGTCAACAGTAACGCTCTCCTTTTCTCTCTAATTCTCTCTCTACTTAATTAACTCTCCTAACTCTCTATTTTTTAGCTTTCTTTCTTTCTCACCCCTTTATCTGTTTCTCTTTCAACCCCCTTTATTCACTCTCTCTCCCACTTCTTTCTCTCTCTATCCCGCTCCACCCTGTACACCGTTTCTCTCTGTCCACCCTCTCTAATTCTCTCTCTCCTCTCTCGCTCCACCCTTTATTCTCTGTACACACTTTCTCTTTCTCTCCACCCTCTCTAATTCCCTCTCTCTCCTCTCTCGCTCCACCCTTTATTCTCTGTACACTCTCTCTCTCTCTCCACCCTCTCTAATTGGGCATTATATCTTCACTCTCTCTCTCTCACTCTGCAACACCTCAGCATCACTCAGCATCACTCAGCGCAACCACACTGACACTCAGCGCAACCACAGCATCAGAGCCACCACAGCATCACTCAGCGTCACCACAGCATCACCCAGCGCCACCACAGCATCGCTCAGCAGCACCACAGCATCGCTCAGCACCACACCACAGCATCGCTCAGCACCACCACATCATCACTCAGCACCAACACAGCATCACTCAACGCCATTACAGCATCACTCAACGCCATCACAGCATTACTCAGCACAACCACAGCATCACTTAGCGCCACAACAGCATCACTCAGCAGTACCACAACATCACTCGGCGCCACCACAGCATCACTCTGCACCACCATAGCTTCAGTCAGCGACACCACATCATCACTCAGGGCCAACACAGCATCACTCAACAACACAGCAGGATCAATCAACACCACCACAGAATTACTCCGCATCGCTCAGGGACACAACAATATCACTCCGCGCCACCACAGCATCAATAAGCACCACCACAGCATCACTCAGTACCACCACAGCATCACTCTGCAACGCCACTGCATCAATTAGCATTACCATAGCAGCAGTCACAACACCACTGCATCACTCAGGGCCAGCATAGGATCACTCAACGCTACCACAGCATCACTGAGCACCACCACAGCATCACTCAGCACCACCACAGCATCACTCAGCACCACCACAGCATCACTCAGCACCACCACAGCCTCACTCAGCACCACCACAGCCTCACTCAGCACCATCAGAGCCTCACTCAGCACCACCACAGCCTCACTCAGCACCACTACAGCGCCACTCAACGCCACCACCGCATAACTCAGAATCAGCACAGAATCACTCAACAACACCACAGCATTAAAACTTCTCAGCATGCTACACAGCAGCCACACTTCTCTACAGCACAACTTAGAAAGATTCGCAAAATCAATAGCTCTACCTAAACACTTATAAGGCGCCCCAATGCATAGCCAATAGGTCTCGCCTTTGGGACATTGTAAATGTTTATTTATCCAGCACAATATCCTTCATGAAACAACATCAAGTGTTGCATGGCTAAACACTTATAAGATCCCAGAAGCAAGACCTATTGGCTATGTCAATACTTGTTTGTGTGGGTATGGCAACAGCGGGGCTTTTTTAACACGGTCAACAAATTTGTGACAAAAGAGATTACATAAAATACTTAATATTCCAACATCACTACTTCAGCCAAGGAACTAATTAAACATAGACATGCGGGTCAGAATGATTCAGTCGACGACATTTTGATCCACTATTAATGTGGGATCATCATCATCAAGACAATTAATAGTTTGCATGAACCCATATTGCATGGAACATCAAAGTTAAAAACCTCAATGTAACCTGACAATTCTGGGCAAGAATTGGTCCAATAAAGGGAACATTGTAGGCGTTCCACCTAGTAGCGAAACAAGCTGATAATAAATAATATTTAAAAGGGAAAAGGACGATGTCAGCACTGCTTCCAGAGCCGGAACCTATCTCAAGGGACACAGTGCAGACAAATGTGGTTGCTAGAAGTCCTGATCTAGAACTTCGGCTGAAAAAAAGAAACCTTATAGGCTCTTCATGATTTTGTTTAGCAGGACTAAACATAAATCCAAACTGATCCGACCTGAACTTTCTCTTCTTTAAGCCCACGAAAGGGAAGGTGCAAAGGAAAGCTATACTCCAGGATTGGAGACAAACTTAAAAGGCAGAAGTTTGGTTGGCTCAGGTTGGAAAGCCAAATAAAAACATATCAGAGCAGGAGAATGTATGGAGGGCAGCCCGTATTTGGGATTTCTTCGGCTGGGTTAAAAAAGGAATTACATTGATATTATGCAGAAAACATTATCTTAAATCTTACAGCTCTAGTCGGAAAAGGTAGGATGGGTGGGATTTGCATTGTACAGTAATAGCTAGAAAGGTACAATGCTTTGTAAAAGAGGAGGTGTTTACATAAGATAATTGAGGCCTAGGAAAGAGGGAGTTCAAAAGAAAAAGGGCGGAAACAAGGCAGAAGTGGAAAGTACATGTCTTGCATGAATACATTTCTCGGCACATGAAAATATGAAAATGAGGAGCAACAACAAAAGCTAAGAGGAGGACACACATTGAGGGCAGATTTCCCCAGGGAATGTGCTGTCATAAAATGATGCAGTGTTGTTTAAAGAGATGGATCTTCACTTTTCAGATGTAGAGTAAGGATGGAGCCAACAGAATATGTACGATGGAGTTTCAGACCCTCGTACTTAGGAGGAAAAGGCCTTGTTGCTCGGCTTCTACTGCCTGCACTGGTTTCAAGCTGGGGGATGCATCTGATCGGTGTTGGATGACCCGCCAGAGATCGTAATCTTGGAAGCCATGTAAAATGTGGTCCTTGAGGTGACTGCAATGTAGATTGTGCAAGAGATTTGCAATGTGAAGCAGGCTGGCAGAGGAAGCAAGTAATATTCTAAGCAGGGCTTGAAAAATCATAAAATTGTTACTAGACCTACAGGTCTAGTAACTTAAAAAATCTACTCAACCTAACTGTAATGCACTTGACCTCTGTCTCTAAAAGCTGAGCAAATTTACAAGATATAAAGGCATTTTAATTGCTCATTCACTTTGTGAGCAATAAAGATGCCTTTAAATCTTGCTATGTTGTCACATTTGCTCAGCTTTCAGTGACAGCGGTCAAAAGTCAGTTTGTCTTCATACTCGCCAGAAAGGGCAAGTGGGACCTAAAAATAGCTGTCCTAATTAAATCTGGCTCACAAATGCGAGCGGGCGAGTGGATTTTTCAAGCTCTGTCTAAGGGTAGGTTGGACTAAACTTTACGGTAGGGATCCGCTGAAACGGAACCCAGAGTGTGGACGCAAGACATCCAATTCCCTCTGGTGCTGGACATAAGGATGATAAGTGAGTCTCTAAAGGTATTGAGAAGGTTGTGACTAATCAGTTCCCTTGAAGAAAAGTCACCTAGACCCTCATCTTTACTCTGTAGGCCAGCTAGGCTACACCTCATGCATTCTGGGTAATCGCAGTTCCTTGAGACATCTTGCACACTGTTTCTGTACTAAACTATGCATTGAGGGACATTGAACCTCGCCCTATGCTCCTGTTATGTGCAACTGTGTGGTTCCATATTGTTATAATTTACATTATGTCTTGACAACCAGAAAGATTATTTCGATATGCTGGTTGATAGTAGTGTGCCTGCATTCTTTGATTGTGATAATAGCACCAGTCACCATGCGCTCTATGTTGTGTTGCAATATATATAAAAAATGCAAAAATAAAGTTTAAGAAAAAAATATGCATTGTGTAGGCATTCCAGGGACTGATTCTCTCTTCATCTCTCCCCTCAAAAAAATCCCTGGCTTCAGCACCTTCATCCTCCTCGGCAACACACATCCCAACATGAACCAACCTCCTTGAGTGCCTGACCAACCTTTGACTCAGCCAGGGTCTGGACTGCTTCTTTTCTTGCAATAGCAATCGAACTTCTCAGCTCTTAATGTCTACACATGTGAAAGCTTCAGGAGTTCATCCAAGAGTCCAGGCTTGTCCCCAGCATCCGGAGGAGAATTGTAGCAGAGTAGATGTTCTGTTGTTGGAAGCGGGTTACTCTGAGCTAGTAAACAGAATCTTGTGGCTGTCCAAATGATATACAAAATGTTGGAACCCTAGAAAACACCACCAGCAACATGGAACACTTCACATTCAAACTCATCGCCACCAACTACACCCTGAGGGACACCCTCATTTACAGCTCTCTCGTACCATGATCCAACTTCAACAGCACCATAGCACCATAGCAGACTTCATCTCTCCCCTCAAAAAAATCCGTGGGTTCAGCACCTTCATCCTCCTCGGCAACACACATCCCAACATGAACCAACCTCCTTGAGTACCTGACCAACCTTTGACTCAGCCAGCAAGTAGAAGGCCCAACACCGCTAGACATCTGTGCATTTGAGTTTTGGGCCTATTCCTGTTGCGGGCACGCGGCCCACTCACACTCAAGTGAGGTACAGTTTGTATCCAGAGAATTGGAGGGAACAATGGGTAGTAGGAAATTTGTGGTTCTTTACAGATTCCAGAACTTTCCGACACAGAAATGTGAGGGACAAAGTGCGTTTTTTGACAAAGTTTGAGCTTTGCTAGGGCTTCTGGGTAAAAAAAACCTGGTGAAAGCCACACAAGTCTCACCACCTTAGATTCTCCCGGGTGGCTAGTTTTCAGAAATGTACAGGTTTAGTAGGTAGCCACACAAGTCTCACCACCTTAGATTCTCCCGGGTGGCTAGTTTTTCAGAAATGTACAGGTTTAGTAGGTTTCCCTTTGCGCCAGCTGAGCTAGGGCCCAAATTCCACAGGCACCAACATTGCCGAAAAGGGTCCGTTTTTGGGTGGAAAAATGTGATCTGTCCATGTTGGGTTTTGGGCGTTTTTACTGTCTCAGGCACCAGGCCCCCACACACAAGTGAGGTTCTATTTTCATCTGGAGACTTAAGGCAACGCTGGCTCATAGGAAATGTATGGCTCCCCAGTGATTCCAGAGCTTGATATAACATAAATGTGATGAAAATGTGTGTGTTTTAGGCACAGTTTTAGGATTGCATGGGCTTCTGGGTAAAAAACCCTAATTAGTCCCACACTAATGATACCACCTTGGACACCCTGCAGTATCTAGTTTTCAGAAATGTTTTGGTATCTGGGTGGCTGTTGATCTAGGGTCCAAAATCTGTAGCTATTCAGTATAAAAAAGCACAGATGTCTCCAGTTTGACTTTTGGGGTCTAATTTTTTGCAGGTACTAGGCCCAGTTACACAAATGAGGTACCACTTTTAGGTCGAGCCTGGGCCGCGCGAGGCATGCTGTATTGAGGTATGGCATAGAAGCTTCGCCCAATCCCCCCATCTTTTGAATTGGCTCCTGTTACTGTCCTTTCGAAATCGTTGCTTTTCATTCGTGATTAGCTTAGTACTCCCTTCTTGGCACCACCTTGTCTGCATTTGCTACCTCCCATAAAGACTGGACTTTTTACTTGTGTTACACAGTCTGCTTTATCCAGCGGGTGAGCACTGTTTTCTTTAACCTCATGCGCGGTAGCGGAATTCCGCTCGCATGCTGAGATTTTCGAAAACGCATGTTACGTGACGAGCTGGGGTCGTCATCAGCGTACGGGGAGGCTACGCCATGACGAGCCCAGCTCCTCATCAGCGTGGAAGGGGTTAATGATCTTCCCTATTCCACCCACGACGTCACAGCACACTGCCACCTTTTATATTGTTATTAGTCATGTATTTTTTTATTTCCAGCACGGTCTGCTTTAACTATAGTGGCCGCGCTTATTTAATTATTTAATTTACAACGCTGTCTGCTTTCACTTTAGCGGACGCTCTTATTTATTTAAATTACAGCGTGACTGCTTTCACTTTAGCGGCCACGCTTTCCAATCTTTATTTATTTCTGCACTTTATGTAAAAGTGCCCCCTACGTGCTTTCACTTTAGTGTTGGCCGTGCCCCTTTCTTTAGACGCAGCTCACTGTAACCTGAATAAGGCGAGTGGCGTCTAAAGAAAGGTGTGCGGCCACCATTAAAGTGGTCTTGCATTTGTGAGAGTTTGAGCTATTAGCATTAGAAATGACAATGCCTTTTTATATATGCGTTGCTTTGAAAAACATAAATAAAAAGCATTATCATTTACAATGCCATTAGCAAGACCCATTGCATTGAAAAGGCTTGTTATGAGGTGGCATGTGGGAACACATAATAGTAGAACATTTATTATTACCAATTACATTTCTCTGCATTTGTGCCTTATAAATATAAGCCAATATGCTAGAAAGAATACATTTTGCAAAATGCCCTCTGAATCACATGCTAGTATGTCTACCCATAAATTCAGAAATGTACAGATAAACACATCTCCTAAACTCCGGATCTGGTGTACATTTCAGAAATAAATAGGTTTCCTACATATCACTCTTTATATTTAACTATATGAATTGCTCTATACTTAGTACATAATGGAAAACCATTGCAAAGTGCAGCTCAGTTGTTGCCTCAAGTTCTTGGAAAACTTACAGGCCATATATATTTGCACGACCAGAAGAGTCTAGGGGACGTAATAGAATATTGCTTTTGTAAATCGCCCATTGTGACAAGAAGTTAAAGATAAAAATGTTGTCAGAAATAGCTGTTTTTTCGTACTCATTTTTAATATGTTTTATTTCAACAGTCCGTTTCTTTGGGAAAACTTCGAGGGGGTCTACAAAAATGACCCCTTGCTTAGTTCAGAATTTAATCTACCCATCGGAAACCTAAAGCTGTCTGGCATCATCCGTGGGTTTCAAATGTTTCCACCTCGAAATGGAAGTTGAATAATAGGCTACCTCTTAGAACAATGCCAAAACTGTGGTAAAGAATTTTAATGTTGATACAGCTCTACATTTTCCTAAAAGCTGGGAAGATGGTGGTTTTAGCACAGAAAGCATTTCATTGATGTAATTTTTAGGGGAAAAAACAGACACCTTCTTGTTGAGATCTTTTCCTCAATTTTCCACCTCAAAAACCTAAAATCTAGCTATATTTTGGCTATTTTTTCTTTTCCCTCCAGGGGAAAAAATGTATGGAGGCGGAAGTGCAAAGTACTCTAAACAGCCAAAAAAGGGATCAGCACTAGGGTGGAAAAACCTGAACAGTTAAGGGTTTAAGTCAACGCTTAGAACAGTCTGTTCTTTATAAAGGTTCCAGCCCCCAACTAAGCAAGAGGACACATTTTTAACAGTGCATGCCGTTTCTATGTTAATTGCTTGGCCATGGTGCTGACTTGGATACTGGGACATAGAGGTTTGAGATGTACCCTCTGAAGCCGACATATGCTTACTGAGGAGAAAACCATGTTGTGGTGCCCATAATTGCTTGTGAAAGGTGTTGCCCTGTGCATATCGATTAGAACTCTGTCTGTCACTAAGATTGGAAGCCTCTCTGCTAATCCAAATGGACCCCACACTCGTCTTTGCTGTGTTCTAAGATTTCTTTTATTTAAATTTAATTTTTTTAACAGTACATTACAGTAAAAAGGTAGCAGGTCATACATTCCAAAGAGACAGCAGTTTCCGACATCATTACATTCAAGGAGCAATAATAGATATACATCTAGTAGGACACACATTGATAATAGATCATATTTACAGGTGCAGTATTCATAAAGGTATCGGGAATACCAATGGCATATATCTGCCTTAATCTCATCTATTCCAGTTAGGGGAGCCATGGGCCCCGCGCCTCCCTCTCCCCAGCATGAGCAACATCAAACATGTGACTTTTCAGAGTGGCACAAGAAACAAGAGGTAGTCCACATCCATCATGTGTTATCCACAGAGGCTGCATCCATCCCTTCCGAGTCACACTGAAGTAAGTAATTTTGAAGAGGTTTTCATATGTCTTTCGTTCTGGACGCCCTTGGGAGAGTTTCCTGATATGTCGCTGTTTGTTCCTGACAGTACAACAAATCCGCTAACCAGTCTTTGAACTTAGGGGCCCGCCCCCTACCCCATCTACAAGCCACTTTTCATTTAGCGAGTAAAAGTGATATGGCTATGAATTTCCGATATGATTTGGGGATCTGTGCTGTGTAGCTGAGAAGGGCCATCATGGGATCTTTTTCAAGTGTGTTATTTATCATTTTCCCAAGCGCTTCATAAACTTGGTCCCAGAACTCCTGCACTGCCGAACATTCCCATGTGAGATGTAAAAAACCCGCCCCCTCCCTACCACATCTATTGCATCTATCATGATCTTGTAAGCGAAAGCGATATTTTTTGGCCGGTGTGTAATATAACGATTCAGAAAAGGGGTGGTGATGAACAGAGTGTCTGAATTAAGCAGACCACTCTTACCCAGTCCAAAGATCAGGGCTTGATCCATCACCGTTATTTAGCTCACTGCACCATCCCAGCTCAGAACCTGGCTATATGCAAATTAGTCTGTCCCTGGCCCAGTGCATCATGGGAACAGGGCAGACCAAACTACCAAGCCAATTCTTCACCGGAAAGGAGACAAGCTTCCGGGGACCGGTTTCTGGCATTTCAGCCGTCGTCGGCCCGGCTTGCTTGAATCCTGATGGTGCAGTGAGCAAGGTACTCATGTCTGAGTATACCCTGCCACACCTATAGTGGCCAAAAATGATTCAGAAAAGGGGTGGTGATGAACAGAGTGTCTGAATTAAGCAGACCACTCTTACCCAGTCCAGAGATCAGGGCTTGATCCATCACCGTTATTTAGCTCACTGCACCATCCCAGCTCAGAACCTGGCTATATGCAAATTAGTCTGTCCCTGGCCCAGTGCATCATGGGAACAGGGCAGACCAAACTACCAAGCCAAGTCTTCACCGGAAAGGAGACAAGCTTCCGGGGACCGGTTTCTGGCATTTCAGCCGTCGTCGGCCCGGCTTGCTTGAATCCTGATGGTGCAGTGAGCAAGGGACTCATGTCTGAGTATACCCTGCCACACCTATAGTGGCCAAAAACGATTCAGAAAAGGGGTGGTGATGAACAGAGTGTCTGAATTAAGCACTCAGATGTGAGTCCCTTGCTCATTGCACCATCAGGATTCAAGCAAGCCAGGCCGGCGACGGCTGAAATGCCAGAAACCGGTCCCCAGTAGCTTGTTTCCTTCCCAGTGTAAGAATTGGCTTGGTAGTTTGGTTTGCCCTGTTCCCATCATGCACTGGGACAGGAACAGACTAATTTGCATATAGCCAGGTTCTGAGCTGGGATGGTGCAGTGAGCTAAAAAACGGGGTTGGATCTAGCCCTGATCTCTTGACTGGGTGAGAGTATTCTGCTTAATTCAGAAACTCTGTCCATCACCACCCCTTGTTGTTAAATATTTTGTCCACCCTAAGCGTGGTAGGGTATACTCAGATACGAGTCCCTTGCTCATTGCACCATCAGGATTCAAGCAAGCCGGGCCGACGACGGCTGAAATGCCAGAAACCGGTCCCCGGTAGCTTGCTTCCTTCCCAGTGTAAGAATTGGCTTGGTAGTTTGGTTTGTCCTGTTCCCATCATGCACTGGGACAGGAACAGACTAATTTGCATATAGCCAGGTTCTGAGCTGGGATGGTGCAGTGAGCTAAAAAACGGTGTTGGATCTAGCCCTGATCTCTTGACTGGGTGAGAGTATTCTGCTTAATTCAGAAACTCTGTCCATCACCACCCCTTGTTGTTAAATACGGTGTGTAATATAAGCATTGTAGAAATTTAAAATGTATAACCCGCAATCTACAGCTAGCAGAAATTTGTGAGGTTTGTGCACAGCAATAGTCCTATTGCTCATTCGTTATGTTGGACCCTAGATCCTCTGTCCAGTGTATACGTGCAGAACTCAAGGTATTTTCCTGTTGAGCACATATGCATTTATATAGGTGGGACACCAAGTGCTTTCCATCTGTGGACCCCAGCATATTGTGTAACAGGACAAGATTTACTGGCTCATGCGGAAAATCAGGGAGGATCGCCTTCATCCCTAGTCTCAGTCATACATGAAGGAAGACATCCAGGGGAGTAGGTTGTATCCCCTGAAAGAGGTGTTCTGAAGAACGAAACCTTCCCGCGTGAAATAAGTCGCCCCATACAGTGACATGAATACGGGTGCATAAGTTCTGAAACCCCTTTTCTTGTAGCAAGGATATTATGGGGTGATAAGTCAAGGGCAGCCTCGATGAATATAATAAAGGTTCGGAAAGAATGTCTGTTATACGATTCCAGGCATCAACTGTATTTGTGACTACAGTGGGAGGCGCTGTGCGCGTCCATCTAGGTCCATATATAATGCCATTTAGTGGTATAGGATCTGCGATCCAGTCTTCTGTGACTATCTGCGGCATGCATCTAGGGGGGTATATCCAATAATAGGCGTATTGGGCCTGGGCGCTTAAGTAATACATTGCGAAGTCTGGGATGTCAAGTCCACCTTGTTCATATGGCTTGGTCAGGGTCTTTCAATTGAGTCGCGGTTGTTTCCCTCCCCATTGCAGTCGAATCAATTCAGCGCGCAGGGTTTAAAAAAAAGGAACCCAATGGTAGGGTACGTTTAAGAAAAGATATAAAAATTGTAGAAGCACAACCATTTTTATAAGGGAAGCACGACCTGCCAATGACAAAGGAAGTGATATCCAGCGTGTAACATTACTGTTTAAATTTGTGATAGCAGTACCATAATTGAGTCGAATCATCTCCTCCCTATACCTCGTCACCTTTATGCTTAGATATCGAAGGTCTGTGTCGCACCATTCTAGGGGAAAGTCAAGTTGGAATTTGGGAACCGCTGGCGTGAGACGAAAAACCTGAGATTTCCCCCAAATAATATTGATACCAGACAATCTACCAAACACTATAAATTCTCGTAATAGAGGATTGATATTCTGCTGAGGGTCCCTGACATAAATCGTCATATCATCCGCGTATAGAGAAATCAAGATTTGACGGAGGCAGCAGCGGAATGCCTTATCTTGATGACATTGTCGAAGCCTGCAGGCCAGCGGTTCAACTGCTATGGCAAACAAGAGTGGGGATAATGGGCACCCCTGTTGGGTGCCCTTTGAGATGGAAAATGCAGAGGACATGTAACCATTAAGACTTTAGCCGTTGGTTGATTGTATAATAGTTTAATCCAAGAAACAAAGAGCTGCGGAAATCCCATGCGCTGTAATACTTCAAAGAGATAATCCCATTCCAGTGAATCAAACGCCTTGGTGGAGTCTAAGACAACTGCTGCACGGGGGAATTCAGGCGCTACCGTCTGAACAAAAGAAAACAAAGTACGTAGGTTATGGGAGGTGGCTCTACTAGGAATAAAGCCCGATTGATCTGGTAGTACAAGCTTATCTAGAAGCAGCGTCAGGCAGTTAGCCAATACTTTAGCTAATATTTTGGTGACACAGTTGATCAAGGACAGCGGCCGATATGCATCACTAGAGGTGGGGTTTTTTCCGGGTTTCAATAGAGAGGTAATCATCGCCTCCCTCATTGAAGAGGGGAGTATTCCAACTTCTAGGGATTCCTCATACACCTCCTTGAGGACCGGCGCTACGATGCCTATATAACTCTTATAGAATTCCGCAGGGAGGCCGTCCAACCCTGGTGCCTTCCCATTGCTCAGTTGCGTTATCGCCTCTCTTATTTCATCTATCTCAAATGGTAGACTGAGGAATTCCCTTTGTGTATCACCTAACCACCAAGCTCTATATCTCCCATAAAGCTATCTAACTCGAATGTTCCATGCCGTTGTGAGGTGTACAGTGCTTTGTAGTGTGTGATGAACACCTCACATATTTCACGCGTGTCTCGATGTATTATCTCCCCAGGTCCCTCCATCTCCAGTATAGGAGTTGCGAATCTCTGGCATCGTGTCACTTCTGCCAGTGCCCTCCCTGGTCTCTCCCCTTCCCCATATTTACGAGCCACCCAATGTCGTTCTTTGAATTTCGCCTCCCTTTCTGCAGGCTTTTCATACTCCGATAGCTTCCCACGAAACTCTTTTTGTGCCTGTCCCGCCACTCCTCCCACCATCTTTCTTTCCAATTCTTTCAGTTCCTGCTCTAATTTTTGAATTGTCCTTTGAATGTCCCTGAGAACTCCAAAACATTTGGATATACAGTACCCCCTAATCGTGGTTTTAAACGCTTCCCAAATCACCTCCACGCTGTCCACTGAGCCATTATTTCTAAGAAAAAAGTATTGTTCGAGGCATATGAGCTGCAGATCCTTCATTTAGCAATAGATCGCCACCTGGTGTTGGGCTCGGATGATTGCAGGTTGTTGTTGTCTTCTTGGAAGAAGTCTTTTGTAGTCATGAGATAGGTGACTCCTCCCTTGGACAATACTGCGCATGGTCATCGACTCCATCCTCAGATTGTTTTTTTCCGCCACTGGGTTCGGATGAAAGTTTTCCGCTCTGGCTATAAAAAGACTTTTTCTGCTTTTTCGAAGCGAGAAACTTCAAACAAACTTCTTTCGACATCGAACAGACTTTCGACATCACCAGCTACATTCCGGTGCGTCGACGCGGGCCGTTGGGCCCATCGGCACCGTGCGGCCTACGCCTCATGGAAAGAACTCCATTCAAGAGATGCCCGGTATGTTGAGCAAAATTCCCTCATAGCAACCATCACGAGGTTTGCAACCTCTGTCTCTCGCCAGAACACGACGAGTCGACCTGCACAGCCTGTGCCTCCTTCTGATCGAAGAAAACAATTCGAGATCGGAGGGCCCGTCGACACGAAATGAGAAGATCAGCACCAGCACCGGAGGCCATCTTTGAAGAGGAGATCGTCGAAGAAGACGTCTCTGAGAACGAATATCCAATAGAAGATATCTCCAAAGACGAGGCTCCACTCGGCGCAGAGGAGGACTCGCCTGATCTCCAGATAATATCGGGGGCAGAGGATTCGGACGACTCGATCCCGTCTCGACAACCTGTGAGTACATCTGACCCTGCACGACAGACATTACCCAAACAGAAGGCAACGGTCAGCACTCCGCCCATGGGGCCCAATCGAGACCGACATTTACCCTCTAACCCCCTACCTTCGGGCCCGGCTCCGAGGAAAGACAATACGCCTTCCGGTGCCTCGACACCGAAGAAACACCATGTGCCAGTTACACCTCCTCCATTGGCACCAAAACATCCTTCGACAGCAAGGATTCGTCGGCACCGAACATAAAAAACCCTTCGGCGCCCAAAGACAAAGACACTTCGGCACCCGTACCATCGGCGCCAAAGACAAAAACTGTACCAAACCCGAAAGCTTCGACTCCGAAACCTTCCAGTTCAAAAAACAAAGAGGGGAAGCCAATTAGAGGCGCCACAGGCCCAGCAAAACCTGTCTCCACGCCGAAACCTCTGATATCGGTACCGAAGACCCCAGATAAGGCTTAACAACATTCGGCACCGAAAACATTGCCAAAAGACTCAACAACTCCTCATAAGGCAAAAAGACTAAACAACCTCTATCGGCTCCGAAAAGATCGACGCCGAAGAAGGTTATAGAAGAGGAAGAACTGTTTAAAATCAGATCCTAGACAGAAAAAAGTCCATATTAATCCAAAAACTGGACATGTGGAAGCAATCCCTTATAAGAAGAGACCAGCAGACGCACCACTTACACCTGTGGTCCCTGCCAAAAAGGACTGTGCAACTTCTCCAATGCACCCTTCCTCTCCTTCACCCTCTTCCTCTCCTGTTACTCCATATGTAGAACCTATAACTTCTCCTATTCACTCTCCTGCATCATCACACCACACTGATGAGGAGTATGATTTGGGTGGGGGGGGGGTGATGTTCCAGAAACACATACATACCCTTTAGATGAGGATGGTAACACAGAATACCCTAAGGATGATGAGGATGCATATAATTTTTCACCAAATAATGCACCAGATATCCCTCATCCTCAGTACTACCCAACAAAATCTTCCCCTACAGAGGACAGTATTGGTTTTAATCATTTGTTAAACAGAGCTGCACTTTACCGTGGGGTTCCCATGCACTGAATGAATGAATGAATGAAGCAATACTTGTATAGCGCTATCTACCCGGAGGCCTCGTAGCGCTTATGACAGAAACTCAATTAGCAAGGGCTCAGGGCAGGTCAACAGAATGTAGTATACAAGTGTGTTTTTAAAGTTTTCCTAAAGGAGAGATGGTTTAAAGTTTCCCGCAGAGGCAGAGGAAGAATGTTCCATAGCTTTGCCGCAGTGTGTGAGAAGGAGGGCCACCCCATCGAGCCTTCTTGACTCTGATGGGAGTAGCCAACTGGGAGGAGCTGGACCGAAGAGAACGAGATGGAGCATAGGGAGTGACCAGGGACTGAAGAATTGCAGGGCCAGTGCGATGGAAGGCCTTGTGTAAAATACACATGGCCTTAAATTGTATTCTTCCAGCTATAGGAAGCCAGTGAAGTTCCCTCAAAGCATTCCTCGCTGACTGCCAACGGGGAAGGTTGTAGAGTAAACGGGCTGCACTGTTTTGGGCGACTTGGAGCCTGTGGATGGTATAGGCAGGAGCTCCCATATAGAGGACATTCCCATAATCCAGGCGAGATAGTATAAGGGCCTGGATCAGGATCCTCCTTGCCTGAAATGGGAGCAGAGGGAGCACCCTCCGTAGCATCCTCATCAACCCAAAACAGGTAGCCGCAGTCTTCGTATGCCTTTGAGGAGGACTTCTTGTTAGACACTTTCGAACAGTCACAAAGGTCTACTCAAATATTACCAATGATTAAGGGAGTCATAAAACATGCTCCAGAGATGTTTAAAGATCCAGTAAGGTGTAGGGTGTTAAATCCTAGAATACAGAAAAAGTATAGGCCAGCCCCAGCTGATCCAGTATACATTAAGGGTCATCTGCCACTAGACTCCTTGGTAGTGTCTAATGCGCGCAAAAGGGCCAATTCTCAAACTTCTGGGGACACACCCCCGCCTGACAAAGAGTCCAAGATCATTGATGCGTCAGGGAAAAGAATTGCTGCACAAGCAACAAACATATGGCGCATAGCAAACACACAGGCTTTGCTCTCACGCCACAACAGAGACCATTACGATCAACTAGAAAAGCTAATGGAACACCTACCAGATCAACACAAAGATCTAGCAGCAGAACTTTTACAGGAAGGCAAACTAATTTCAAATGCCTCAATCAAACGTGCACTAGATGTAGCTGACACAGCATCCAGAGCAGTGAACACTAGTGTTATTCTCAGGCGTCACGCATGGTTACGCATCTCAGGTTTTAAACCAGAGGTACAAACTACCATTCTAAACCATCCCTTTAATCAGAACCAATTGTTTGGGCCGGAGGTAGATAATACATTAGAAAAGATGAAGAAAGACA
Source organism: Lissotriton vulgaris (assembly GCF_964263255.1). Lineage (NCBI taxonomy): Eukaryota > Metazoa > Chordata > Amphibia > Caudata > Salamandridae > Lissotriton > Lissotriton vulgaris. The sequence goes on along the minus strand of NC_141696.1, from coordinate 140,195,168 downwards.
CAGATACCGCTAAGTCTATGGGGGCGTTACAATACACCCAAGCTAGAGGTTCTTTTCGCCGCTCCTCTTATAGAGGAGGCTCCAAGAAGACCAGCGCAGACACAACATCATCTTTTAAAACACACACGCACACCTCCTCTAATAGAGGACTTTTTAGAGGAGGATATAGAGGCAATAACAACTAGGGAAGAGGTAGAGGTAGTAACAATAACCGCTCCTCTTCCGCTCCTAAACAATGACTTCCCTCTGCCTCCCCTACAGCATTCCACTCCTGTGGGGGGCAGACTCTCACAGTTCCTACCTGTCTGGAACTCCATCACAACAGACAGGTGGGTAAGACAAATTATCCAACATGGCTACTGCCTAGAACTCACAGCAACCCCCCCCCCAAACATACCACCCAGGCAGCGTCCAATGTCTGCAGAACACATAACTCTGCTTCAACAGGAAGTTCTAGCACTCCTACAAAAAGATGCTATTCAAGTAGTTCCATTAGAAGAACAAGGAATAGGAGTCTACTCCCTGTACTTCCTAATTCCAAAGAAAGACGGGACCTTAAGACCAATTCTCGACCTCAGGCCACTCAATCACTACATTCAATCAGATCATTTTCACATGATCACTTTACAACAGGTACTCCCATTACTACAACAGGGAGATTTTCTGTCCACGCTAGACCTAAAGGATGCCTATTTTCATATTCCAATACATCCTGCGCACAGGAAGTATTTAAGCTTTGTCATACAAGTACAACACTATCAGTTCAAAGTCCTTCCATTCGGGGTTACAACAGCACCACGAGTGTTTACAAAGTGCTTAGCAGTAGTGGCAGCACATCTCAGAAGACAACAAATACATGTCTTCCCCTACCTAGACGACTGGCTCATAAAGGCAAGATCGTACAAACTGTGTGCACAACACACAAAGCAAACAATTCAAACACTGCACAACTTAGGGTTTACGATAAACTACACCAAGTTGCACCTAGAGCCTTCGCACGTTCATCAATATCTAGGAGCTACTATAAACACATCAGTAGCTCAAGCCTATCCCAGTCAAGCCAGGATTCAAAGTATTCAGAACTTAGTCTCCCTTTTTCAATGTCAGCGCTCTCTACAAGCCAGAGTGTTCATGAAACTAATAGGGACGATGACATCTTGCATCTTCATAGTTCCCCACGCAAGACTGCAAATGCGTCCACTACAGGAATGTCTAGCACAACAGTGGAATCGGGCAAAAACCCTGGTCCAGGCTATGGTCATCAGCCGACTGGATTATGGCAATGCTCTGTTGGCAGGGGTTGGAGAGACCCTGCTGAACAAACTGCAGGTGATTAAAAACACTGCAGCTAGAATGGTATTGAATCGTCCAGCGGGCACCGCATCGGTTCCATTACTGTGCGAACTCCACTGGCTTCCAGTGAGGAAAAGATCATACTTTAAGATCTGCTGTCTTACTTATACAGCACTTAAAGGAAGAGGCCCCAAATCCCTCCAAAAGAGACTGCAAATATATGTACCTCATAGAAACCTTAGGTCGGGGCGCAAGATCTCTTACAAATTCCACGCATAAGGCTGTGCCGCTCTGGAGGAAAATCCTTCTCGTACCTAGCTCCAAGATACTGGAACGAGTTACCAGATTTCCTTCGCAAAATGGACATCTACAGCACATTCAGGAAACAGCTCAAAGCCTTCCTATTCTAGTTTCATATGCTCCCATTCAGCTGCAGGAATATTACTAGTCCGCGCCGAGATGCCCCGGGCGAGTCGAGCGCTATACAAAAATAAATAACATAACATAACACATTAAAATCCCTTCCCCATATTAAGTGAGTGGATCCCACATTGAGGAACTTTCCCCAAACTGTCGAAAAGAATTCCGGGGAATCTATACTGGGACCATAGCAGGCTATTAATGTAACCGTGTCTCTACCAAGCCTCCCCCATGCTACAACATATCTCCCATGAGGATCATCCATCGCTCCCACCAACTCAAAAGGTGTCCTTTTTTTTATCAATATGGCAGTGCCCTGGGCGTATGAGGAATAGGAAGCAAAGAGTCTTATGCTTGCCCATTTGCTGGCAAACGTGTTTGGAGATCTTGGATTCGTATGCGTTTCCTGTAACATAGCCACCTGTATCTGTTGCCTGTCTAAGTATGCCAGGAGTTGTCTACGTTTTCTCGAATCTCCTAACACCCGGACATTCCACGATAACACTTTCAAGGTACATTCATCACCCGTAGCCATCTCTCCAATCCATCCAACGAAATGCAAGCAAGATTAATGCAACAATGTCAGTCAAATGCCATGCTGATATATCATTGCATCCAGATGAAGCATGCCTGCTAGGAACAATCATGCCAGCCTTGCCCATTCCGCCCCCCTCCCCAACAACAACAAAAAACACCTATTATAGCATTTATCATCGATAATACCAGATAGGTCAACCGAAAAACAGTAGTTGGGTACACCCTTGTGGGGATACTCTGCTAGGTGGCTCACAAATACCTCTCACTCCTCCAGGCGACCAACGGCACCGCACGATACCCTGGGTAAGTTTAGAGGGTGTCTGGTTGTCCAGCTACTTTACGTCCTTATCCAATTCAAAGTCCTGTTGGTCATAGCCTGTCCTATAAGCAGCGAAAGCTGTGCCCAATGTCTTCTATCACATTCCAGCACTGCTTTTCTTGTGAGGGGCATGGAATAAGGGTCAGTAGAGCAAGCTTCATTCCTTCGGAACGCTATTCCACATCCGATGTCTGCGTTTCTGGGTGCTCCTTCGTATTCTGGGACATACGTTTTTGTTTCTTAATCTTTTGAGGAAGTCTTCCGCTTTGTGAGGCGTGGTGAAAATTCTGTGCGCCCCCTGTTATGTGACACGCAACCGGGCTGGGTAGAGTTGGGGATAGGCAATCTGGGCTTGCCTTAGTTTTTGTTTGACAGAGAGAAACCTACGCCTTTCCTCCTGAACATGCAGCGTAAAATCTGGGTACATGGTGAAGGGTATTCCGTCATAATTCAGCTCTCTTTTCTCTCTAGCCACTCGTAGAGCTGTATCCCTGTCTCCGTAGTTTAAGAGGCACGCAATTATAGGTCTTGGCGTACTTCCAGGAGGTGGTTTGGGCCGAAGTGACCGATGGGCCCTCCCTACATTGAATTTTGGGGGGACAGAGATTCTGCTCCTATTACCTCTCTGAGCAATTTTTCAACATGCTCCTCCATCTTGCCTGTGTTCGCGCTCTCTGGTATCCCCAGAATTTGACTGTTATTTCTCCTTCTGCGAGCTTTTATGTCCTCATTCTTAGCGGCTATGATTTTTAAAAGTTTATCCATCTGCGTAACTGTTTTCTGCATGTGGGCCGCCGTGTCTTCCGTATCTGATATGCGTTGCTCAGCATTTTTTATGCGTGTTTCGTGCCCATCCAGTTGACAAGCTATTGTGTCCATCCGTGTTGTGAACATGTCCATCTTGTCTGCAATAGTTGCAAACCCCTGCCGCGCTTCCGTGAGCATTGACTTCAAATCATCTCCTGTTTCTGGTTGATGGGCCTGGTATCCTCCGTCTGTACCTCCATCCTCCTCCATCGATTGCTGTCTGGTCCCCTTCTTAGCCTCAAATGTGAGACGAGGCTGGCGTGTGTCCCTCTTTCCCATTATGGTGGCCAGCCGTAACCAAGAACACGCCTTATGCAATGAGAGTGTCTTTTGGGCACACTGTGCTCTCCACTTAAGTCCTATTGTATTTGATGTTATTGTGCAGATTCGCAGAGAATGGTATTCCCACTGGTATATTAACACAGATTATTGGTGAGCGCTCAAGTGCTACGTTGCCAGTCCACGCCCAGCAGTAGGATCGATATGGCTGCCCCTACCCTGTCCGCACCTCATTGCGCCTGCACGTTTTGGTATTATTTCAGGCAGTATGTACGCAATTGCTATACCTCAGTCTGGCATTGTCTTGCACCTTGCTATAACACTATGAATGCCGGTAGTGTGTCGTCCCTCTGTCATTGTCGTACCCTACCACTTATGTACCGGCTATTTCCAGTGCCACAATTTGTGTGCTTCCTGCTTAAGGACCATGCGGCATCGCCCTTCAATATCGCTGTGGGATGATGTGCTGCTCTGCATTCCAGGCCCACTGTTCCAGGCCTCTGCCACATTCGGTATTGTACTGTCTCTAGGCTGCAGTCTTATAAAAATATAGCACCCTCCATGCGGCCGAATTTGCAAACAGTGCGCATCCAATAAATATTCTGCCCCAGTCACAAAATTCTGTTATGGGCGCTATATGCCGCTTCCTTAGCATGGCCCGTTTATCACTTTGTGCTGCCGCCTTGTGCACCACGTTCCTTATGGCCGCTTAGGGGACACCTTATAAAAGCAGCATCTTGCCTCCCCAATCTCTTACCGCCTTCACACAATCCCTCCGTTCTGATGTCCGCTCACCCAGAGCACGCTCAAGGACTCAGGCAGCCAGACTCCAGCATAGGTACGTTTAACGTCAGGGCCGCAGCACTGCCATTTTGTCATGCCGGCCCAGCCGCCTGGTGCGCGCCCCGGGACTTGCGTGGTCACTGTGCACCGCTCTAGACGATCCAGAGATGCTTCCCGAGCTCAGCTTCTCCTCACCGTGCACAGTCAAAGATCTCTCCTGGTTACATAGAACCAAGCTCCGCTTCATCCACACATATTACGCTTTTTTTACCCGTTCTTTCACGGGTGCAGCAATGTATTGGGACGAGGATAAATGACAAATTACTGCCGGACTGCGGAAGCCTCACTCCATGGCGGCCATTCCGCTCGTGTGCCACCTAGCACCCCCGTGTTCTGTCTAAGATTCTATGTTTCCGCATCATCCAGGCAGAGCAGTTGGACCAATTTACAATCGTGCTTATTTATCAAGCAAGGTTTTAGCGTTAAAACCTGTTCAGATGAGCGATGAAAAGGCTGTAGTTACCTTTCTATTGCAGAATTTTGTTTTGTTTGCAATTTCTTCTTTGGAGGGCCCATCGGCTGCAATTTGTTGCTGCAATAGGACACTTTTTATATTTTTTAACTTACCACTCCAAGATCAGCATCTACCACCTAGGAACAGGAAATGTCATGACGCATGCGTGGTGACACTGGGCTGCTGTTGTCTTGTGCTTATGCATCATCACACTTTGTTTTGTAGATTCTGTACATCATATTCAAAAAGCATGTGCAAATCCTGTAGGATGGCATTGGCAAAGCTAAAAAGGTTAGCACTTTTGGCTTTGCCAGTCATTGTGTTCAGGGTCAGTAGAAATAGTTGTTACTAGAAGACAGAGTAATGCTGGTTGTGTTATGGGCTTAACCAGTGGCATGCACAAGGCTGACCTTGTGCTTGCACACAGTACTGGCATATGGTGAAGTCGATGAATGGGTGGCAGCTTGCCAACAGCTGATCAGGAAAACAGAATAGTTTTTTTTTTAGGTTTCAAAAAGACTGCTTTGCTTCAGTATGCTATTGGTGGATATGACATTATAAGGCTTGCAACCAAAAACGGATGAAATTATCATGTTACATCTGATCAAGATGGACTGTATCTGTAGAGTCTGTTTCCCGGCACCTAACCTACACTCTTAAAAGAGATAAGTTCCAATTTTAATAAGTGCTTAGACTATGAGATATGCCTGCCATATTGTAGTGCACATCCTGGCTGTTAGATGACATTATGTTTTGGTATTCGATCTGATCCTTCATGTATGCAAATTTAGGAAAATATTTATAAATTGTGTTCTCAGTGGAGTTTTCCTCTTGGTGAGATTAAAGACAAGGGGCCTGATTTAGATGTTAGTAGAAAGGGCAAGGCAATGGTGTTCCCTCATCCAACATAGTAGTCCGTCTGCCTGATTTAAATAGGGCGGAAGGACCAATGTTTGGCTGTGGTGGATTCTACCTCATCTCCGCCGTGGTCAAACTTCTCCAACGAACTAAGGGCTGTCAGAGATTTGGCTATATGTCCATCCATCCATCCAATTAAGATGTGCAGACATATAGCCGTTTTTGTCTGTCACCACCAGGAAAACCCTGGCTGTAAGGTGCAGTAGAAAAACAAAAATGCCCCCCTCCTCATGTGACATGACTCCCATGCTGAGGGAGCATTATCTTTTTTATTTTCAAAAAGAAAATCCTGAAGCGGGATATTTTTATTGAAAATAAAAAATAAAATAGTTTGGTGGAAGGCTCAGTCATGTTAACAGAGCCAGGCACCAAACTGCAAAAAGTATTGACCGGAATTGCCATGATGACCGTTCCTAACAAAGCTTTAAGAAATGACTGCCAGCTTGGTGGTCATTTCTAAAGTTGACTGGCAGAGGTGCAGTCAAGGCGACTAAGTAAATTATTCTGTTGCCCTGACTGCCAAACCTCCGGCCACCAAAATATAAATCATCCGCTATGTTAGAGGTGCCAGTTAACCATAATAGCAGCCATGTGTACTGCTGAACTTAAGTAGCTGAACCCTAGATAAAGGCAGCAGCATTGTACAACACTTGCGGGGAATATTCAGCGTCAACAGAGGGTGTAGCGGTGGAGTCCATGCCGGAGGCAGGAAATCAGCATACAAGTGAAGCTCACAGGGTTTAGGTTGCTGCAAGAATGACAGCAGTTCAGAGTGTGATAATGTGAGAGGTGTCACCAGGCCAGGATAGAGGTGATGGGTAGGCTGCAGCAGTGGGGCTAAGGACATTCTCACAATTCGTCCTTAAAGTGGGTAATTACACTACAAGGTGTTTTCTTTTTTGGATAACGTGGGTCAGCAAGGGACATTGTTTCATATCTAGTAGTCCTGTAATGCTATTACTGTACAGTGATTATCTGGTTGCATCAATTATTTCTAAGGCATATTTTACTCACAAAACCTTCTATAAATTAGTGAATTAATTGTAGGCTGAGCATTTCAATTTTACTTTCTTTTTCCCCAGGTATTTCTGTACAGTGGGTCTGATGCCTTCAACTGCTGCATGTTCCTCTCTAGTGCGTACGTTTTAGCAGGATCCCAGGATGGAAATGTATGTCAGCTGGATGTGAGAAATCCAAGGTGAGTGAAATCTGTTTGTGTGGTGTATGAACTCTGTGTTTTTGGATGTTGCTCTCATTCTTATTGCTGAGGCTGCTGTGGGTTCACAGATCGTCTGAAATGTTGAACCTGTCCATGTGAGGAAAGCAATTGTCCTGGGTAACTGCTTCATCTGAGCTGCAGATATCAGCTATATCTTAGTTCCATCCTTGTCAAATTGACTTCTGTTCTGTCTTTTGGGACATACACTTTTAGTGCCAGTTTAGTGAATGCAGTTTATAAAAGAAGGTCTGATATTGTAGAATCACTAAAGATATCAGCCAAAGTAAGAGCCAAGCATCAGTAAGATCTGGTATTTTACTAATTAAATAGAAATTTACAACTGATCTGATTTACCTTCAGCCACAAAAGCTTGTGTTATTGTTGAAGTGTTTTTGCGTCTGAGGGCAGGCACTGGGTTACTGGACTTATCAGAGCCTTTTACTGCTTGTGTCCTGTAATTTTACTATTGAGCAAAAAACAGAGCACCAAATACACTGTTATCCTTGACTCTCATGACAGTTCACTCTGCAGTGTTTTTCTCTTTTCCATTGTATCTTTCTTATGTTTGACTTCTCTGTCTGCAGACGTTGCCCGCTGCAAGGGCGGTGCCACTGCTGCTCGGGCCTTGTTTTGACTCCTCTATGGTCTTTGGTGGTCTCTGGTGCATACATATTCACTCCCATTGGTTGGGGTAGCCAATCGGGAGGCCGGAGGTGGAGTCAATTAGTTTTAAGCCCTTAAAATTCTGGCTGCAGCACGTACGTGCCCGCAATAGAAACCGCATTCGCCATTTTAACCTGAGACCAGCATATTATTGTAAAACTCTGCACAAACTGAAATACTTGCTGTTTTAGACTCACCTTCTTTTAGATTTCGCCATCTGTTTGTCACTGCAGCTTAGGACCTGCTATACTAGACTCCCATTGGTTTGGGGGAAACAATTGACAGGCAGGGAGCGAAGTCGGTTAGAGCTCCAAACCCTTGAACTGCTGGCTGCAGCGCGGATGCACCATCAACAAGCCCTTCTGTGGCCGACCGGGTCCAGGGGCCAGCCATTATGCCCGAAAACAGGTCTATTGCTCAGAAACCTTTTCTCTGGAAGTCACCAACTAGACCCATCTCTCTTTCCAAAGCTTACTAAATTAGGCATTTTAAATCAAATCTGTCTGTCACTGTACTGTAGAAATGGGCTTTGGTGTCTAATACCGCAGCTGACAACTATTCCACCACCGCCTCCATAAAACGAAATACGACCTCCTCACAATTACTTAATACTCGTTCATTGGTTAAGCACCACCTCGAGATACTTCAACTACTTAATGCAGAATCCCCAGATATTTTATTCATGACTTAAACTTAGTTAACGGATTACCCATGCCAGATATCTTAGAAGCTCTCTTGAAAACTGTTATCTACTCAACATTAATAGACAGATATGTAAAAAAGGCAGAGGGGTTGCAGCAGCGGTAAAAAAACATCTTATTTTCACAAAAACTTATCTTTATACCGATTCCTACAGTTGATGACATTTTGATTAAAGTTGACTCGCCCACTTCCCCTTTGATGTGTGCCCTCATGTACAGACGTCTGAGCCATTTGCAACAATTCCCCAAACTCTTAGCTGACTCCATCTCCTCATTAGCCATCGACCACTGAAAAAGCATACTCATTGCAGACTTTAATTATTGGATATATGAGGATACCGGTAGACAAACCTCTACAGATCTGACTGACATACCAAGTAGTCTTCACTTCGACCAACATGTGTTTTATACCCTCACATATCAAAGGTCACACACTAGATCAGGTCTGGTAAACTTACCTAGCTATATTCAAGCTTACTGCTTCTCTTTGTGTATGGTTGTACCACCACCTAAAAAGATGCACTCTAAATGATCTGACCTTTCTGAAACTCTCCACATATCTGGGTATTTTACCCAGGAACTGGAATTGTTTAAATCTTAATGCCCCTTTGTGACTCGCTGGCACTCTCTTACCCACCCCTACTGAGAGCCTGGATGAATTCAAGGAGGCAGTATCTGACTGCTTGACAGTAGTCAGCAATACTTATGCTCCCCTTCGTAAAACCAACCATACTCAACACCAAGAAGCTTTCAAATGATTTTCAGCAGAGCTTAAGACCGCCAAACTCAAACTCTGCCAGGCAGAATGGAAATGGCGAAACTCCAATTTGCCTGAAAACAAGGAAATCTCCTTCCAACGCCGAAAAGCTTACAAAAAAATCTATCTTGCAAGTCAAATCAACCTTTTTTTTTTTCTAAACAAAATTTTTCATTCTGAAACTAAAACAAAGGACATCTTTGAAATTGTCACAGAACTAGCTAAACCTTTAACCATCGCCCCCACCCAAAATGTATGTGATGCTCTAAACTCATTCTTTATTGACAAAAATAGGTGATAAATGATAGCATCCCCTCCAGCTTACTAGCCAATGTGATTCCATCCACAGATAGAAATTCCGCCAAACGTTCGGCTGTTCCCATCATAAGTGAAGATCGCGTAATGGATTTACTTTTTTTTTTCTTTATCCTCATACATGCCACCTGAAGATGATTGCTCTAGATGGGATCTTTCTGTGCCTTCCACACAAACAGAATTGGTTTCCGCCCCCGGATATGTGTGCGGCCTACAGAGTTCACCCAGAGGTAGGCTGTCTCCTTGTCCAACTCTCATTTACCTTGATGGACCCATACATGTATCAGGGAGGACCGGACCACAAACCTCTGGCATAATCTTTGGACCATAGTTATTTCCTCAACCAGGCGTCGAGTACCGACCAGATTTTATTAGCACTTACTCCGTTTATAAGTGCAATATAAATACACATCCTGCTGACTGACTATCTCAGGGGCAGGGTCTCTCTCATCCGGACACTGCTAGCAGCAGTCCCTAGTCCCAGCAAGTACTGTGGCCGCCATGTTTCGGGAGCTGCAAAATGCTGCGTGCGGGCTCGAAAAACACACTCACCCTACCAATGCGAATACCCCGGCCGCCACTACCATGTAGTTGATGGTAGTAAAGCAGGTTGCTGACCACCCGGTTGTTCCATTTCGAGACGTCCTTGAAATCTGGCCGGGCGAAGCGGTCGGATCCAGGGAAGAAGTCATCCCAAGTGCGGAGCGGAGCCACCTGCACGTCCATGTTCCCCCCGTGGCAGTGCTGCCAGACTGCAATGGACTCAGCTGAGGCAGCCCACTCAAATTACTTTTAGGTTTCTCGTCAGTGGTGCGACTAAAAGCAAGAGCGGGAGGTCAACCTTCGCGCACTGAACTGCACGTTGTCTCTTTCACATATGGATGTTAGCACAATGGCTAACTATAGATTGCACTAAGATTTATTCTTAGCCAGGCTTCTGTCACAAAATCGAAAACGTAATTAAACGATAGAATGCTACCACTCATATGGAGAAAATGCGGCAGGACGCAGGAGCCTCCCTGTTGACTTTGTGGGCATGGTGGAAAAAATGCGCGTTCCTCATAACTTAGCCACTACACTAGCTAATGAATCACTGAGTGAAAGCAGCAAGCACATGTATACAATTCCATGTAAAAGAAAAGGAGCACTCAGTGACATTCATTTAACAAGCACTGTGGGGGAGAGGTCGGCGGCAGTGAAGGTGCCTGCGAGAGGCTCATGTGGCGTCGCAAAAGTGAAAGCATGGGGGAGCGCGAGAACAGATGCTGCTGACGCCGCCGTACACGCTCACAGCTCATGCCAGCAGCAAAGGACAAATCTGACACTGAAAAAGCGCGCGTCCGACTCGTGTCCACATATTCAAGTAAGCAAATGGGTATACTAAAGTATACAAGAGGTCTCGAATGCTCGACTTAAAAATGAGAATATAGTTTGTATTTATACAGGTATTTGAGGGAGAGGAAAAATATTAATTTTTTATTTTTCCCCCCGGGTTTTTTTCTACCCCTTTATGTTACACACCGTTTTCTAGCATGTCATACATATGCCTGAAGTAGTGATTCAATGGGCGGCTGCTAATTGTATTTCTATGGTAGATTGTTTTATCCGCAGATTTTTACTTGGATTTATCTTGTAAATATCATGAAATGATTTTTCAAATTGCAAAAAACTTTTTACATTTAAAATAGCCGATTATGTAAGTCAATTTGGATAAATTTTATTCGGCGTGTGATTTTTAGAAATGATGGGTTTGCTTATCGGGATTATCCCAATATGTGCCTTGACAAATTTGTCTTCTATGTTGTGTCCTTTTTCACGCTGTTGCCCAATGAAATGTCTTAAAATGTTGGCACTTGCACTTTAAATACTGCCCACGCTCTCCATGGCGTCATGTGACCAAGCCTCTGTGTAGGCCGAAACGTTATGCTGGCGAAGGTGCTATTAAAATAACACACTCACCTGAATCCTGGGTCTTAGTGTTCTTTGCTGCGTTGGTGTTCCAGTGATTGCGGACCTGGCTGTTGGTTTGGAACCTTGAATATATATATATATATATATATACATAGTAATATTACTGCTTCCAGCGGCCGCATCCTAAAGAGACTTGGCGATGGGGTAATAACTGCACGGCGGGAGGCGAGCACGAAGGTGACTAAACTATAAGTACCACCATGAGAAGAGAAACAACATCGCTACAACATGGCAGCCTGCATTGAAAATATTATCACCGGATTCCTTGTTCGCCTACCTGCATTCAAGCACCAATGAGGAGAGACTATCCCCCTTTTAAAAAACTGTGACGCCGCACATTTGAAAACCTACCCACACCTTTCTGCACTGAGGAAAGCTACGGCTGAAACGCGTCTGCGAAAATAAAGGTGTGCCAAAAACATTACCCCCGTGAGTGCCTGTACTTGCATTAAGCCTGCGAGTTTTATATATATATATATATATATATATATATATATACTCGGACTCCGTTTCCTTTCGTGGCAAAACAAAAGTACAGCACTCCGGGGGTACAGGCAAAGTTTCTTTATTCCGCCATTAGCAGTATGGACAGACGCATTTCGGACATAAGTCCTTCGTCAGTGTTTTCTCCAAATGCCGCGAAGCGGCTACTTTTTAAATACGTCATTGCAACATGCCATCAACATCAATGACGGTGTCGAGATCGCATAGGCATATTTGTAAATGTGACGGCCATCTTTTAGTGTTTAATATTGAACGTAATAACATCAATTCTATGTTAAATTTTGTCGTGTATCGGCATATCTGCCGCTCTCGCTGGTGTGACATGCTATTAAGCCGTGTATCGGCATGTTACCAGCTGCATTTACAAGTATACAGTACATTCATATTTCATTCATTTCCCTAAATGTACCATGAGTTCTTCTCCACTATTCATCCCCTGTGGATGTTTTGTTTGCATATCAATAATATAACGTGACTCCGGTCTGCGTAACCTCATCAATCTGTCCCCTCACCTCGGATTAGCTTGGACATGATCTATGCCAAAATATTGTAATAGATCCCTATTACTTTGATCTTCTTTGGCAAAGTGCCGGGCCACGGGGTAAGTTATATCCTTAATGCTGATGGCCCGTTGGTGTTCCAAAATACGAATTCCTCCCAAATAGTAGCAAAATAGAGTGATTAGGTGTGCCTGAATGGGCTATATGCTGGGCACAGCCGTAATGGCAACTGAATAAGCTGTGCTCTCAGTCACAAAAAGGGCTGGTCACCACCGCTTTGTCTCTGCAGACAGCTTGGAGCCAAAGCAGGGGAGTCAGGAAATTTCAAACACTTCAAAGAGAAACCTATAGAAACTTCTCCCAGCTTCAACGAAGGCACCAGATAAAAAAATAGAGACCTCAGACTCACACTTCAGTTCACTTGCTGATTGCTTGCTGCTGTAGCCTGCTGTATACTCCACAAGACTGCTTTGCTGTACCTAGAAGGACTGATTTTCTGCCTAGAACCTGCCTTGAGCCCTCAGAGACTAGCCCTGCTGTTTGAACCCAGGTCTACCAGAGTGACTCCAAGGGCTAGTTTGCTGGCTGCATGTTCAGTGCCACAAGGACATAAAAGGGTCCCACCATGTCGAACCCGCAACCGGACAAAGCATGAGTGAGCTGTGCTACCCACGAGTGATGCCTCACCAGTCCTGGACCCTTATTTATGGTGTTAAAGGTGCCCAGATAGTCAAAATCCTGGATTGGGATTTTTGGTTAAAAACTTCTCTGAGAACCGAGGGAAGATAGGTTCAGTCTGCTCCTCGATCCACACAATGGTATCCTACCTCCTGGAATTGTCTTCGGCTACAGCCTCATGCCTCATCCCTCTGGAGATTTTCGACTTCCAAAGAAGTGATTTTATTTGAACATAGAAATCTTCAACGCAACTTCATCCAGTGGCTCCCCAGCGAAGACGCTCCCTTCTTGGACACCGCCTGCAACCTTTCCCTGCTGAACTAGACTTCTCCCCAAAAAAATCTTGATTTTTCTTTTCGAAGGTAAGCTCTGACCGGGCCCAATTCACTTCTTGTATCCAAGCCTCACTCCATCGTGGTTGGCCATGTTTTTCGACTTTCACCCAGTCTTGCTAGACTAGATGTCCGCGGTTGGCACTTTGATCTTTTAGGTGCTCATTTTTACTTAAAATGTACAAGTTCATAACTCTGGTTCTACTGATTGGATTTTTGACATCTTGGTGTCAAATAATTTATTAAAATGTACTCTGTGTTCACTTTATCACTGTTTGTGTGCTGTATAAATACTTTACACCTTGGCTCTAAGTTAAGCCTGACTGCTTTTTGTCCTGTACTACCCAGAATTAAGCACAGGTTAATTTAGAGACTTTTTGTGGTTTATTCTGCCAGACATTATGCCTGTTGCTTGAAGAAGACTCACACCCCAGTCAACCAAATAACTGTGTTTCTCACAAGGGAATCTTTGTCCGATTTTGCCCGATTTAGTGGTTTTATAACACTTCGATGCCTTTAGGGGGTTTACGTTCTCTAGAAGTCATGTAGCAGATTGGGTTTTTAAACCTGGTCATGCTGTCCACTGATTTCACAGCAACTGATCAACTCTTTCCTTTACTCTAATGCTAAATCTCCAAGACTCCATAAATATTAAGATCTGTGTTTGCTAAGACCACACAATTTTAGAGATACTACACTTGATATGATATACATTCATATCACTGGGCATCAGATTTGAGTCACAGATGCAGCAAAACTGTTTACGAGGTAATCCACATCCAGTCAGTAATCACCAAAACAAATGTGCTTACTTGGAAGTGGCATCAGACCACCTCCTCACTTAGTGCTTGGAGGAAACTGAAAATCTGCCAATTTCTGGAGAGAACTCAAAATAAGAAGTGTAATACACCGGCTGTATTTCCTTCCTCCCAAGGGATATTGTGGTAGAAATTGGAGAAACATGCCCTAGAAATTGGAAGATTTTCAGTTCCCACAAACCTCTAAACAAGGCTCCAATATTGTTTCAGTCTCAGTCACAATGGGCCAATAGAAGAATCAGAGAACCATAGTGGTTTTCAAAATAGTTGTTGAAGATAACGGATGTCTTTATTTTTACTTCTTTCTTTCAGCACTCCTGTCCAGACGATTCAGCGTTCAGGAGCACCAGTTCTCTCTTTGGTGCCTTTCAAAGAAGGCTACATAGTCAGCCAAGGTATCATTCGTTCTTTGTTTATTCGTTGGTAAATGGTTCTTTAATTTTAGGGCTGAGCTAGTTGAACTACTGAACAGTAAAATCCATTCATGTTTTCAGTGACCAAACAGTTCTTTTTATGTAACTTAACCTCAGACATATTCTTTGTGGAATCTTGAAAACCTCACTGGATGTTATAGTTTTGTCAGTCAACAAGCCCAGCCCTAGTATTCATAACTTTGGTGCTATCCAAGCACTTGAAAGTGTGTGTTTTCAGCATTTAAATGTACCGGTCTCTTTGAGTTATGTGGCACATGCCTGGCAGAATGCCTGCTTCTTAGGCTAATACTAGATTAGATCACCAATATTGGTGCTTTGGAGCTATGCTTTTTCCTTGAAATACACATGTTGCAGCTGGGTGTAGTTCACTCTTGTGAAACGCCATAGAATTGACATAAACCTCCCTAGGTAGCCCCAGGTTGTTTGAAAACATGACTCATGCCATGGTTGTCATGGTAACTCAAGTCCTTGGCAAATATCTACCATTGTCTGATACCTATCTGATTGAATGTGAGACCCCATGTAGTAATGTTCTAGCCCTACTTTTAATGAATGAGATATTGTCCCCTTTTCAATCGAGGAGCAGTAATATAGTAGGTACACTAGAGACGTACTCAGATGCAAGTGAGGTGATCAATTTGTGGGGATGACCGTGTGCTCTGTACCCCTGACTGGTATATTGGTCGTTCAGCTCAGGAGAGACTTGTCAATGACCCACAAAGATACAATGGAGAAAATGGCCTAAAAGCCAGACAAGTTGAAAAAAACTAATTTATTGAAATAGCTCCTATCCACACCATGTCTACTAATGTTCATAGTTCAGGAATACTTGGTTTGATTGTTGAGGCAGAGTTGAACTTGCATTGTTTAATGAAGTCTCTGGACCTACTCCCTTATTGACCATGCAGGAGTAATTTGGCATTATAAGGGTAAATAAGAGAAAAGATGTAGCGAAGGAGTAGACCTGATACATTAATTTTCCTTGTTAGTCTATGCATGAAACGTGTTGTCTTGACTGATGAGTTGTCAACCTTCTCACCCAACTCTCCAGACCAGTTGTAGACTATAATTAAACCAGATAAATCAGGCTCACCTTGTACTTCAGACCTGTCTTGTTGCAAAAGATGGTATTAAGATATCTTTAGAATCCAGATTAATAACAAAAATGATAAGTAAGCAATGTTAACACTGGCTTAACTAGTCTTGATAAGATTCAATAGATACTGCATTTGTTTGTTCTTACCGTGTATAACTTTACCCTCCATAGCACAGGATATGGTTATTGGTGAACTTCAAATACTCCTTGATCGAAATAAACTGGGCGATGTACAGATATGCTTCCTGGCCCACTGTGGTATGAAGACCATACCTTGATTGGTCCTGAACAATCTCAGTTGGATGGAAATGGCGGAAGTGTCATGGCTCTGTCAGTCATGTTTAACACTATTGACCTTCCCTTCCTCCAGGGGTACCCAGGTAGTTTGAAGTGACAGGCATAGGCTTGAACTCAATGGTCTCATGTTTGATTAAAAAAGGCCTATTATACTCTTACTCAGAGGACTGTAAAGCATTGAGTGCTTCTGAGAATAAACCTGGTTTTGTTTAACATTTCTCTGTTCTCTGGCTGACCTGATAAGGGTGCATGGTACATTATTGGGGTAGAGCCTACGTGAGCATGCACCAGGGCAATGTTTCTCGCTTGCGAGACACTATTGTTTACAAAATGGGCTTGGAGCCCTCCCTTTGCTTACCATTTGTGGGCTGCAGTGTTTCTCTTCATTGGCCAGACCTGGCAAAACGTAATTTCCTATCCTTTCGGGGGAGCAGGGACCAAGCGCAGATTAATCAAACTTAATTTGTGCCTGTCCTCTGCTCCCGATGTGATCGCATTAGGTCTTCCCACTCTCCTTGCCTGCTGCTCCCTCCATAGCGTTTCGTTTTTAAAAAATGAATATTCAAGCTGTGAACAATGTAATATGCCCCACTCCACCTTACCCCAAATTTACTCCCTCCACTTTACCCTAATCTACCACAATCCACTACAATCCACCCCAATTTACCCCACTCCAATCTTACTCTAATTTACCTCACTCATTACAATCTCCCACACTCTACCCCGATCTACCACACTCTATTCCACTCCACTCTACCCCAACCTACCCCACTCTGGTCTACCTCAATCCACCTCCCCTCTTCCTTTTAGCCACTGTGGTGTACAACATGGCTAAAACACATTGCCAAAGCCAATAGCTTTTTCATAGGTGGCACCTATCAGCTTTGCCAATGTTTGTTTTATATTTATGCAGATGATGTACAAGTAATCTATGAGTTTCCAACCAGTCTGAAGTTGGATTCTACTATACTAATTTTATGGCTTGTGGTTAGTCATTCATGACTTAATGGAGGCCCACAGGCTGAAGCTCAATGCAAACCTGAAGCTATGATTGTTGCATTTGAGTTGTGACAACAATCTTTGACTTATTGGTCTGAAGAGTTGGGAGTCTTCTTTATGATGAGCTCCAATTAAGGGACCTGATATTTACATTATTTTGTCCTACTGGTGAAAGCTTCTTCTACAGGTTGTTTTAATCACCTGTGTATACTGAGAGACATTTTACCTGAAGTCCCCAAGGATGCTAATATGGCAGACAGCAGGGCTCTTGTGAAATCTAGTCTTGTTTATGGAAGCATCCTTTCCCTTGGCCTCACGAGTGAAATTTTGACTATGTTGCAGTTGGTTTATAATGCAGCAACCCAGGTGATAGTAAAAGTGTGTAAATATGACCATATCATCCACCATTTGAGATGACAGTAAAAGTGCATACATTTGACCATATCATCCACCATGTGTGAGCTCTGTGTTAGTTCCCGATTGTTAAAAGGATCCAGTACAAGATCTTTTGTGAGATTCATCGTTCGGTGGTTGGCACTTGATCCTTGCTTCTAATGAATGAGTTAAAGCGTTACCAGTGGACCAGTAGATTAAGTTTCTAGGTAACAGACTATTTTTAATACCTTGTTTTTGCCAGCATGTATGAGAGGAAGATCCTTTTGTGTACTTCTATGAATTTGTGGAATGCACTCCTGTTGCACTTGGAAAAGAATAATGTGAAATTTCACAAAACTAGATTGTTATCCTACTTTTAGCACAAAGAAAACTAAAGGCAAAGAGTGTGCCTGTTTACATCCCCCATTCTTTCATCGAGAGAATGGTTGGAAGAGCATGAAAAGGAGGTCTGGGTCATACTCACATCAGCAGTGGTGGCAGAGGGATTTGATTTAGTTTTGTATTTATAAAGTACAGCAAACACAACCCTTTCACTACATGGTCGTATGGCACAGATAATAACAACAACCTTAAACCCAGCCAAAAAGAATGTCCATGACAATTTAGAAAGGAAAAGATCTTTTAGGCCTAACTTGTTGACAGAGAAGAAAGGTCCTTAATGCCTCACAAATGACTAGATTAGCAAAAGCATTCATTTTAGAGACTGCCGGTTTTAGGGACTGCATAGCTGAAGCTTGCAATACCCATACATTCTGTCTGTTGTATATTTACTCAGGTTATTGAAACTTTCTGAGGGCTTCACCCATTATGGGAAGGTGCTATAAAACCATCTGTGAATACTACATAATGGGGTAAATGCTTTGCTTCACATTTAAATCGTTTGTGTTGAATATGTTTTGATGAAAGTTTTCCATGGGTTCCAGGAGATGGGAGCTGTTTCATTATCCAGCAAGACACGGATCATATAATTGAGCTTGTGGGAGCAGACTGTGATCCAGTGTACAAGGTAATGTGTTAACTCTCATTCACTCTTCTTTGCCCTGTGAATATTGCCCTGAGGCACCCTAATGTATCACAGGTGTATGGAGTCATTTCATGTATGTGCCAGCCATTGTAAGTAAGAGAATTTTTTCCGTCATGGGAGCTTCATTAATATTCAGAAACTGTGAAGGCCTTTGTCCATGTGTGGTATTTTGGCTGAGATATTCTGTATGTGTTTCTGTTTTTAGCATATGCTTCTCTAGCCCACATGCTGTGCATACTCCTTCCATCTTGTGTTGGGCACAGGTGTTTTCAAGTTATTTTTCTTGAATGTATAGTTTTTGGATTTGAGATGACTCTCGCTCCTTCCCTGTAGCTGCCAAAGCAACAGAAAAAAAATACTCCACCTTCTAGATAGCTTTTTCCCCGATCGCCTTGAGGCGTATTTCTTGAATTCCAGAATGTTGAACTACAATCAACATCTGTTGGACTCCAGTGACCCTAATCACCAGATGTAGAATCAAAATCAAACCCTTTTTCAACAATGACACTTCAAATGTGTCTGGGATCAGAGGGTTTCTCTGGGCGTCAGGTTGTATATCAAGGACTAGTGGGAAGGGGAAGGTTTGCTCATAATTCCCATGGCTAGACCATCACCAGGTTTGCAATCTCTGCTTACCTAGGGCCATGGAGAATCAACCTTTTTGGACTGTGAGGCTTATAATAAAAAACGAATAAAAAAAAGTCCACTGTAGGCGAGAGCGTCAGTTGATGCGTTATAAAATGCAGTGCTACAGCTCTACACGCTAGTCTTCTGTCCCTAAGACCTAAAAGGGAATCACTCTGAAAGGGAAGGTGAATTCTGAGTCCAGATTCCCAGTGGGTCAGGCAGAACGGATCCTGAAACCCTCTCCTCAGAGTGCTTCCATATTTCTTCAGGGACCCCAGGGAACCCTGAAAACTCAGAACAAAGTCTACACCAAAGACTTTCAGATCTCGGCCAAACATCCGAGGATCAACCCCTGGAATCCAACATCGAAAAGAGTCTAACATGAATGCTGAACATCGCTTTTGTGGAGCCATGCATTGAGCCCCATGACTGGGAGCAAGAGGCCTTGACAGTTGGCTTCAGCCTCTGTCCCAGTGCCAGTTTGTGCCTAGAGCCTACCTTGAATCTGGAGTTTCCTCGAACCAAGGTTTTGGAGCCTAGACTTCAAGGCATAGACCCAGCATCTTTGGTTCTAAAGTGCGCTTCGAAATTAGCTCCTAGACCGCTGTCAACTCAAGCCTTCACATTGAGGGACAATCCCACCCATCGAGCTGGCAGAGGTGGCGGATGTCAGGCAGCGGAAATTTAACATCCACTAGACCCACAGGAAGATTCTGCTCAACCTCCACATCGGAAGGCCGATGCTACACCACTCAAAAAGTGAAGATTCATTTTTGAGGAGGCTATTTCAGAGGAGCTCCAAAGTTACTCCATAACCAAAACACAGGCTGCAACACGTTTCATTTAGCACTGGCCTAGAAGTACCAAGGAGGATTCAGGGGCAATGGTCAAGGAAGGGGTAGAAACGCCTCCTCTGCTAAGTAGTGAAACCTGCCATCCCCTTATCAGCACTTCTCTTGGGGGTGGGTGGGGTAGTGAATTAAGTTGCAGAAATGACCTTCCGAAAAGTTGGTCGTTCCCGTAGCACAGCAGAATCCAGCCTGGAGTTTCACATAAAACCACGAAACGTCACAACTCAATATTATCCAATCAGACAGGAACCTCATCAACTGCTGCCAAAGGAAATACAAGCAAATGTGCCATCAAACTGGTGCCTCCACACCAGCGGTGTCAAAGGGCGTACTGCCTGAGCTCTGTCATCCCAAAGAAATATGGTATCCTGTAGATGGTCCTTGATCTCCGGTCCCTAAACTGCTACATCCTGTTGGAGCATTTCAGGATGGTATCCCTGCATAACATTATCCCAGTGCTCTGCACAGAAGAACGAATGGAAACCCTCCATCTCAAGGACGCTTACTTTCAAATCTTCATTTATCCGGCATACCGTTGCTACTTCAGGTTTGTGGTATGTACAGCACTAAATGTTCAAGGTCTAGACTTGGGGTTCATAACAGTCCAATCCCGTTTATTAGGTGCCTAGCAGTGGTCACTGCACATCTGTGCTGCAGCTCCATTCATGTCTTTCCTTATCTGGGCGATTTGCTGGTTTAGAGCAGCGGCCATCATCAACGCCTAGTACACACTAAGTCAGCCTTGTTGCCTCTCCACAGGCTGAGATTTTTGATCACCGCCAAAAAGTCCCATCTCTGCCATAGCAAATACAGCCCTTTTTAGGATACTTTCTAAACTGTGAGACAGGCAAAGCCTATCCTAAACCAAAAGATGATAATGGCATTTCAAAAGTTTCTTCATCTTTTTCAGATATCAAATCCTCAAACAGTTGAGTATGAGCATGAAACTGTTGGGGATGATAGCTTTCTGCATCCGCTATAGTTCTACATATATGGCTGTATATGCATCCTCTATAGGAGTGTCTGTCCAGGCAATGGTGACTAGTGACAGGGAAATGAAAATATCTAATGCTGGTAGAGCCCAGAATTCAGTAGTTCTAAAAGGTATAAGAACAAAATCATGTTACTGGGCAGACCATTTCTAGACCCGTAGCTGCAGGTGACCATTACTACAGATGCCTCACTTACAGGTGGGAAGCATATCTGAACAACTTGATTGTTCAGAGCATTTAAACGCAGCAACATCAACAAGGGTCATATCAACTTTCTAGAGCTTATAGAGATGAATTTGCACTAAAAGCATTTTACATGCTCATTTGAAACAAGATGGTCCTAGTGTGGTACGTTCTCTAAATTGCCCTAAAACGTAGAGTTCCGTTTTCTAGACCCTCTGGTACTAAGGACTCAGTCAATGTGTCAACCTGTGACAGAAAATCAGTTGGACTGCAACCACCTCACAACCCACTGAATAATACTTGAGTGTGATGTATTTCAGGTAATAAGTAATCCCATGAGACATTACAGGTATAATTAGTGGAACCCCAACCCCTCTTTCATTCAGGAAGAATACACACAAAAATACCAGGAAACTAAGGATACTTTTTAAAGATATTTTTTTAAGTCAGAACTCGATTGTAGTGCAAACCATATGAATTGAAACTACAATGAAAACAAATAGAAAGGCCGCAGCAATGTTTGCTCAAAGCATTAATAACAAGAAAAATCCTGGCATGTTTACTGTGTACTTTATACAGAAATCCTACCCCCATTCGTCTTCTTCTAGACACTGAGCTAACTCTAGCACAGCTGAGAATAGTAAGCCTAACTTAAGTTTCAAAGATGGTTCACACCTACATAACTGTCTAAACAATAAGATGTGTGTTCAGTATAATAGCTGATCCTGCTATTCTCATTGTGAGAGACCAGCAGCGCTGATAGGCTCCGCAAGCGATGGCTGAATACCTCCCTCCCCAGTCGACTTCAGTTAGAATGAGTGATATGATTCTGCATGGCCTGTCCTGTTGTCGCCTGGCATGAAAGTTCTTCTCCAACCTCTCACTTCTTTTGCCCAGCTATTATCACCTTATTGTGAAAACTCCCACAGTAAACAGTTATCAGAAAGTAGCCTGATGCCCTTTCGGTAATTTTCATTCTTTGGAACTGTTCTGAACAAAAGCGATAAACAAGACATGTAATTATCAGCCTTCTATAAACTCTTCAGAAATCAATAACAATTGATGTAAAACAGAAAATTCAGCCCTTAAATAACATGCTGCAAATACATCCAAAGAATTGTTATCACTTTATATAGAGAAATTACATAAATTGTATGTGCCTTCTGTATTAATCACATATATTCACTTTTGTCTAATTAGCACATGTAACTCAGAAAGGGGATACCTAGAAGTAAAAAGTCCTTATAATCCTGACATGCGAGTACAGACTGTAGGAGAGTAGGGTCTGCAATCCTATGATCACCCAGATTTTTTGCTTTTGTTTCACTGGTTTACGACTTTCTCGGGCTGTGGGCCTGCCAATCAGACCCACAGCCTAGCTGTTCTCTCGCTAAATTGATGTGTGTACCTTAGGTGCATTACCCAATTGGAACTGGGCCACCTTGTCAGACCCTGTAACTCAGGGCATCGGTGTACCCAGGGCCTACCAGGGGCTGAAGCATGTATTATGCCACCCCTGGATGGCCATCTAAATCTGACACAACTGGCTGCGCGGCAGCTGGGGCAACATGGCGTACTCACCCGTTGCTTTAGGTATAGTATCCCTATATCTAACCCTAGAATGGACACCCGAGTTCCTATCAGTCACTCCTATGACAGGCCTTGACAATCCTGAAGGCAGAGTGCGTGGAATCGTGTGAATTGGGCTCTGGCACGAGCCGAGCCCGGTTGCAGCTTGCGGAACCAAGACCCAATGGCTGTTCCATGATAACGCGTACCATATTAGTAACTTCGGTATAGCGTTATCAAGACATGTCGAGTAAGGTGTCATACGAATCGGGATGCTGCCCCCTCACCAATGCTGGCGACGAGGTTAGCATTCCGCCCTTTTAGAGGGACACGACATGTACGTAACTGTGAACCCCGGTTAAAGTTAACTGAAGCCTCAGCTCCACAAAATGGATGCTGCCACCACAGACATGAGTCTGACCTCCTGCTGCTGGGAGTCCTTCCAGCGAGGAGAGCTTGGACAAAGGGTTTCCTGTCCAGGGCGGTGTTCGCACCGTCCCAGACAGGGTTTTGTGTATCCTGGGTAGGCAGGGCTTTACAAGAAGGTGACTGCGGAGTGGCACCCCGGAGCTCACTACCCATCTGCCAGTTAGAACCAGTTCCAGGGGCGCGCAGCCCCTGACCTGGGGAAAGTCCGGCAGGGGAGAGGGGTGTAACTACCCCCCTTCCTTGTCCCACCCCTAGGGCAGGACCTAGTCATGTACCCACCCCTTTCTTTAGGATAAAGGCAGGAGCGGGGACCCTTCCAAATTAGAACATCTTTGAATCAAGAACTACTTTCTACGAAAGGACATTCAAGACTCTTCTCAAGATTTCTCCCTTGTGGCTAAGGAGTAGTCACCCTGCATCCGCAGGCACCATCTAAGAACTCTGCGGTTTGCTGCAAGTCCTTCCTCAGGAATCCGACTGCCCAGCTCGACGAGAACCGGCTTCCCTGGCACCTCTGACCTCTACCCACATCGTCAGCTCAGTTGAGATCTGTGGGTGCGACGAGACCTCGAGGGACCGGCCATCATCAAAACCTGCACGCTTTCTTAAATCAGCACGACAACCGAAGGCATCCTCTGGTGAGTGCTCTGGGGTCCGATACGCCCCGACCCTGAGCAGCTCCAGCACCGAAGTGCAGCCTCCCAGCATCTCCAAGATCTGCGTGGGGCCCTTCTGCTCTTTGCTGTTCAGCACGTTGTCCGATCACTAGCCGCTGGCTTGTGACTCTCTTTACTACACCCGACAACCAACGCTGCTGGTCTGGTTGCTCCAGACTGGCCTTTGCTCCCTCCTGCGAGAGGAGCACCCCGGACCCTCCTGGTCCACTCAAGACGCCATTTTAGGCCCACCACGTGGCCCTGAAATTTGCCAAGGCTTGTTGCCTTAATCCTGGGCCCAGCGACGCCGACAGCATCAACCTTCGTGGGACAGCTCGTACCTCCATCCTGGTCGCCGACAACGCCTCCTGGTGTGTGAGACTGCAGAGCCTAGCGTCGCCCACTCACCTAGTCGAGGTGACGATCATCCGGTGCCCTCCTGGTACCCTCTGACTACTGGCTAGTAGTACGAACTTGGTCCCCTCTGCTTTCAGGTGTCATCCATCTCTGATCCAGGCTTGGATCTCTACGAACTATTTTCCACTGGTCGCCGGACAGCAACTCCTTTCTTCCGGCTCCTGGCTCGTCAGCGAAGACTCCCGACGTCTGTAAAGACTTGTGCAGCCGCAGCCCTTGGGGCTAGGTAACTTCGGCATTTCGGTGCCCGCATAGCCTCCTTACTTAAGGGTCCCGAGTCCCTCGCTTCCGACTTGCCTTATCGGGTCCGCCCGAGACCACTAAACTTTCCGTGCCCTCGGGCACTTGTATTGATTGTGCACTTGAAGTATTTTCCTAAGAGTTTCGTTGTGTGCTTAGTACCCTGTCCTCATAAAGAGTACAGGGCTGTTGTGATTCTAATAAATACACTGTTTATTTTCATAACACTTGTGTGGTGTCCTTTCACTTGGTGTTCAAGGGGTATGTGATGGTATAACAGCTGGCTTAACACGCCCTCTAGAGTTTAGCCCGAAGACTGCTCGTATCCACGCTACTAGGATAGCTGGTCTAAGGTTGACTTACAACCAATCACCATAAGGGTCGTTTGGACCGATGCATAGTGGTCACTAGAATAGTGAACACTGCATATCGGGCCAACTTCTCACATTGGTGAGCAGCGGTTGGGATTTGAGCTTGCTGTTGTTTTACCACGCGTATCCTAAGAATATCTTGTGAAAGATCGCATAAGTACTCCAGGTACATATAACTTAGCTTAGAATACTCTGAGTTCTACTGAACCAGCTGTTGTAGCTCCTCAAGGCTTAGCACACCTTGGATACAACTCTTAGCAAGGGATCAGTAGGTAAACATATAGTGTAGGTAGGTGCATCACTTACACCACACTAGAAGCAGCATGTCCGACAAAGGAGGAAACTCTGAGTCTCCCCTTGTGTCAGTCGACCCTCCACAGGTCATGTCCAGATATGCTGCACTTAGCTTCCAAGAGATGCGACAACTCGGTACATCTCGGAAGTTAAAACAGGGTTCAAACCCTACAACTCCGTTTCTGATTGGTCTCTTGGAGACTTATGATGCTAGGAGGGCGGGTAACACCGACCCTTCTCATCCAGAAGAGAGTATGCCCCCCCTCGAGGGAACCGCAGGTGACCCTGACCTTATCCATCTCTCCGCAGAAGGTGAAGAGGAGGATGAGGATCTAGAGACATCTGGGGACGAGGCAGACAAAGGTCCAGTAGTGGTTAGCCAGCTAACTAGGGACAACTTAAGCCGGCACGAGAATGGTACTAGGAGACCCCTGGGGCCCCTCTCAGGCCAGCTTAACATTGGGAGTGGACGAGTTAGGTCTCTGTCGAGAGGCTCTAACAGATCCGCTCGAACCAATGGCTCTCGAGGCTCTGCTCGAAGAGGGATGACATCCCCTCAGAGGAGAGTGTACGAAGCTAAGGAGCGGGAAGTCAATCTGCGGATCGAAAGGGAAGAACTTGCCCTGGCCAAAGAAAGACTCGCCTTTGCTCGAGAGCAAGAATTGAGTGGGACAAATCCCACTGGTGGCAGCATTCCCCCACAGGAAAACAGGAGTTTAGACACTAGGCACCTGAGTAAGATAGTGCCCCCCTTTAAGCAAGGGGATGACATCCACAAATGGATTACTGCTTTGGAGCGGGCCTGCACTGTCCAGTGCGTCCCCCAGAGTCAGTGGGCAGCTATCTTGTGGCCCTCCTTTGAAGGTAAAGGTAGAGACAAGCTCCTCACTACTAGAGTCGAGGATGCTAACAATTACCAGGTCCTGAAGAACACACTGATTGATGGGTTTGGCCTAACCACTGAGCAGTACAGGTTGCTGTTCAGGGATACCCAGAAAACTCAGTCTCAGGACTGGTCTGATTTCGTTGATTGTGCCACTAAGGCTTTGGAGGGCTGGTTGCTGGGCAGTAAGGTTACTGATTACACAGGATTGTATAATTTGATCATGCGAGAACAGATTTTAAACAATTGTCAGAACCAGTTGTTGCATCAGCACCTTGTCGACTCGGATCTGACCTCTCCCCAAGAATTGGGAAAGAAGGCAGACAGATGGGTCAGAACAAGGGTTAAGCAAAACCAGGGCCAGAACCAGGGTGGTCAGAAGAAAGCAGACCAGAAGGGTAAAGATTCGAAAGGGGAACAAAATGACCAGAAGTCTTCGACAGGTCCCCAACAACCCAAAGAGGGGGGGGGTCAGGCTTCCCAGAAAAAGAAGAATCAAGAAGGCCAATCGAAAAGGTGGTGCCAATACTGTAAAAGTAAAACTCACTGATTTAGTGAGTGCACCAAGAAAGGAGGGCAGACTCCTGCTACTGCAGCCCCTAAGGCACCTGTGCCCCCTAGTACAGCCAGCAGTAGTAGTGCGCCTCCCAAGGGACTAGTTGGGTAAACCTTGGGTTCTGAGGGGTGTGACAACTTAGTTGGCACACTCACTCAGGCTGTCCTTGTCTGTACGGGGGATGTGGATATATCCCCTGATGTCAGTCCCAATACTTTGGGCAAATACCGACAGACGCCTTTGATCAATGGAAGAATGGCTCAGGCCTATAGGGACACTTGTGCCAGTGTCACCATGGTGACGCCTAACTTTGTGGACCCTGGACAGATCATGCCAGGTACAGATTTCCTGGTGACCAATGCCAGCAACGTCACTACCAGTCATAGTATGGCGATTGTTGCTTTCTCCTGGGGAGGGGTAAATGGCCAGAAAAAGGTTGTTGTTAGTTCAGACCTCCCAGTGGATTGTTTGTTGGGCAATTTTTTGGAGTCATCACAATGGTCAGAAGTGGAGCACCGGACTCACATGGAGATGTTAGGCTTGCCAGCACATGTGCTTGCTGTGACTAGGTCACAGGTCAGACGATGCCCCACTGAACAGGTGCTGGATTCTGGAACAACGGACCAGACACCTCCCAAGAAGAAGAGCAGTCGGGTTAAGGCAGCGCCTTCCCCCTTGCCCCAGGTCGAGGATCAAGTCTCAGAGGAGGCTGACCTCCAGGACGTGCGGGAAACTGAACCTAAAGAACTCGAACTTGATCAAGTTGAGTTTCTGGGCTCAGGGGGACCCACACGAGAAGACCTGGGGAAGGACCAGTTAGACTGCCCTTCCCTTGAACCCCTCAGACAGCAGGCTGCTGCTGAGGCTGCTGGGAACGCCACAGGTACCCACAAGGTATACTGGGAGGATGGACTCCTGTACACTGAGGCAAGAGACCCCAAGCCTGGCATGACCAGGAGGCTGGTTATCCCCTTGTCTCAGCGTGGTTTCCTTCTTACCTTGGCCCACGAGATTCCCTTAGCAGGACACTTAGGCCAGACGAAGACGTGGGACAGGCTTGTCTCGCACTTTCACTGGCCTCACATGAACGAAGATACCAAGGAGTTTTGTCGCTCCTGTGTCCCTTGCCAAGCCAGTGGTAAGTCAGGTGGCACGACAAAGGCACCCCTTATACCAATGCCTGTGGTGGGGGTGCCCTTTGAACGTGTGGGGATTGACATTGCCGGTCCAATGGAACCCCCAACAGCATCAGGGCACAAGTTTATACTGGTGGTAGTGGATCATGCCACCAGGTATCCTGAAGCTATTCCCCTTAGGACCACTACAGCCCCTGTGGTGGCAAGAGCCCTAGTTGGAGTGTTCTCCAAAGTGGGCTTCCCTAAGGAGGTTGTCTCTGACAGAGGTGCAAACTTCATGTCGAGCTACTTGACTGCTATGTGGAAGGAATGTGGTGTCAACTACGAGTTCACTACACCCTATCATCCACAATGCAATGGGCTTGTTGAGCGGTTCAACAGGACCCTAAAAAGGATGATTCATGGACTACCTGAAAAGCTCCGGCGTAGATGGGACGTCCTGATTCCCTGCCTTTTATTCGCTTACAGAGAAGTCCCACAGAAGGGGGTTGGCTACAGCCCTTTTGAACTTTTGTACGGGCATCCTGTAAGAGGACCCCTGTGTTTGGTGAAGGAAGGATGGGAGAGACCTCTCAAAAAGCCTGCAACCAGCATAGTGGACTATGTCCTTGGTCTCCGCTCGCGGATGGCTGAGTACATGGAGAAGGCATCTGAAAACCTTAAGGCCAGCCAAGAACTCCAAAAAGCTTGGCATGACCAAAAGGCTGTCCTGACAGTTTACCAGCCTGGACAGAAGGTGTGGGTGTTGGAGCCGGTGGCCCCAGCAGCACTCAAGGACAAATGGTCCGGGCCCTACACCATCCTGGAGAAAAAAGGAGAGGTCACCTACCTGGTAGACCTTGGAACTCCCCGGAGCCCCCACAGGGTGCTCCATGTCAACAGGCTCAAGGCATATGTCGACAGGAAGGACATGAGCTTGCTCATGGCCATAGATGAGGGACAGGAGGAAGAGAGTGACCCTCTCCCAGACCTGCTCACTCAGAATCCTGACGATGGATCGGTAGACGGTGTTGTCTTTTGTGGCAGCCTCTCCGAACATCAACAGGAGGATTGTAAACAGGTTCTTCAATCCTTCCGGCATATGTTCTCTCTAACACCCAGTCAGACCAATTGGTGTACCCATGAGGTTGACACTGGTGACAGCTTGCCCGTCAAGAGTAAAATCTACAGGCAGCCCGATCACGTTAGAGACTGCATCAAAACTGCAGAAAATGTTGGAGTTGGGAGTCATTGAACCCTCGGATAGCCCTTGGGCTAGTCCCGTAGTTCTAGTGCCGAAACCTCACACCCCGGGTGGTAAGAAAGAGATGAGGTTCTGCGTAGACTACAGGGGTCTCAATGCAGTCACTAAGACTGATGCCCACCCAATACCAAGGGCAGATGAGCTTATAGATAGATTGGCTTCTGCCAACTACTTAAGTACATTTGACCTGACAGCTGGGTATTGGCAAATCAGGTTAGCTGAGGACGCCAAGCCCAAGACCGCATTTTCTACCCCTGGTGGGCATTATCAGTTCGTGGTAATGCCCTTTGGTTTGAAAAATGCACCTGCCACCTTCCAACGGTTGGTGAATCATGTTCTCACTGGGCTGGATGACTTCTGTGCGGCGTATCTTGACGATATTGCTGTCTTTAGCCCCACCTGGGAGGATCACCTGGTCCACCTGCGGAAAGTGTTAGAGGCTCTGCAAGCAGCAGGTCTCACTATCAAGGCTACCAAGTGCCAGATAGGGCAGACACAGGTTGTATACTTGGGCCACCTTGTCGGTGGAGGCCAAGTTCAACCACTGGAGAGCAAAATACAGTCAATCAGAGACTGGGCTCCTCCAACCACCCAGACTCAGGTTCGAGCTTTCTTGGGCCTGACTGGTTACTACCGAAAGTTCGTCAGAAATTACGGATCGATTGTGACTCCGCTTAATGAACTGACAAGTAAGAAAATGCCAAAAAAGGTTCAGTGGACAGCGAGTTGTCAAAAAGCATTCGATGACCTAAAACAGGCCATGTGCACGGCACCTATCCTCAAGAGT
Source organism: Lissotriton vulgaris (assembly GCF_964263255.1). Taxonomy (NCBI): domain Eukaryota; kingdom Metazoa; phylum Chordata; class Amphibia; order Caudata; family Salamandridae; genus Lissotriton; species Lissotriton vulgaris. The sequence continues at coordinate 140,165,360 of NC_141696.1, read as the reverse complement.
CCGGACTACTCCAAACCATTCATTGTCCAAACAGATGCTTCTGAGTTGGGTGTGGGAGCTGTTCTATCTCAACTGAATTTTGATGGTAATGACCATCCCATTGCTTTTATAAGCAGACGGCTGACCCCCAGAGAGAATAATTGGTCAGCTATTGAGAGGGAGGCCTTTGCTGTGGTTTGGGCCCTGAAGAAACTGAGGCCATACTTGTTTGGCACTCATTTCAAGATTCAGACCGACCATAAGCCCCTCTTATGGCTAAATCAGATGAAGGGTGAAAACCCCAAACTGCTTAGGTGGTCCATTTCCCTACAGGGGATGGACTTCACAGTGGAGCATAAACCTGGCACTGATCATGGCAATGCAGATGGGCTCTCCAGGTATTTCCACTTAGAACAAGAAGACTCACATGGTCAAGGTTAGTTTATTGTCCCAACGTTTGGGGGGGGGGGGGGGGGGGTGGGTCATGTAGGAGAGTAGGGTCTGCAATCCTATGATCACTCAGATTTTTTGCTTTTGTTTCACTGGTTTACGACTTTCTCGGGCTGTGGGCCTGCCAATCAGACCCACAGCCTAGCTGTTCTCTCGCTAAATTGATGTGTGTACCTTAGGTGCATTACCCAATTGGAACTGGGCCACCTTGTCAGACCCTGTAACTCAGGGCATCGGTGTACCCAGGGCCTACCAGGGGCTGAAGCATGTATTATGCCACCCCTGGATGGCCATCTAAATCTGACACAACTGGCTGCGCGACAGCTGGGGCAACGTGGCGTACTCACCCGTTGCTTTAGGTATAGTATCCCTATATCTAACCCTAGAATGGACACCTGAGTTCCTATCAGTCACTCCTATGGCAGGCCTTGACAATCCTGAAGGCAGAGTGCGTGGAATCGTGTGAATTGGGCTCTGGCACGAGCCGAGCCCGGTTGCAGCTTGCGGAACCAAGACCCAATGGCTGTTCCATGATAACGCGTACCATATTAGTAACTTCGGTATAGCGTTATCAAGACATGTCGAGTAAGGTGTCATACGAATCGGGATGCTGCCCCCTCACCAATGCTGGCGACGAGGTTAGCATTCCGCCCTTCTAGAGGGACACGACATGTACGTAACTGTGAACCCCGGTTAAAGTTAACTGAAGCCTCAGCTCCACAAAATGGATGCTGCCACCACAGACACGAGTCTGACCTCCTGCTGCTGGGAGTCCTTCCAGCGAGGAGAGCTTGGACAAAGGGTTTCCTGTCCAGGGCGGTGTTCGCACCGTCCCAGACAGGGTTTTGTGTATCCTGGGTAGGCAGGGCTTTACAAGAAGGTGACTGCGGAGTGGCACCCCGGTGCTCACTACGCATCTGCTAGTTAGAACCAGTTCCAGGGGCGCGCAGCCCCTGACCTGGGGAAAGTCCGGCAGGGGAGAGGGGTGTAACTACCCCCCTTCCTGGTCCCACCCCTAGGGCAGGACCTAGTCATGTACCCACCCCTTTCTTTAGGATAAAGGCAGGAGCGGGGACCCTTCCAAATTAGATCATCTTTGAATCAAGAACTACTTTCTACGAAAGGACATTCAAGACTCTTCTCAAGATTTCTCCCTTGTGGCTAAGGAGTAGTCACCCTGCATCTGCAGGCACCATCTAAGAACTCTGCGGTTTGCTGCAAGTCCTTCCTCAGGAATCCGACTGCCCAGCTCGACGAGAACCAGCTTCCCTGGCACCTCTGACCTCTACCCACATCGTCAGCTCAGCTGAGATCTGTGGGTGCGACGAGACCTCGAGGGACCGGCCATCATCAAAACCTGCACGCTTTCTTAAATCAGCACGACCACCGAAGGCATCCTCTGGTGAGTGCTCTGGGGTCCGAGACGCCCCGACCCTGAGCAGCTCCAGCACCCAAGTGCAGCCTCCCAGCATCTCCACGATTTGCGTGGGGCCCTTCTGCTCTTTGCTGTTCAGCACGTTGTCCGATCACTAGCCGCTGGCTTGTGACTCTCTTGACGACACCCGACAACCAACGCTGCTGGTCTGGTTGCTCCAGACTGGCCTTTGCTCCCTCCTGCAAGAGGAACACCCCAGACCCTCCTGGTCCACTCAAGACGCCATTTTAGGCCCACCACGTGGCCCTGAAATTTGCCAAGGCTTGTTGCCCCAATCCTGGGCCCAGCGACGCCGACAGCATCAACCTTCGTGGGACAGCTCGCACCTCCATTCTGGTCGCCGACAACGCCTTCTGGTCCGTGAGACTGCAGAGCCTAGCGTCGCCCACTCACCTAGTCGAGGTGACGATCATCCGGTGCCCTCCTGGTACCCTCTGACTACTGGCTAGTAGTACGAACTTGGTCCCCTCTGCTTTCAGGTGTCATCCATCTCTGATCCAGGCTTGGATCTCTACGAACTATTTTCCACTGGTCGCCGGCCAGCAACTCCTTCCTTCCGGCTCCTGGCTCGTCAGCGAAGACTCCCGACGTCTGTAAAGACTTGTGCAGCCGCAGCCCTTGGGGCTAGGTAACTTCGGCATTTCGGTGCCCGCATAGCATCCTTACTTAAGGGTCCCGAGTCCCTCGCTTCCGACTTGCCTTATCGGGTCCGCCCGAGACCACTAAACTTTCCGTGCCCTCGGGCACTTGTATTGATTGTGCACTTGAAGTATTTTCCTAAGAGTTTTGTTGTGTGCTTAGTACCCTGTCCTCATAAAGAGTACAGGGCTGTTGTGATTCTAATAAATACACTGTTTATTTTCATAACACTTGTGTGGTGTCCTTTCACTTGGTGTTCAAGGGGTATGTGATGGTATAACAGCTGGCTTAACACGCCCTCTAGAGTTTAGCCCGAAGACTGCTCGTATCCACGCTACTAGGATAGCTGGTCTAAGGTTGACTTACAACCAATCACCATAAGGGTCGTTTGGACCGATGCATAGTGGTCACTAGAATAGTGAACACTGCATATCGGGCCAACTTCTCACACAGACTACATGACCACCAAGTATAACATCCAAAACCAAGAGGGCTCAATCGCCACAGCGATCGGCATTAGCACAATTGATTTCAGATTGGGCCTTCTGACACCACATCCTGGTCCTGGTGAAGAGCCTATTGGGGGTGGGCAATGACTTTCCACACCAGTTTAGCAGAATGCATCAACAAGTACTCTAGTGGGAAATGAATCCCCTACTACTTCAACAGTACTTTAAAAAAGGAGTGGTCAGAATTGATATGATTGCACATGGGCAGGGATATTTGCTTACACTTTTCCATCACTACCTTGGATCCATTATCCAAGGAAGTAAGGACGCTGAGCAAGACTTCTAGAAGGCTCATTCTTGTTGCTTTTATGTTGGAAAGGCAACCTTGGTACTCGGTGCTATTAGAAATATTTCTCCATCCACACAAAACTTTGCCTGTCAGTTGACCTCTTTACGTCGCAAATGGGCCAAAGGGCCAACAGCAGCATAAAAATCTCTGGAAATAAATGAACCTTGCTATTTGGCATCAGAGGTCTTAGTTTGACTACTTACAGTTACCAGAAGAGTGTATGCATGTTCTGTGTAAGGTTCCCAAAAAAACTAACCACCGAGTATGTTGCGCAGCAAAATGGAAGTGTTTTGTCCATGTTTGCATAATAAATAAGCAGACCCCCATTAAAGTATTGGGTTAGGACATAATATGCTATTTGGTGCACCTTCAAAGGCTGGGGTTGGCATGCACATCCATTGCCTTAATTTGTTAGCAGCGCTTAAATGCGGAACTGACAACATACACCCTTATTCGAACTGCCAGTCATTAAAGCTTTTGTGGAAGGTTTAGAGGGGCGGGGGCGGAGTCATTCCTCCAAGGACCCCACTTTCCCAAAATAGGAGCTCATTGTAGTCCGGGTTAGACTCTTGAGACCTCCTATTCTGCCATTATATTGTTCTGAAATACAATATTTTTCTTGTATGGTAGCATTCTTAGTGACAATCTCTTCCTTCTGCCGAGTGAGTGAGATGCAAGCTTCCATAATAGTTTCATCCAAGTTCACAATGATTGAGGTGTTCTAACGACAAATCCTCACTTCCTGCAAAAGGTAGTCTTCCTTTTTAATGCCTGTGAAACCACTGATTTATAGATTTTCTTTCCACACCCTGAGACAGGGGCCAACAGAGCATTACACACATTAGATGCCTAGAGGGCACTAATGTATTACATTGTTCTCTTCCAGGGGATCCTCATCAATAGTCATAAGCACTGAATATTCCCGCCCATGTGCGGGACCCCGGAAACAATATAAAAATGTATATGTAAAAAACACATATATCTCCTTCCAAATATATGTAAATACATATATAATTTTTCTCACACCAATGCAGCTCCAAACCCAAGGCTAGACAATGTAAACGCTTGTATATGTACAGCAATTAGAAAGGAAACAAAAACACATTAGGTCAAATAGTCCTTGAACTTTGTGTTTTAATGAGTAAAAACACCCATAAATTCTGCAAATTGCTCATAAAAGACATTGTCAGCCATAAGCTGCATTGAAAAGTGAATAACACAGAAAACTGAAAGCATTTTCAGTTAAAACTGGCACAGTGCCTTTAAGGCAGCCATGACCCAGGCTTCCCTTCATGCCTCAGGGGTGACAGTTAGGTTAGTTGTTCTTTGCATAACCCTGAAGTCAGGGCCAAAATACTAGTCAGAAATGTGCATCTCTCAATTACCTGGGGAGGAGGGCGGGTGTGCTTATGACTTTGATGAGGATACCCCTGGAAGAGAACTAGGATTACAGGTAAGTAACTTATCCTTCTCTTCCAGTGGATCCTCATCAATAGTCATAAGCACTGAATAGAATAGCAAGCCCATCAACCACCTGCAGGTGAATGAGAAGTACATGACCCAACTTAAAAAGACCAATCACAACAGCCCGAATCAGCTGTTAAACAGATTCCTCAAGGAGGCCTGGCCTACCTGGGTATCTGCTCTCGTGTCAGAATCAAGACAGTAATGTCTGGTAAATGTAGGGACGGACCTCCAGGTCGCCGCCTTACAAATCTCAGACATGGGCACATTAGTGAGGAAAGCCGCAGTCGCAGCTTTCCCTCTGGTGGAATGCGCTCTGGGAGAAATCCCCAAGGGCTTCTGCGCCAGCTGGTAAGCAAGTTTAATACATGAAACGATCCATCTTGAGATAGAACGCTTCAAGGCAGCTTGACCTGTCCTGATCGATCCATAGTTAACAAAAAGATGATCAGAGTGACGGATAACCTTAGACCTATCTAGATAGAACTTTAAAACTCTTTTCAGGTCTAAAGAATTCAGAGCCCTCTCAGCTGGTGTAGAGGGATTGGGAAAGAAAGTGGGCAGAGAAATGGTCTGATTTACATGAAAATCTGACACCACTTTAGGCAAGAAAGATGGATGCCAACTCTGCATTCTGTGCACAGGGCACAATCTTCTAGAAAGAAGAGAGCTACAATGGCTTTCCTAGGCAACATACCACTAGGAAACCTATGTGAATCTGCTACATGGTTAACTCGTCTCACTTTCACTTGGCATTACTGTTCGGAGACTGGCAATAAGCACAAGATTGGGACACTGTACATAGAACTTCCGCCTCATTTGTTCACTTGGCACTGCTTTAGTAAGAGAGCATTGCTGTACAGTCTATGCAGAGGATTCTACAAATGGAAAATGTTACTTATCCTGGAACTATTGGTTTGTTGCTTGTAGTGCTCAGTGAGCCACTTATTGTTGGATCGTGAATTCTTCCTGGAGGAAAGGAAGAAGATTCTTCAGCCCGTTTTTATAAAGTATGGGATACGTTCGAGAGAATCAATATTAAACTTGATATTTGGTCTCATATATCAGATTTAGCCATTGCCACTGATCAATACCTGTGTAAAATCACAATATCCCATGTTAGACCTCCCTCTTCTTAGTATTTTAGGAGTTAGGTTGTCACTCCCCTAAGGTTGGTAATATGGTGTTTTCAATTAGTAAACAGATGCTGACCGCATTAAGAGGATGCAATGATATGGTTGTGCTGGAGATGGCAAATTCACCCTGCCAGTAAGGTTGATTAAGAGAGCCCCATGTGTCTGTGTTAAGCTGCTATGCATGCTGCACTTATAATGTTTTACTTCAGCAAAACGAGTTGCATTTTGCTGGTCAATTTGGAACTTTCTTTCTTTTCAATGTGTTTTTAATATATGTGGGATTTTGGGTGGTTGACCTTTTATTGAGATTTAGTGTTGGGAACTTTTAAATGTCATACTGTTACTAACCGAAGGTATGTGTTGGTTAAATTGATTCGAATGTGTGCTGTGTACTACTGATTCTATGACACTTGTGATAGTTATTAATGAATTGGGTAATGTGCAATATTTCTGTAAGAATTTGTTTCTTGAAAATAAGGTATTTTGAATTTCAATGTGAATTTTGTCGTGCTGTGAATCCACATATACTCTCTAATTTCCCTAAATGAGAGGTCATGGTTTAGATGTGTTTATATCACATGTGTTCAGTGCTTACTTTGCAAAAAAGTGTTTGTCTGTGCCCAAAATCTCGGCTCTGGAGGTGCTATTAAAAATTGGCGGCCAAATACCAAGGTTGCGTAGTGCTGAATTTACTGTAGGCCTCTTTAATCCACTACCAGACGCTTCTGCCCCTTTATCTCACTCTTACCAGTCCATGTTTTATCCCTTGTGGCCATTTTGTTGGTCTTTCTCTTCCTCTTTCTTTCCAGTTTAAATGTTTTCCCTCTATTGCTAAATATCTGATGAGTTAAAATAAGTGCCGGTCCCCAAAAATGAGTGCTGCTGAGCCTCACTGGCTCAAAATAAGCACTGCATGTACTATTATTAAATTCACAATACACTTTACATTTCTACTAGCAGTTGATTTCTCTACTTATCTTACTCCCCTGCCTGGTGAGGAGCAAAATCTGAGGTGGAGTCTTGGCCTGATGCATTTTGGGTTTCAGGAAGGGAGCATGTGAACCTACATCACCAGAAGCCACAAACTAATAGTTACAGGCTATGTTACATTTTCTTTCTGAAGATACCCATGATGTAGAATTGGCTTTGCATTTGAGTAACATTTACATTGCAACTTTTATTAGCCTCACTCGTATTTCAAGACTGCTTGTTCCTGTGTGTGCAGAATCCCACCGTTACCTATAAATGAGGGTCTTGCGCGGCTTACAGTCAGATTTATAGATCTAATGTGACTAGCAAAGTTTGCTGATTGTACCTTTAAACTATTGAGATTCCAAACAGTTATCCTTGAACATGTGCATCTTTATTACACGTCAAGCTGTAAAGCCAGTGTGGCAAATCAAAATGATGGGTTTTAACACTTTGTAGTGGACGTAAACCAAGAAAACCATTTTGAATGGCTTTTATTTACAGTTTTCATTGTTTATGTGCATGATCTGCAGTAACAGTTAGATGGAAAGGAGGATACCTGTTAAAGAAAAACAATGCAGTGAGCTAATTGTGATTTTATTTATTTGTCTTTTTTACTAGGTGGCAGTGTCAGAGAAGCTGGTCTATACTTGCTGCAGAGATGGAATCATCAGAAAATACCACCTTTCAGACTTGTAACCAGCCTCGTTCAGCAACCCAAATAGAATGGAAGGAATAGATCCAGATGTAAAAATTGGGGTGGGAATTACTCATATGTGTGTGTATAGTCTTTGCCCTATGCACTTGCAAATGTGTCTAAGCTTCATCAGAACAGTCTGTGCGATGTACCTATAATAGGTATTACACGTGCAAACTAGAAGACCCGATGTTAATCTTTCCATATTAAAAGTATTTGTTTCTTATTTGAGTTAGCTGCATTTTGTAAATGAAAATTAAACTATACAGTTTTTTTGTATCAAAATAAATTGATTCAATTGACAACAATAATTCACAATGCCTTCTTGTAAACTTTTGATAATGGAGATTTGATTTTATAAACGTTACCGTATGATTTGTTAACAATAATCCTTACCCTTTACACTAATAGCAACATTACTCTGGCCTTCACCCTAACAATACCTCTGGCCCTCTTCCTGGTTCTGTATCTGAACCGTAACTCAGAAAATATGCTAACTCTGATTCGGTCATAACCCTAAGCTTACCATAAACTCTTACTTTAAATCTAAACATAGCTCAAACCTTTATCAAGCGCCTGACATGGGTAGCTAGAAGTGTTACTTAGTGTCACAAAATATGTGCTTTCGCTTGACAGGTGCTGGTACTCGCCCACTGAAAGTATTACACATCTCCTAAGAACTGGTAGTAGTCTCCCAGTCAAATTAACAATGTGAAGGTACTCAGAGCCTTACAGCAGTGGTCCCTTAAAAACACTGCCTTTATCGCCTGATCCCTACTCTACTTTTCAAATTACATTTGCACATTTCTGTCTTCAAGCATTTGATTTTTCAAACTTGTTTTCATTTCTTTGGCCTAATGCCACAACACAGTGCCTAAAAATAAAGGGCTGTAAATTGAAAGTCAGTAAAAAACAAAAAGCATCCTGTCCGACACAAAATCATAACACATAAGACACAACATCCAGTTTTGTTTTGAATGCAGGATCATCTTATCTTAACAATCAAACCCTGGAGAGCTCAGTTATCCGAAAATCAACCTTTTAGCATCTATGTTATCGTTGTGGAGGTTAATCTAACCAAGAACAGTACATAGGCTGAAAGGTGGTGTTCTCCATCATGGTATTCTCTTTGGTACTCGTGAACTGTGGAAACCGTGCAAGTGTGGGATTGCAGAACCCAACTTTTGAAATAGATGTACTTTTTTTGTGAGTTTTTTTTGTACACAATTGTGATGCATGTCGGTGCCTTCTGGACAGGAGCATCTAATTCCCCCTGCCCAGCCAACCCAGGTCTCTGCTTGCTAGATGTGTCAGTCCCCAACCTCCTGAGACTCGGGTACTCTCATATCCCACTCCGACGACCAAAGTCTCCGTTCACAGGTCTCAAGGCATATCCCTTTATACCTGGCCCAATCTTCCTAAATTTTCCAATGTTTTTGGCAGAAGCCCTTAGCCTAGAAGATTGGCAGCTCAATTCCAAGGCAGTAGTCCAAATCTTTCTCTCACAGCTACAGGGGGCAGTGCCATAGGTTCCGCCCAGCGTTTGGCACCAGACTGAACCACTGCAGGACCCTTTTGTATCTAATCCCATCGATTAAGTCTCAGATGTGGAGTAGGGCCATTTTGGTGTTCATCGGTAGCAACTCCAATGACGACAGCACCCTTTCTAGGTGAGCTCCAGGACAGTGCAGTCTCATACAGTATGTTAAAAGTCCCCAAATAGTGCAGAACATCACAAGAATGCCTATGATGTATTGCCTCCATCTGCCACAGCCTCTCTCGGATATAGTAAGATCGATGTAGATACCTTAATTGTACAGCCCGGGAATTGAAAGGCTATTTCTGCTTCCCAGGAGGAGGCCAGAGCCTCTCTCCAGTCATCATCATTGAGTGTGCCCAGCCCTGATGACCACATTGCCCGCAGATGGGCGAATTTGTCTGGGGTGTTAACCACCAGGTGTTTGATGCGTAAGCAAACTTTTTGCTGGGAATTTATATTTTTCATAAAAATCATTCAGAGTAAGAAACCATGCTTATAGGAAGCCTATTTTAAGCCTGTTATAATTGCAACTTGTTATGGCAAGGTACATTTGAGTAAAAGCACCAGACTAAAATAGCTTTTCAAAGTGTGATGCTTCTATACTAAGGCTGTCCAAGATTGAAAACTAACATGTCTCTTTATCAGGATTTTTCAATACTATTCTTGAAGTTGGGAGTCTTTTTTTCCCTCCTGCATTGGTTTGAGCTAATTCACTTTTGCTATAATTCACCAGTGAACTCTACAGACTTTTTATTAATTACCCTTTTTATGTGGAGAAAAAGTGATGGAAGGATGAGCATAAATTTGTCTTCTTTCAGATTCTTCTCCATTAAACAGTGCAAAATGTGTGTGAGCTGTTATGTGAGAGACTAAGTGATGGAGAGTGTGTTTACCACTAAGCTGAACTGGGCGAGATCAGAAAAGCTATTTGAGTTTGTGTCTTCCTAAAAGGGAGCACAAATTCCACTCATTAATCCATGGTGTGACCTGGTCAGCACCATCACTGGTGCCGCAGATGAGATTAGATCCTTCTGCAGACTCTGCCATTTTGTCCAACATCGAGGCACCTCTCTCTGTCACAGGCTTTTGCTACAAGGAAGTCTTTGAGGTCAATCGGGGTTTCACCATCAGTACCTCACACAGTGTGGGCCCCAACTTTAGTGAGGATGCTTTCCCTAGAAAAGGAGAAAAATCCTCTCACATCAATCAGATCTAACACCATCTGGCAGAAAAAAAAAACGTCCTCCCATTTCTGCTGCAGAGCAAGAAGCAGTGCCTGTACACCACCCAAGAACATGCCTGAGTATATCAAAGGGTCACATCTTCCTCGAGGAGTGCATAAACTTCTTGCGTCTGTCACCATATACCTGCTCCATCTACCACTCCAAAGGATGATCGATCTAGTCATAGGTGTAAAAGACTTAAGTATGATCTGTAGTGAAACGAGGTAAAAGCAAAAGTGGTGCAGGGAGTATCACCCTGAGGAAAGACGTTGCTGCTTTGCACTGACTGGAAATCAGCGAAACCTTCCGTTTTGTGGATGCAGATAGTACAGGCCACGGCTTAACAAAGGATGTACATGGTTGTCCCAGGATAGACAGAGAATGAATATACTTCCTCTCCTCAATTACATCATACAGATTCTTCATCTTTTAATAGGAGAGATCTCTCCCCACAGACACTGGATATGCATCTTCGTGTATTTCTCTAATGGATGATTTTATTGCTTACCATGCTGTTACCATCCGTGCATCTAGGCCTCTAGACATTGAGGCTATTACCTGAAAATAGGTGTTTTTCTAACCTCCTCTACCAAAATGTCAAGCAAGACCAGTGGTTATGTACTGGAATTGACTAAGCATATGTTTCTCAGTCTATTTTTAGCGTGACTTGGAGAGGAAAATGGAGAAGTACAAAGAACCAGATTAAAGCCCAATTTGAAACCCTTTTATCCACCATATACTCCTCCAACAGACTCACTTGCTACAATGCTACTGGTTCAACATGGATGGTTGCAATGTAAAAGAAGGTTCGTCATCGGCCACAATCATGAGGGTAGCCAGCTCGTTAGCTCTTATAAAAGGCTACAATCATACTGTTTAAAATTCCAGGCAGCAGTTTGTCGATCTAGTAGCTAGGGATCAATGAGAGGATATCCAACAAATACAGGCAGGGGGTGATTGCGGCAAAGAGTACAGCGGATGTTTCAGTTTCTGCTATGGAAAGGTGTTTTCATTTGACATCTTTTAGTCTGCAAGTGCGCTTAAACATCACGGATCTCTCTATTACTGGATCTTCTGTCTATGGGTCCCAAGTTGATGATAAAATATATAAAGGATGATGTCTGCAGTAGAAACCTAAAATCTATGAATTTTTTCAATTCCAAGATAGATTTTATTGGGGATTTCAATGAGGAAAGTACAGATACAGTAAAGATATAAAGAAGAATGAAAAACAAGTTCCAGTGAGGGTAACATATATGGTAGTTCAGGTCACTATTATAGTATATGGATAGGAAGGAGCAGCTTGTACTGTGTGTACAATTGTATTCAGTATATTGTGGAGATGTGGGTTTTTAATGAAGTGTGTACAGAGTATTACAAGGAGCTGACTAGAAGGTGGCTATACGAAAAAGGTTATCCCTGCTGATTGTGCAGTTTATCGGAAGGAATTTTCAAATGTTCAGGTCAAAGGGTGTGGACATGGCTGATAGAGATAGCCATGCTTTAGTGGAATAGAATACAGCTACTTTGCTAAGATTTCACTTGAAAACTCTTTTACATTGCCAGAGACCTTTAAGGTACAGAGAAAACCAACAATCTGGCTTTTGCAAATCTTACACCAGCACCTCAGGGGGAGGAAGGATTTCCAACTAAATCTCAGCATGGCAATGGACAATAAAATATAGTTTAGAACTTAATATGTTGCTGAACAGCTACGTAGGGTTCCCCTGCTCAACACCCAACGTTCAAACAAGGACTAAAAAAAAGTTAGAGGCGGTCTAAATTAAAAAGAAGACGCACACGAAAAACGACGTCTGCAATTGCTATTTCTTAGTGCAGAAAAAATCAGAACTAAGATTTTCTTTCAATATTGGATCACAAAATAGTAAACAAATAGAGCAAAAAATGTGGGTCAGAATACTAGCTCTTATTCAGGTGTCCTTGTCTCTCCCAATCAGACTGGGTGTTTGCCGTTGATCTTCAGGGCTTACTTTCACATTCCAGTATTTGTGAAGCACAGACTTTTTGTGAGATTTAATATTGGGAAAGATCACAACAAATACTAAGTTCTTACATTTGCCTCAGCAAACGTGGCTGGGATTGGAGTTTTTCTAAGGTGTAAATGGATCTTCGTATTTCCCTACCTCGAAGATTAGCTTGTAAAAGCATCATACAATCAGAAAGTAATACATGGCTTATATACAACCCAAATCCTCCTTCAAGACCTAAAAATCCTTAAGAATGATGAAAGATAAATTCTGCGTTGATGCTAGGTTATTAAATACCTCAGAGCAATCTGAGAAAAAAGGTTGCAAAAGTCCTCCATGTCCAAGACAAATGACAAAATATTAAGTCTGCTTCTCATCCTTATCGGTGGAAGACTAAGAAGAAGGGGTGTCAAGTGGGATCAACACTAGAGGACATTTGAGTCACATATTCTATAAACCAAAAACATCAGCCAGGAGGGAGCATCCACCATGAAGGCTTCAATACCCAACAACCAGCCATTGATGATTGAATTCTTCTCCAGCATTCCCATTGACAAACAATGGTTCAACTTAAATACGCATAGGATGTAACATGGCACTACTTACAATAAAGCAAACATAAGGAGATGATGGACGGAGCTCTGAAACTTTTCAGACACTCACCCCCAGTCACAGATCCGGGTTGAATCCATCATCGTTCTTTAGCTCTCTTCGCCACCCCAGTTCAGACACAGCTATATGCAAATCAGGCTTGACCCTGTGCCTCATGGGAACAGTCCAGCATGAACTGCCGAACAATGTCTTTCCTGAACCATAAACAAGCATCCTGGGACTGGTTTCGAGCTAACAGCCCCCATCAGCCAGGCTAGCTTGAATCCAGTGGCAAAATTAGCAAGGAACTCACATCTGGGCATACCCTGCCAAGTTAGGGCAACCAAAGCAAACACAAGGAGATGGTGGACGGAGCGCTGAAACTTTTCAGACACGCACCCCCCGATCTGGGTTGAATCCATCATCGTTCTTGACCTCACTTCGCCACCCTAGTTCAGACACAGCTATATGCAAATCAGTCTTGATCCTGTGCCTCAAGGGAACATTTCAGCCCAGACTTCCAGGCCATGTCTTCCCCGGACCGGAAACAAGCATCATGGGATCGGTTTTGGGCTAACAGCCCTCATCAGCCAGGCTAGCTTGAATCGAGTGGCAAAGTGAGCAAGGGACCCACGTCTAGGCATACCCTGCCAACTTAGGGCAAACAAAGTAAACACAAGGAGATGATGGACGAAGCGCTGAAAATTTTCAGACACTCACCCCCAGACCTGGGTTGAATCCATCATCGCTCTTTAGCTCACTTTGCCACCCCAGTTCAGACACAGCTATATTCAAATCAGTCTTGACCCTGTGCCTCATAGGAACAGTCCAGCCCGCACTGCCAAGCCATGTCTTCCTTGGACCCCACCCTCACACACCCACCTCCTAGACGCTTTCCTTCCCAGAGGCTACAGCATCCATCATGTAGACTATGCATATAAGAAGGGAGGAGACCTTCCTGTCTTCCATAAGTCCTCCCAGTCCTGATTCTGCACCCTAAGCAAGCAACACACAACTCCATGGAACTACTGACCATCCATTTTACACACTCTACAACTCATATCACCAGCTTTCATCACATCTATGGGCCTCCAAGGCAGAACAAGGACTTAATTGAAGAATTCTCAGCTCTTCTTACTACCTCATCCATCTGGCATACCCAAGCAAATCTCTTGGGTGATATCTACCTCCCAGACAATAGAGCTAGAAAAAACCAAGACACACTCTCTTACATCTCATTGACTTACTCAAGGTGGTACAGCATGTCACATGGTCCAACTAATTGGATTCTTAGGTGGAACAGCAATTCAAGTATCACTGCATATTTAATTTGGAATGCGGTGATACTTGAATTGCTGTTCCACCTCAGAATCCAATGAGTTGGACCGGACTGGGAGAGGAACCAAACTTTTCATGTATTCAATAGCCTCCCCGTTGCCTCTGGCCACGTTTAACTGTATCGTGTTTGATTCACTGACCGACCATTGTGTCCCCATGGTGCCAGAGATTTTTCTTTAACCTCATTTGAAAGATTGACAGTTGCTCTTTATGTTTTTTTTCCTGATGATGACCTGCTAATTGAGTAAGGTCGAAACGCCATTGACGCCTTCCCTGGCAAAAAAAAACCGAGGAAGCATTGAGTGTTTTTGTGATTCCACAAATGTGTTTGTGTATAAATGTTTCCTTCTTTTGCCACCATTATTACTTTTGTTTACATAAATGTTTGTCTTTGTTAGTCTGTGTAGTCTTAGGAGCACTTTCTGTATTGTCGTGTATTTGTATAAAAATATTTTCAACTATTGGAAATAATTTTTTGAGGGATAAATCTCTTAAGGGTACTGTTTCATAATTGTTTCGATCATTGATATGAATCATTTAAAGTCACTAATGTTTTATATGTAACTATGAATTCAAACCATTATAGCTCTTATATCATATTATACTAAGTCAGATTCATTTTTTTAGGCAATTGTAGATTAAATGATTTGCCCAGAATCAAACGATGTTCAGCTGTTGCCTGGACTTGAACCTGGTTCCCCAGTTCCAAAGTCAACCGCTCTGCCTGTTAGACCATGTCTCCTCCCTTAATTAGTTTCTTACTTTTATGATGTGTGCACCCTTTGAATCTGTGCGCAGCTGCATCCAGAGACTTTTGACTGTCAAGACTGTATTTCTTATTGCCATCAGTTTTGCATGTCCTGTTACTGAGTGGCACGTGTGGTCTCCAGTCACCATATATCACTCTTTTTCCTGACAGATTGGTGCTTCAAAGTTCCCTTAAAAGTTGGGTTGCCCTTTCATGTGAAGCAGGCCATCATGCTCTCTGTGTTCTTCTCAGCACCACGTATCTCAAAAGAGTAGAGGCCACACCAGTTGGATGCTAAGATGGCCCTTAGTTTGATCGACAAAGACTACATAGCACTGGATCAATGATCAACTCGGTTGGATTCACTGGTTTGAAGAAAGGAAATATTGTGCAGAACAGGACATTTTAAATGTGGAATGTCCTTGGTATCAAGCTGTGCTAAGCTTTTGCCAAAAGGAGCAACCTGTGGTCTGTAGGCTCATTCCAGCTTGGTGACGGCCGCTACCATGGCCTTTACTACAGTCAATCTGGTGTTCCACATCTGCCAAGCTGCTACTTACATGTCCATATATACCTTTACGAGGAATGACTGCATCGACTCTCAGGCCCACAGAAAGGGCTTTTTTGCCAGGTCAGTGCTGCAGGACTTCCTAGTGTGAAGTTCACTCCTCGGACCGACCACCTTTGTGAGTTTACTGCTTTGGTATTGTTACTTTCTGTAACATTCTTTCTGGTGGATATTCAAGCTATCTGCAGATTCCACATCGCCTACTCTTCCTGTTCTGAAGAGTGGACTTTTCATAGGTACTAATGTCACTAGCTAGGTTTCGTACATTGTCATTTTCCCCAAGTGCCTGTTGCTCTGCTTAAGAATGCTTGGAAAAATCCTATGAGTGAGTGTACATTAGCACACAGGGGTGGTGCCTATATGCAGTCCTGTGCATCACATATGAAGGTGGCGTAGAGTCATGGAGATTGTCAGGACACCACCTGCTGGTATACTGGAGCCATTGCTGAGTTTTCTCAACCCAGTCTTGCCCCTGTGGAGATTCCAATTGTGAGGAATCTGCAGTTAGAATGACCACCAGAAAGACTGTAAGTAACTTGTTCATTTTCAGAGAACCTTCAATCCTAGTGTCCATAGCATGAGCAACCGGAGAAAGAAAAGAAACAGTGCAATGTACCATCAGGTCATGCGCAGCACCCATAGTCCATGCCTGGTAGGCAGACTCGGCCTTTGCCAGGATAGCACCTTGGACGCAAAGACATTTGGTGTCCTCCCTGCTGCTGGTGAATACAGTGAGCACCTTTTATGTTCAGAGGTCAGTCCCTGACTGATTACATCAGAGTTTTAAATGGCCTCTGAGCACATATCTATACACCTCCCCCAAGTCACCTGACACACGCAAAGATTAACTCCTCACACTGCCAAGTGTGTGTGGCCGCAGGGGGTCGGGGTGATGGAAGGGCAAGAAAGCATGCTGATGGGGTGTTAGTGAAAGCGCTTTAAACTGAATCACTGAAGCCAAATGACCGGGACTTTGCTGTCTGCATGATCTTCATGCAAACTGCTCCTTATGCCCCTCTGAAGATTGCCGTCCTTGGCATGGGCCAAGCTCGCCCATGCCACAAGCCAGCCCTGTTGGCAGTTCGCATGGACGCTCTGCTGGCATTTCAGCATGTAATCCTTGAGAGAAAACGTTCGCATGGAACTCATTTTAAACATCAATATATGGGAATCACAGATATTTCTGTGTAGACTGAATCATGAAACAACGCAATGAAATAGCAATATTTCTTCAATATTTTGAAGGAGCAATAACTCAGTCAGAATGTAACATGGTTCAGCCAAACCGAGTTTATTCCTAACAAATATTCCTAACAATCGATTAAGTTGTGTATAGTGAAAAAGAAACGGATAGCAGACCTCAAGTGTGTATTCAACGAGGACAAAGACAAAAATAAAGTAAGTGAATAAACACAATTCAACAAAAAAAAGTGATTGGCTGATACACATGAGACAGTAAATTCTGGTACAAACGATCATGGATACAATAATACAGTAATTGTATCTGCAAGAAGCTGGATACTTTGTCAGTCTCTATACTCTTGTCAACGGCGTTTCGACCCTATCAAAATATTAGGGTCTCATCAAGACTAAAGATGACCGGGGTTGGTGTGGTAGAAATTGCATCTGGTTTCTGGTAGATGGAGGGATGGGCACATCAAATACAAGCTGTATCCCTCAATGCTCTGGTTTGTGGACCGAACAATGTTGATTTGCCGGTCCGTTTTAAATTAAAATTCACCACAGTCCTAGGATATAGGTGGGCTTAGATGAGGCCGTGGAGCGTTCAGGAATGAGGGAATCCCGTAAGAGCCAAATTGCTCTGGATAGCGCGCCCGATACTCCTAGATGCTGGATCAGCATGGACACCTTAATGGCGATACAGCATGGACCCCTACTGGCGTGGCGGTTCAGCATGGACCCCTACTGGCGGTTCAGCATGGACGCCCTGCTAGCGGTCCAGCATGGACGCCCTGCTAGCGGTTCAGCATGGACGCCCTGCTAGCGGTTCAGCATGGACCCCTACTGGCGGTTCAGCATGGAGCTCCTGCTAGCGGTTCAGCATGGACGCCCTGCTAGCGGTTCAGCATGGACGCCTTGCTAGCGGTTCAGCATGGACACCCTGCTGCAGTTCAGCATGGACGCCCTGCTGGCCATTCAGCATGGACCCCCTGTTTGGGTGTTAAATTGGTACTAAATCAGTGCACCCAATACACTGACAATGTAAAAAGTAGTTCAAGTTCAAAAGACCTTTATTCGAATTTCATAAAATTCATAAAAGTACCGCAATTAAAAAGACTACAAATCATTACAATATACATGCATACAAAGAATTTTAAAATTTTACATTTAAAAATATCATAGTTGAAGATTCCATACAATTCAGCTCCAGTAAGACTATTTTATAATTTCAGGGGTTTTCCATCATTTTACGCACTCGTGTAATTAATCTCAAAAAAGTGCTGGTGCGAAAAACTAATTCATCAGAATCCAGGGAAACTTGCATTCTATAGGACTCATTAAGTGAGAGTGGTCTATGTTTTTTAAAATACGGGGTTAAAAACCATTTAATATATCTAAGATAAAATTTACAAAAGAATAGGAAGTGCAAATCATCCTGTAAACTGACACCATCACAGGGGCACGGATTAAAATCAGTACTATGTCGATGCCCCAGGGGAAAAGACAACAAGAATTTCAAAGTGCCCGCTCTTAAACAAAACAAAAGTGATCTCTCCCAACCTGTCATAGGTAGGGTGAGATAAGGAGCGAGGGATTGTTTGCACAGTTCATTCCCTAAATATTTTACAACAGTTGATTTCTTGGATTCCCTTCCTATCCGTTCAGTATTGTAAAGTGCATACAGTGCATTTTTAACCTCGGCCTTATCCTTAAGTTCAATTGTAGTGGGATCAGACTGCCTCTATCCACTACACTCAGTGTTTTGAAAACTTCAGAGAGCCATGGAATCGCCATCCCATAATCGCAATTTAAACAATCTTTTATAATGTTTTGTGTAAGGGTGGCAGCGTCATTCCTCCAGACTCTGATCCAGAAGAGTGCTGGTCTGGCTCTAATAAAATCACTGATATATGGGAGATTTAATTCACTATGGCGAATGAAATCAGAGGATGAGATCGGGGCGCCAAGTATTTTCCTACAGAAACGGTTTTCCTCCCGTTGAATACATTGGTTGCTTCCCGACCCCCAAACCTCCGCTCCATATGAGGCGACAGGTGAGCACTGCAATCTAAACATTTTTAAAATAGCTTTAGTGGCACCGTTCTTCTTTGGGCGGGGAAGACTCAACACAGAATTGTTGGCTTTCGAGAACTTGCTCGTGGCGTGGGCCAAATGCCCACTCCACGAGCCGTTCGCAGCGAAAACCAATCCTAAATAGGGGAATATAGGGACAGATTCAAGTTTATCTGTGCCTCTCTGTATAGAATTGAGCTTCCTTTTGCCGGGGCCACAAGACATAATAAAAGATTTTTGAAAATTAACCCGCAAATCTAGACCCTCCATAAAATGAACAAAGCTATAAACCAGTAGACGAAGGACATTTGGTGTGCGGGCCATGAGCACCGCATCGTCAGCGTATAAAAGCACTGGTAAGAGTTTCCCTAGTATTGTAGGAACATCCGTAGTGACTTTTTTCAGGCAATTGGATAGGCCATTGATATAAATAATGAACAACAGGGGTGCTAAAACGCACCCCTGTCTCACCCCCCTGCCTATGTCAATGGCTCCTGAGACTTCACCGCCCATCCCGATTCTAACCCGTGCTTTCAAGTCAGTATGAAGGTAGGCAAGGAACCTGACAAGGGTATCATCTAGACCATTGTTGGAAAGGATTGTCCAGAGTTTGGATCTATTCACCAGATCAAAGGCGGATGAAAGATCCATAAAAGCGAGGTAGGTGGGAGATGATCGAGCTATGCTATACTTGTTGATTATTAATTTCAAATTCAGGCATTGCTCCACTGTTCCTACCCCACTCCGAAATCCCATCTGACATGGATCCAGTAAGTCTGTGTCTACGGCCCAATCAAGTACTCTATTATAGATTATGCGTCCCAAAATTTTCAAGGTATTATCCAAAAGGGAGATCGGGCGGTAATTAGCTGGTTCTGTCCTATCTCCCTTTTTAAAAATTGGGACGATGATACTAGTTGCCCATGTGGCCGGCATAGCTGCTGCTGGGAGACAGTTAAAAACATTAAGAAGAATAGGGGCCCATAAATCAGAGTTGTATTTAATAATATCTATGGGCAGACCATCAGGGCCAGGCGCCTTGTTACCAAGGCTCTCTTTTATAGCTTTCACAACTTCAGGAGCTTTAATCTGTAGACCGGACAGTTGTCCTAAATTACTAGTAGGCGGCTCCTCTGGTGAGGCAGCGTAAATTTTAGAGAAGTGGGTCTCCCATGCATTGCTGGTTATATTACAGCTAATTGAGGTGAGCTTCTTACCCATTTCTCTTGTTTTCCTGACAGCGGACCAAAATGGACCGCTGCCACCCAAATTTGCACTGATCACCAGCGATTCCCATTGTTCAGAAAGCAGTGTTGCCTTTCTTTCTGCTAATTTGGTTTTATATAGTTTCCTGGCTCTCTGGATGGTCACTTTGCACCTAGGTTTGGCATTAAGTGCCTTTCTTAATTCCCTGTTAGCCAGCGAGCAGGCTGAGTCAAACCACCTTGGGTCTTTACCTTCCTTAGGTAGTGGGACTGACAAAAGAGATTTTATAGTGGAACACAGTACTTCAAAATCTGCAATTATGTTATCACAATTACCATTCAAAGACAGACAAGAGTTAAACAAATGTGGGTGTGAGGTTTGTACACTGTCCAAAATTGCCCCACAGTCAACCCCTGTCCATTTTAATCATAAACCATCAATTGAGGGTGTAATATCCCTAGCACCATTCAAATTCATAAAAACAAAACTGGGTGCAAGGTTCAGGGTTACTGTTAATGGGTTATGATCACTGAATGGTGTCACCATCACTGAAGTCTTTACTATACAAGCTATTAAGTGAGGTGACATAAATATATAGTCAATTGTGGAGCTGCTATCCCTACCTATGAATGTGGGGGCATGAGGGACACTAGGACTATAGCCTGTTCTCATAGCGTCGTCAAGGGCAAATTCAATTAATATGTCACCTAATTCAGTGCCCCTGCGTTCAGCTTGGTCTTGATAAGTCCTATCCTTGGTCCTGTGACTCTCTGTAAGTTTTGCATTAAAGTCACCCCCGATTAAAATTCCTGATTCTGTGTCAGTTACAACACTACATTCCAGTTTTTTCAAAACCTTCGACAGTGCCAGAAAATTCTTATTCGGTACGTGATAAAAGTCATTATTATAAAAATGTATTAAATAAATCCTGGTCTGTGACTTTAACTTATATTCAAGGATTTGAATATTCGGGTTATCACTAGACAAGACTCTAGTTGAACCACCGGCCAAAATCCTGATCCCAATAAACAATCCACCTACTGCTCGACCAAAGCTAGGTTTGAATGATGTAATACTAAAACAGTGGTAGCCCTCTATATATAAATTTCCGACAGCCCATGTCTCCTGAAACATAAGAATATCCATGCCATCAATTATTTCAGCCCAATCGGGGTCTGAAAGCCTAGATTCCAGCCCCGCCACGTTCCAGCTGAGAAATGATAGCCCATGGATACTACGATGATTAGTAGACTTACTCCCAACACTCCTCTGTATATCCTTAGTAATATTAACAACTGCAGGTGAGGTGCTATTGACATTCATATCATTCACTGGATTGTTCTGATTTATACATTCATCAGCTAATGATGAGTATCCCTCATGTCTGTTATTTGTAACTAGACTACTGGTAGTACTCTCAACTGTTTTATCCAGTCAGTCCTGCTCATCTAGATTGGAAAAGTATTCAAACCGGTTGTGAGTGGGAATGTTAAATAATGGCCTAACTTCATTCATCGATGTATGCTGATTGAAAGTAAATCCTGGGTATGACCTTTCCCTATGGTCATAGTGGGGTGCAATTGGAAATTGTGGATAGTGCAGAGGGTGTGCTGGCGTTGGGACCTGATGACGCCAGGTATGGCCGTTCAGGTAATTAAAATCTTGATTCTGGGAAAAGAGTGGGGATTTAATTCTTGCTCCGAAATTCAAATCCTGATGCGAAATTGGGAAATTGTTCGCCATGGTCTGTTTGGGGGGTATCAAATGTCTATAAAAATAGCCCAGTGGAAGGAGGGTAGTATTAAATTCCCATGGTGAAGGTAGTGGGGCACTAGCCAATGTTTTTTCCGCCCATTGGGGTTTTTTTTAATTTATCGTTATGCAATCCCCCTCTAACTTTTTCCTCAGTGGGCCTATCCAGCCCACTCTCTGGGTGTGGATAATCTCCCTTGCCCCTTCTGTAGGAAAATTGCAGTTTGCAATTAACCAGTGTAAGGTTTTATTTTTAGAAGATACGGGGCTCTCCTCTTGGTCCTTCCTTAATTTGGGAACATTAACTAGGACCAACACGTATGCTCCACACTCAGGTGGTAAATTAATCCGAGATGGAATCTGCCTAATAGTTTTTTGTGGAGGCTGAACCATAAGAGAGTCGTTTGAAGGATTGTGCGATTGGCTTATAGGGATCCCCTTAGGTTGTTCAGTATTTTGGTCCTTCCTGGGCTGTGATACTGCATTAGTAATACTGGGGGTAACTACTGACTGATTAACACTAGTCCCTTTAGCTGAGGGCTGCGGAGGTTTAGATGTTATTTTTGTTGGTATTACTTGGGGTTTTTTAGGGTTGGTGCATACAGATTTAGAGGAACTTAATTTAGCTCCGGCACCACTGGGAGCACCCTCTCTGGAAATAGTCTTAATAGGGATACTTAATTCCGCAATTTGTTTTTCTATACGCATGAGCCTACTTTCTATGGGCGACAGATAGATACTAAGTAATTCACCCATTCTTTCCAGCAAACGGTCATTTGCAGTGTTATCAGGAGTTTTACCATCAGTGTCTGTCAACCCTTCTTGATGCTCCTCACTATCTACCTCAATAGTCTCCTTTGATTTGCTCGTACTTAGATGGGGGTTAGAATGTACACCTTTCCTGGCCTTTCGTTTAGGCATGCCATGTTTCCTAGCCTTGGACATACAAAGCTTTGATGCACGTTGTGCTTGCTTTTGTTTTTGGACAGCTCCCTCCCGCCTGCCTCTTAATTGCCTCGTGCTGTCTGCGAGTATTTTATCTGGGGTAGGGTCAATAGATAGGTTAGGAGATTTCTCCAAATCTGTGCTTATGTCTGTCTCAGAATCTATCAATGGAATTGATGCAGATAGATTTACCTCACTTGGTATAGTGTGGATATCAGCACGTGCATCAATTAATGGTCTAATATTACTAGGTCTACCCTGAAGAGATGTAGTTGCTGATGCAATAAGACCAAGGGATGAACGTTTAACTTGGGCTAGATCTTGCGACACCCTGCGTTCCAAAAGTAAAATGCCCTGGTCTATAGCATCATTGGCTCTAGTAATAAAGTTGTCTATAGGGCCAATCACTGAAGCTCCCTCAGCTGCGGTCTTACTGCGAGTGCCCCTTGGAGACATGATAATGGGGTACTAATATAGAAAACAGTTCGCAATATAAAATCCAATGACAATCCTAGTCATGCAAGACAGGAGACAAATAATGCAAAGTGGTAGACCGTGCACCATAAAGTGCAATGAAAGTCAAGAAGAGCAAGTCAATAGGGTATAAATCGGCATATTAACCCACTCAGTAAAAGTATTTTGAGTGGATCAATGTATGCTACAGAGCATCCACATGAGTCTAACAGTCAAATGTACCTTGAATAGTGATGTTTAGGGGGGTGCGCCCGCCCCGACCTCAACAGGCCTCTGATGGCCACAGAGGGCCCGCCCTTTGCCCGGGCTTCGCTCGGCGTCCCGCGAGACGGGGTCTCTGGCGACTTTATGCGCCTCCTGACGCTCGAATTCCGTCACTGGTAGCGTGCCGCCGCAGAGGCTGCCGGGATTAGCAGTCCCGGGGCGGCAGCGCCAATGGCGATGGTGTGGCTGTGCTCCGACGCACTTATCCCGCTCAAAGTGACTCTTGGCGGTGGACTCGGCAAGCAGAGCCTCCCCTGGCAGCAGTTCTGGTGAGTTCCCCCCGCTCACCGGGTCTCTGGCGTCTTTATGCGCCTCCTGGCGCTCGCATTCCGTCACTGGTAGCGTGCCGCCGCAGAGGCTGCCGGGATTAGCAGTCCCGGGGCGGCAGCGCCAATGGCGATGGTGTGGCTGTGCTCCGACGCACTTATCCCGCTCAAAGTGACTCTTGGCGGTGGACTCGGCAAGCAGAGCCTCCCCTGGCAGCAGTTCTGGTGAGTTCCCCCCGCTCACCGGGTCTCTGGCGTCTTTATGCGCCTCCTGGCGCTCGAATTCCGTCACTGGTAGCGTGCCGCCGCAGAGGCTGCCGGGATTAGCAGTCCCGGGGCGGCAGCGCCAATGGCGATGGTGTGGCTGTGCTCCGACGCACTTATCCCGCTCAAAGTGACTCTTGGCGGTGGACTCGGCAAGCAGAGCCTCCCCTGGCAGCAGTTCTGGTGAGTTCCCCCCGCTCACCGGGTCTCTGGCGTCTTTATGCGCCTCCTGGCGCACGAATTCCGTCACTGGTAGCGCGCCGCCGCAGAGGCTGCCGGGATTAGCAGTCCCGGGGCGGCAGCGCCAATGGCGATGGTGTGGCTGTGCTCCGACGCACTTATCCCGCTCAAAGTGACTCTTGGCGGTGGACTCGGCAAGCAGAGCCTCCCCTGGCAGCAGTTCTGGTGAGTTCCCCCCGCTCACCGGGTCTCTGGCGTCTTTATGCGCCTCCTGGCGCACGAATTCCGTCACTGGTAGCGCGCCGCCGCAGAGGCTGCCGGGATTAGCAGTCCCGGGGCGGCAGCGCCAATGGCGATGGTGTGGCTGTGCTCCGACTCACTTATCCCGCTCAAAGTTCTGGTGAGTTCCTGATGTAAAAAGTACAAAATAATGAAGTAATACTATAAAAAAGTGCTGCATTACCTCGCATAATTTGCTTTCTCTCGCTGCATAATTTACTAAACCCTGCTGTATAATTTGGCCCTTCCCTGACTCATAATTCCAGTGGCCCTGCTTATAAGTACACTAAAACCATGATATTTTCCAAGCATTCTGAAAACTTGGCCACAATGTTTTGTATCTTAGACATGCGTAGGGTAACTAGAGTTGACACTTTTTCAAGAGAAAAGTACTGGCCCAGCCTTGCCAAGTGCCACGCAGATCACATTCGAATAACGCCTTTGCA
This sequence comes from Lissotriton vulgaris, assembly GCF_964263255.1. Classification (NCBI taxonomy): domain Eukaryota; kingdom Metazoa; phylum Chordata; class Amphibia; order Caudata; family Salamandridae; genus Lissotriton; species Lissotriton vulgaris. The sequence goes on along the minus strand of NC_141696.1, from coordinate 140,140,466 downwards.
GTAATTTTCCCACATTACCGCAATGCTTGACTTATTGCCAGAGCTGCCTGCTTAGAGCTGGGGAGCCAGTGGTCAATCTCAGCGTCGGCTCAACATCCTGTGATTGTGGGCAAATCACTTAATCTCCCGGTGCCTACCAAAAAATGATTGTGTCCTTGTGTAATGTAACTGGTGCTTGTGTCAAGCACTCCAATACCTTCAGTTTGAGTTCGCACTATATAAACTACCAAAAAAAAAGTGTGATAAAACCGTGTAGTTCCAGTTTCTCCCTTTGTTAGGCGGACACATAAAAGCTGAGCATGTTTTTCGAAGGCCACAAGATGGTGATAGTGTTCAAGGGAGGAATAGGAATCTCAATATATCATGACGTGGAAATATCCTGATTTCATAGAAACTCATTTGCAAGCAAAATGAACTTCAGAGATACAAAGACCGAAACACAAACTCCCCCCCCCCACCCTAATTAATGTAAAAAAGCACCCCCCTGCTCGAACCATAGTATCAAACAGCTGTGGATGCCCAGCCACAAAACGATTATTTATGTACATGCCAAAAACTGGGTCCGTCTATACAACAGTAAAAGAGAGGCCTGTTGCAGAACAGTACAGGGAGGAGAGATCCCTGCTGGGGCCCCTTTCACATCCTGTAGTCGGCCTCGGGTCCCACGTGGCAGAGAGTCTGGACAGACTCTGTAAATTGTTCATGATCTGATCATAATCATGCCATTAATTTGATTGGTTGGCAGCCAGGGAGACGCAGGCTGGCTAAGGCAGGGAATCTCTATTTCATTTTTTTCTCTACATCCCGCCAACAGGTGTTTAACCTAAGCTGTGGGCTGTGCCATGCTACTACTAAGTGTACTAACATTATACTGTTAGCGAGAAAGTGTCACGCATAGTCGTTGCATGTCACTCATAATTTCACTTAATTTATGAAAATGTCACACATAAGTAATATTAAAACTTGCCAGCTATGCTGGCCATGTGTTGTTCCTGCAAGAATCTGCAAAGTACTTGCCGTGAAACTACATAGTAATGTAAACAAAATCGTATGTATTAATTTGTAACATTACTTTTCTGTCTTTCATTACATTAAATATTAATCATGGATCATTAACGCAGCTTCGGAACACATTTTAAAGTGCTTTCAATTACTTTTTTTGCTTTTTGAAGTACATAAAGGTAAGACTAAAAATACCAGCTTCGGGTGAATTTGCTTATTTTTGTACCGGCCGAGACATTAAAATGCTGGTGGTGGCGGTAGAAAACTGGCCTGATGGTGACCCGACGGTAACAACAATTTGATTATTTTTGTACCAGAATTATTTCATGTCATGTAGAAAGGTTTATTAGGGGGCGTTGGGACTTAGCAGTCTTGAATTAACGTGAAGTCTTGCCTTGACCACAAACTCCCAGTGCAGCCCATGGTGGTATTACTGGCTCACTCAGGGAGGTATGAATGAACTACAAATCCCGTCAGGCAGAGGGATAATGGCGTCTCTGGGTCGCGATGACGCGAACTACATCTCCCAGCGAGCTGCGTGATAATGGCGACTCCGATCGTGAACTACGACTCCCAGAGGAGAGAGGGACATCAGCATCTGCGTCCCTAGCAACGAGAAGTGCACTCGGAGATGGGCCACCGGGGCTGCACCGAAGGCTGAGCCGTGAGCTGCGCATCCCGCACGGTTCGTCTCTCCGTCCTACTCGCCAGTCGTCGTCCCCCACATTCACTCACCACGCCACATATTTGAGCCTTTCACCCAGACTGTAATCTACTAAAACCAAAATCCATTTCCACCGCCGAGCATCTTCTGGCTCGGGCTCCCCCGCCAGGATCAATCAGCTCCAGTCGCCATGGGCCAGGACTACTATGCCGTCCTGGAAATCACAAGAAGTGCCACCGACTGCGCGATAAAGAAGGCGTGAGTACCCCTCCACCTATTGCCTTATTATTTTTATGTCATTTAGGTGTGTGTGGCGCCCCGTAGAGCAGCGCCGAAGCTCTTTACGTAGTCTTAAATTGCGCACGTAGACTTTTGACATGTGACTATAGGTATTGCGGTGGACAGTCTATTATTGGTAGACAAGAACTAGCCCAATTTCAGAGTCTGTGGCATCAGATCACGAACGAGTTAAATTCTAGATTTGAAATATATACCAAATATATAATGCTCTGGAATTGGCGTGAGAGGGCTGATCTCAACTTTAATAGGAATATACAACTAGGACATTTAGTTCAAGAAACGGTGCAACGCGAATAGGGACTACAAATAAGTAAACAACTTCAGATACTGCTAAAGCAATGACAAGCTGCTCAAGGCTGTCAGATTACTGTAGGCAAACGCTTCAGTGCCTCACACAGGGACGGGAAGTGCTATATACATGTTGCATTACGCTACAATACTCGTGTGGTGTGAGAGGCGTTGTCTAAGAGCTATTCCATGGGGGTCGTGCCTCAAAAGAAAAGCGCAGTTCGCTGTCTCCACTTTATTTTTTAATTTCAATACTTTTATTGAGGTATTTACAAAGTACAGTTTACAGGTAAAGAGTCACGGTCCCCCAGGGGGGAAAGGCAGTTGTCAAAAATATTTATGTGCCGGTGGGGTTACATACGGCTTTTGTAGCATGCGTATTACAGTCGTATGTCGTATGCAGCGCTGTCCGTGGTACGCGGATGCTTCCTGGGAGGGTGAAAGGAAAGGTAAGAAGGGGAGAGAGGAGAGAGTGGGAGATGGAGGAAGGAATGCTAGTGCATCACTGTCTCCATAAGACTCACACACAAACTAACAGACATCGAGCTCTACAACTTCCTCAAGATAAAGGTGGCAATAACAAGAGCAGAACTCAACAAAGCTACTCTCGATAATACAATATGCAGCGAACCTAAACAAAATAGGTCACCAAACCTCACACCTCTACAAACTGCTAAGCCCAGGGAAAACCAACCTAAACAACAAAGCCCTAGAATACTGGAAATGTATCACCGGCGAGCATCTCACAGAAAAAAAAAAAAATAGGGACATCAGCTACACACAAGAAAGTCACCACCACCCTAGCCCAAACCAAATTCTGGCTCCTGCACAGGACATACTGGACCCCGGCCAAATTAGCCGTCAACATGGCCCCCTGGTACAGACACGGCATCTCCATCGCCATCCAGTTGGGAGACCAAGACACACACATCACCTTCGTCTCTGTCTCCACTTTAGAGTTGCCACCTTCACCCATGGCCATGTCTCCAGGCTTGAGCTGTTATTTGACAACGCATTACATCCTAAGTAAATTATAAATGTAATACAAATGTGTCTGGGGTTGTTAATCTTGGTTTGATACTAGTGCACCAGTTTAACTCACAGATCTGAAAGGGAATTTATTTGGAACATACAGCACCAAACTGGCAACAATGGGTCTGATTCTCAAAGGTACTTTCTTGCGTAAGTTCAATTTTACCAATAAATTGTATTGTATTGTAATTGCATTTATATAGCGCTTACTACCCCTGATGAGGCGTCAAACCGCTTTTTCAGCGAGTAGCACGCTACTCCGGGACCCATAGAGGATTAGTGTTGAATTAGTATAGTGAAACATGCAAGTACATTTTAAGTGGTGGATAGGTTAGTCAGTTATTTGGATTTGGAATGATAGCAGAAGGATAGAGGAGGAAAAATGTTTATATTTATTTAGCGCTCGTTACCCCTGATGGGGTGTTGACGCATGCTATTCAGGAAGCCCATAAAGGATAAGTGGTGAAATATGAAGTAATTTCAGTGGTGGATATTAGTCATCTATTTGGAGTGAGAAGGATAGCGGAGGGATAAAAGGGAAGAAAGGTTTGTATTCATATAGCACTTGTTACTCCTGATGGGTGTTGAAGCGCTTTTCTGGTGTGTAGCACGCTACTCCAGAACCCATAAAGGATTAGTGTTAAAAATTAGTATAGTAAAATATGAAGTCATTTGAGTAGTGGATATTAGTCAGTTATTTGTGTAGAGAAGGGTAGGTGGCGGGATAGAAGAGGGAAAGAGGTTTGTATTTATATAGCGCCTGCTACCCCGATGGGGTTTTGAAGCGCAAGTAGCACGCTACTCTGGAACCCATCAGGATTATTGTTGAGTTAGTATGGTGAAACATGAAAGTTATTTTAGTGGTGGATATGTTATTCTGTCAGTTATTTGGATTGAGAAGGGTAGGGGAGGGGTAGAAAAGAGGGAAGAGTTTAGAAATGTCTGTTTTAGGGGACCGGTATAGTAAAAGAGGTGTCAGATGATGCAAGGAGGGGTAGAGTAGTAGAGAGTCTAGAAAGGGTTATTTTGGGGATCATAGTAGTGGTATGGGGTTTGGGATAAATGAGAGAGTGGATGTAGAGGATATATTGATAGATGTATAGGCTGAGAAATAGGGTAGTGCATTTGAAATGCTAAATTAGAAGAAAGTGATAAATATATAGATCCATAAGAACATTGAAAGTATATAGATGCATAAAGGAGGTATGTATATTGGGCAGCATTTCTGGCCCTGGCCAGTCTCGAACAGGCTCAAACAGGCAATTGCCCTTATCCTCTCCGCCCTTAACAGGCTCAAACAGGCAACTGGCCTTGTCCTCTCTGCCCTTAACAGGCTCAAACAGGCAACTGCTCTTGTCGTCTCAACGCCCGGGCTGAGACGCCCTAACCCCGGCCTTTTATAGCCCTAGTAATCGTGTGACCCCTTCAGCTAATGTGAACCCTAGCCCTAACACTATCCAATCACAACACTAGCCCTGAAATCTAGAACCAATAGGAGACCAGGACATTACAGCCAATCTTAGCCCTAGTCCAAGCACCCCATCAGTTCAAAAACCCTGATCTCTACGTCCAATAGAGGCCTTAGCCCTACCAGTAGTCCCAAACCAAATAACCAATGGCACAGGAAGCCCTAGTCCATACTTTCAATTGAAAGCCTAACCCTACTCTTAGTCTCACAACTAGTCCAGCAACCAATCACACCAGAAGCCCTAATCGCTACTTCCAATTTAAGGTCTAACCCTAGCCCTAGTCCCACCCTATTCCCAACAACCAATAACATAGGAAGCCCTAGTCCCTACTCCCAATAGAAATCATAACCCTAGTCCCAACCCTACATTGATTGAATCACAGACCCAGAAACCAATCAGAGCCCTCAAATACCCAACCAATGAGGACACTAACCCTAATCCAATAGAAACACCAGATACAACCACCAATCAGTCTACACATGTACAACCACTAGCAGACCATATAAGGTCGTAGCCACCTCAGACATGTTTTGCTGGCCAGGGAGTTAAAAGCTGTTTTTCCTGTTCATAGCCTCCTCGGAGACAGACAGGCTCAATCCACACTTTGGACTTCTGCAGGTAAAGGCCAGTCTAACTTGAAATCTAACAATACTGTTTGAATAAAACTTTACTCCCTCTCCTGGCCAATAAACAAAGTGCACAGTCCCTAGTGCACACAGTTTAAACAGCTCACAGAAGAACCCTCTGATGTAGAATATCCCTGTTGCTGGGGAGGGGGGGCAGGAGGGCTGGATTCACTGGCATGTGAACACAAAGTGGTGGCTGGGGTTGCACTGTTTTAACATACAGGTCTTAGCACAGAGCAAAGGAGAAATTTGGAGGGAAAACTGAACTGTCACCACGAATGAGAGGGATAAACTGCAGGATGTATGACGTGACAACGCATACTGTTACCACGCATACCTTTACAACGCGGTATTTACAACGAATACTGTTACAACGCATAGCGCTTAGAGGTGCTGGATAGTGGTAAGTATAATTTTATATTCCAACTCCAGTCCCCGTGGACACTAGGGAAGGTGTTGGATATAAAATTATACTTATTCCCTATCCTAGAGCGCCCCCCAGCGCAATGCGTTGTAATGGTATGCATGGTAATGCCTGCGTTCTAATGGTAGTGCGTTGTAAAACTTCCGTTGTAAACGTTGTATACCAAACTGCAGAGTTTGGACTGAAAATCCCCCAATTCAACACATTAAATGGAAGCAATCATGGCCAGGGAAAACCAGAAGTGTAAAACACAAAACAACCAAACAGGTGATAAAATATGCCAGTGGTTCCCAAACTTTTTTGACCCATGGCTCCCTTGACCTAATTGGCAGTTGGCCGTGGCTCCCCACCATTTTTTTACCGGTGGGCGGGTGGGTGAGATGTAAGTCCAACTTCATGAGTACTTCCTGTTGTCTTCCTTAAATTAATTGGGATGCAATGAAGGTATTATAATCCTATTTATATCAAAATAAAAAGATAACAGTTGTTTGATAAAAACGGCGTCTGCACTGATGGCGACACCGCGTTGAGGAGGATATCACGTAGAACCTAGAGAGCAACAGATCTCTCCTTGAAAAACAATTGTGACAAGGAAACCACTTTTGAATCTGCCGATCGTCTCAAAATACACCAAGATACGGGTAACATCACAAGACAACTCAGATTGTGTCTGTTCGGTCCTGAAGAGAATCCCCCAAACCCTTGGGATTCGAAACGCGTCGACCACCCCTGGAGTTTTTGATTCATTTCCTCTTTTGCGACCAACCCATTTCACAAAATGCTTGAATCATAACAATGTTGGATGGTCGTTTTTTGTAATAAGATTTGTACTAGCTCACCTCTCCATTTAGTGGAACAGTCCTACCTGTTATATTCAGAGCAGGACTCTTTTATAGGCCCCTCATAGGAAGTGATGATACCGTGAAAGAGAAAAGGTTCCCTCTTGTCCCTTTATATTTGTTTGTCTGTCGTCAAATTGTTGTCTATGAGTGATATATGTTATGTGTACCACCGTTTGAATTTTACCCTTGGCATTCGTGCCTTTGTGTCCAACTGTTAGTCTAAATACCCTTCAGTTATCCTCCTGGATTAGATTGATATGTATCAGATGTGATTTACATATTCTTGCTTTTATGAACCCCCAAAAAAAGTGTGATCTTGAAAGTTTCTCGTAAAAAACTAAAAGTAAAAGAAGAAAAAATTCCAAAAATAAATGAATTTACTTTTCAAACTAATTGACTGAAAGAGTGGTCCTTGGGCTGAGCGATAGTGAGTTCAACCCTTGTTTAAACGTTTAAACTATTGCACAGTATTGGCATCTCTCTTTGTTTCTTCCCTTGACCTAATTGGCAGTTGGCCGTGGCTCCCCACCATTTTTTTACCGGTGGGTGAGATGTAAGCCCAACTTCATGAGTACTTCCTGTTACCTTCATTGCATCCCAATTAATTAAAGGAAGACATTATAATCCTATTTATATCAAAATAAAAAGATAACAGTTGTTTGATAAAAACTCGTTAAGTGAGAAACGATACAATGAGGAAGACGAAAGCACATTCCCTTGGAGGAATCTCTGGCTGACATTTGGATCAGAAGACCAAAACAGAACTGAAAGAGTTCATTACAGCAAAAGAACCAAGCAGTTGGCAGTTCTAGAAAGGTACCTTTGCAGCCCGAAATACATGTCAGCAGGGAATATGCTGCTATGAGAAACTGTGTTCATGTAGCTTAATAAAGAACATGACTTTTATAAATTCTTTAAAATAAAAGTGTCTTAAAGTGTGTCACTGACGCAAATAACTTTTTGGGGTGCTCTTTCAGGTCTGTTTTGGATGCTTATTAACATAATGATAATAATGATAAGCCTATCATGCCAGCACCACAGACAAATTTAGCCTTTGTGTTTTGAGTTGGGTGGCAATGAGCAGCAACCTGGAAGTAGTTTTGCCTGGGTTTAGCAGAACTGATGGACGGTCCAGGGAATACATGGTTTGGCAGTTCGGTCTGGACTGTTCCCATGAGGCTCAGTGTCAAGACTGAATTGCATATGGCCATGTCTGAACTGGGGTGGCGAGGGGACAAAATAACGATGGATTAAACCTATATCTGTGACTGGGGTGAATGTTTTGCCAATGTGCAACATTCCGTCCATCACTTGGCGTGTTTTTCTTTAGAAGAACAGACACCACTTTGTTGTTTCAAAGTATTGCTTGAGGTTTCGTTTGAAAGGAAGTCTGTTTCTAAACGTATAATCATAGCCTAGGTCCTGCTCCTGCTTAGAAAGACAGTGTCGGTTTTAACTCATGTAAATTGGGTAAAATATGTACAGAGTAGACTATCTTGGGAATTCAATTACAGCATAAGGATTGTATACTCAATTATAGCATAAGGATTGTATGCTCAAATACAGCATAAGGATTGCATGCTCAATTACAGCATAAGGATTACATGCTCAATTACAGCATAAGGATTGTATGCTCAATTACAGCATAAGGATTCCATGCTCAATTACAGCATAAGGATTGTATGCTCAATTACAGCATAAGGATTCCATGCTCAATTACAGCATAAGGATTGTATGCTCAAATCGATGTATGCTCAATTGGAGCATAAGGATTGCATCCTCAATTACAGCATAAGGATTGCATGCTCAATTACAGCATAATGAGTGTATACTCAATTACAGCATAAGGACCGTATGCCTAATTGCAGCATAAGGCTTGTATACATTAAAACAGTGTAAATATCCTAGCTTTCATTTTCAAGGTAGTTGGATAATAGAGCCCTAAGAGTCACAACTCTGATATCCTTCAATTTCTGCTTTCCATGGTACCTACTAAAGGTGTAAGAAGTTGTAATATTTTTTGTGTAAACATCACGCAATATGATCCAAAACAATAAACATGATGCAAAGGTTCCAAAGTCCTCCTGGAGCAGAGCTTTGTTGGGACCAAAATGTCCCCTGCATGGTAGCACAGATGTGCGCCTGCTCTGAGTGATGCCATCTGTAGATTATCTGGTATCCAGACATTTTCACCCCAGCACACATGGTGATATAGCCATAGCCTTGTAGCCAACATTGAGATTCATGGCTTGGCTTAGAGGTCTGGAAGGGTGCCCCAAGTGCTCTCTCTGGTCACCATGGAACTACCATCCAAGTACTGGGACATATACATTAAGGGGTGGTGGCATTGTCCCATTTTTCTGATAGATAATACTAAAATAAAACAAAATCCAGTTCAGATATTAATGCGGTGCCTACAGGCCCAATTTGAATAAACTTCTGCTTGAATGTAATGCCCAGACCTTCTGTGGGTATGTCCGATGTGTTTGTCATTTGTGCTGGGTTTATAATTACTGGTAATAGGACCCCACAGTTATTATGAGCATGTGGTTGCAGAGGTCAGTGGGACCCATTTTGGATGCCGCTGGTAAGACACAGCACAAGATGGTGCTTGTGGTACAGTTCCTCAGATGGTGATATTGTACCGCTCGCGTTCTAGAGAAGAAGAGAGTAGCCGCAGATATCGTAGTGTGGGACGATAGAGACTTACTTCAGAAATGCAGCAGTTACCTTATTTTAATTTGTTTACTGTCCAGAACCACATTTTGTGTTATTTGGTTATTTTGAAATCTTCTTGTGACAAGTTGCTAGCCCACAGGAATGTCAAGCTTCAAGACTAGGAGAACAATGTACTAGGGACAGTTCACAAACCAGGATGTGCAAATTACACAACAACTAGTTTGCTAACTAACCTTTATATTGCAATGTGTACAATGTAATAATAATTTGCATTGCAAATTGAATATATTCATAGAGTGTCGCAAACCTTCTGCCTCATGAATATTAATGAGTCCGACTACAGGGATTGAGGCTTGTGAGGATCTGCGTCCATTTTCCCTGATGGTAGCATTTTTTTAAATTAGCCTGTGTCCCTTAAAGAGATGGGTGTTGCTTAGTTAAAAATATATTGACATGCTGAGAAGACATCCGCAAGCGCCTGCAGTGGATCCTGGTCCACAATCCGATCCCCTCGGATCACCAGGCATGATTCTTTCTTTGAAATGTTTTTATTGAAATTATATTATAAAAAACAGTAATAAACATAAAAAGGAGGGGAGAAAGAGAGAAGGCAAATCAAATAAGTTCAATCGATCGCTGCATCGCTATCCAGAATTTACATTTCTTCTGTGTCTGGTCAATTTGACAATACCACATTCCCCACTGTTGGTAAGTAATAAGCATACTGTATGTGGTCTAAAACTTTTAAACCATATGGGTAAATTGATCGGTTTCATACAGGAGCTATATTCTGATCTATAAAGACAAAAAGGCCCCTAGAGCAGGGGAGAGGAAAGGAAGGAGGAAGGAATGGGAACACGCTTCGATGGGAGTGTTTGTAGCTCTATACCAAGCCGGTTGAGTGTCCTCTTTTCTAGCCCCAGAGTTCTTCCACACTTGAGGGGAGGAGGGCATCCTCAAAGAGGTGTAAGGCCCGAAGTTTTGGCGGATGGAAGCAGGTATACTCTAGTTTAGGAAAGTAGTCTATCAATGGCTGCTTGTAAACTTGTTTTTACAGGGGCTATCGGAGCTGTGAGAAGTTCCATTGCCATAGTGTGCCACAACCGGTGAACCATAAAACTACTGCAGGAGTATTTGCCCTCTTCCAATGCACCGCTATTATCTGTTTGGCTGCGCTGAGCATGTGTGATGTTATACACCAGTCTGTTTGTGTCATGGCAAGAAGAGTCATAGGTTTAAGACCCAAAATGGTTACAGTTGGGGTCTCAGGTATAGGGTAGCCAATCACTTTTTTAATATGGCTAAGGATTTCCTTCCAACAGGTGGAAAACACCTGACAAAGCCATCAAATGTTGAGGAAATCCCCAATTGCACTCTTGCAACGTCAGAAAATGGGTGCGGTGTTAGGAAACATTTTGTGGAGGTTTTGAGGAGTGTAATACCATTGTGTCTTGACCTTGTAATAAGTCTCTCTCTGGGACATGCTTTTCAAGACTTTCAGTATGTCCCGCCAAAGCTGTTCCCATTGCTTAGGGTTGATTTCATCTGTATTAGTGGATTGCCAATGCAACTGGTAGGTATGGGGTGTGACCTGGGAGTAGTGTTGGAGTACTTGGTATGTAAGGGATATCACTCCTCTAGATCCATCATATGAGCGGACTAATGACTCAAATGGTGTGAAAGGTCGAGTTGCCCCTTGGATAGTAGAAGGTGTCTGTAGCAAGTCCCTGAGTCGAAGATATTGCCATCTTGCGACTACCAGTAGGTGGAATTCCTGTCTGCACTGCTCAATAGTCTTGAAGAGATCTTTTATTATCCAGCACTCGCCCTCTGCCCATGCTGAAAAACGCAAAAAGAACTATTGCTGGACAGAATACAGAACAATGTCATACATTCACCCCAGTACATAGATCTGGGACTAAATCCATAGTTTTTTTGCTCACCATGCCATTCCAGTTTGAACCCAGCCATATGCAAATCAGTCTTGACCCTGCGCCCAATGGGAACAGTCCAGCCTGAACTGCCAAGCCAGGTCCTCCCTGGACTGGAAACAAGCATCCTCGGACCAGTTTCGGGGTTTCACCCCTCTTCAGCCACGATAGCTTGATTCCAGTGGCATGGAGACACGGTCCTCACGTCTGAGCATACCCATCCCACTTGGGGTGACAAATGCAAAAAGAACTATTGATGGACAGAATGCAGAACAATGTCATACATTCACCCCAGTACAGAGATCTGGGCCTAAATCCATTGTTTTTTTGCTCACAATGCCATTCCAGTTTGGACCAAGCCATATGGAAATCAGTCTTGACCCTGCGCCCAATGGGAACAGTCCAGCCCGAAATGCCAGCCAGGTCCTCCCTGGACTGGAAACAAGCATCCTAGGACCGGTTGTGGGGTTTCACCGCTCTTCAGCCAGGTTAGCTTGATTCCAGTGGCATGGAGAGCACGGGACTCACGTCTGAGCATACCCGTCCCACTCTGGGTGACAAATGCAAAAAGAACTGTTGATGGACAGAATGCAGAACAATGTCATACATTCACCCCAGTACAGAGATCTGGGCCTAAATCCATCTTTTTTTTGCTCACCATGCCATTCCAGTTTGGACCCAGCCATATGCAAATCAGTCTTGACTCTGCGCCCAATGGGAATAGTCCAGCCCGAACTGCCAGGCCAGGTCCTCCATGGACTGGAAACAAGCCAGGATAGCTTACCAGTGGCATGGAGAGCACGGGACTCACGTCTGAGCATACCCATCCCTCTCGGGTGACAAATGCAAAAAGAACTATTGATGGACAGAATGCAGAACAATGTCATACATTCACTCCAGTACAGAGATCAGGGCCTAAATCCATAGTTTTTTGGCTCACCATGCCATTCCAGTTTGGACCCAACCATATGCAAATCAGTCTTGACCCTGCTCCCAATGGGAACAGTCCAGCCGAACTGCCAGGCCAGGTCCTCCCTTGACTGGAAACAAGCATCCTAGGACCGGTTTCGGGGTTTCAGCCCTCTTCAGTCAGTATAGCTTGATTCCAGTGGCATGGCGAGCACGGGACTCAGGTCTGAGCTATTAATGGACAGAATTCAGAACAATGTCATACATTCACCCCAGTACAGAAAAGGAATGGGGCTGCAGTGCTGGTGGGAAGTTTGGATTACGTGCAATAGGAGTATTAGGGGAAGGGAAAGAAGTTGAGTCCTTTAGAAGGAGCAATTTTATCCCCAATTTCCAACACCATTTTTGTAGGTGTTGCGAAATATGTGCTGCGTGGCCAGGCCCCTCTTGGAAGCCACGAAGATCCCACAGGGGTCTGCATGCTACAGCTCTGTCCATATCGAACCATATTTTCTCACTTTCTCACACCACCCATTCTGATATATAGCGTAGGTGTGATTCCCAATAATATTCCAGCAGATTGGGACATGCTAACCCTCCCCTATCGCACGGAAGCATAAGTAATTTATTAGAGAATCGTGGTCTTCCCCCTCCCCAAATGAAGGTGGTGAGTTCACGTTGTAAATGCATAATTTGGGTTGTGGTATTGATATGGATAGTGTTTGAAATAAATATAATATTTTTGGCTGTACCGACATCTTAACTGCATTAAGACGCCCCGGCCATGATATCTGCAAGAACTTCCATGTTCTCAAATCTTCCATGACAGCTTTTTTGTAGTCTTGCCAGTTTGTCCATGTGTGCACTGTGGAAGTTAGGTTGAGCCCAAGGTATCTGATTGAGTGTTTAGCCCATTGATTCGGGACCAGGGATTGAAGTGCCAGGATCTCTGTTGCGGTAATTGTAAGGTTTAGGGCCCAAGATTTAGTATGATTAATTTTAAGGCCTGATGCTATTTCAAAGGTTCATAGTAGAGTGTGGAGGGCTGGAAGTGAGGTGTGTGGTTTCGATAGGGTAATGAGAAGATCATCAGCAAATAGCGCTATTTTGTACTCCACTCCTCCAAGAGTGATGTCTCTGATAGCATCCGACTGGCGTATTGCTATGGCAAAAGGCTACACCAAGAGCACAAAAAGCTAGGTGGACAGTGGGCCCACTGCCTAGTACCCCTATGTATGTGAATGGGGTTTGTGAGTTGGCCATTGACTCTAACTTGAGTTTGGGGAGAAGTATATGGTGCCATTACCTTAGAGATCTTTATAGGTCCCAATCCTATTTTCTGTAATACTACCTTCAAGAATTCCCAGCCCATTCAATCAAATGCCTTCTTCCGAGGCTAGTGACAACAGGCAGGCAGGGATGTCCCAGTGATGCACCTTTTCTACCAGGTGTGCTATCCGTCGCACATTGTCAGCGCCCTGGCAATGCCGAATAAAGCCAACTTGGTCAGGCTCGATGAGCCCCGGCATATGTGGCTCCAAAGGTTTAGCTTGGATTTTAGTCTATATCTTTATATCTGTATTAAGAAGTGCAATAGGACGATACGAGGAGCATAATCTAACGTCTTTACCTGGCTTAGGAAGGAGTGCTATTTCGGCCATGGCCATAGACGCTGATGGACTGGTAGTATCCGTGAATGAATTGAAAAGGCAAAGCAAGTGGTCTTGTACTTGTAGGATAAAAGTGCGGTAAAAATAAATCGGTAGGCCATCAGTGCCCGGAATTTTTCCTAGTGGTAGGTCTTTCAGTGCATGAGTCACTTCGTCCGGTGCGAAGGGCTCCTCGAGGAGCTGTGCAGGTTGCCCGTCTATTGGAGTCTACTTGCAGTCATCCAGCACTGCATGTATCTAGTGTGGGTGGGGGTTCTCATGTGTGTAGAGAGGAGTGTAATAATCATGGAAGGCTGCTACTTTAGCTGTTTCAGTTGTGGCCCATTTGTCGTCCGCCATTTTAATTTTTGCAAGGTGTGCCTTCGCTGTCCTCTTCCGTAGTCAGCATGCTAATACTGTTCCCACCTTGTCCCTCCATCATACTACTTCTGCTTCAATGTCATTAATGCTCGCTCTGCCTTGTTGATTCTGTGTGCTCTTAACTGGCCCCGAAGCATGGCCAAGCGTTGTTTATTAATGGATAGGGGCGTCTCTTGATGTAGTTTCTCAAGGGTCTTAATGTCCTTAGACAGTTTGTCTTCAATCAGGTGAGCTGCTTGAGTGCGCGCTATCGCTATCGATGTTATTAGACCCCTGATGGTGGCTTTAAAAGTATCCCATACGACTGGGAATGGGGTTTCCCGGGAGGTCATTAGTTGCAAAGTATGTCATAATTGCTTCTCTAATTTTGGCGGGGGAGGCGCCAGTGGGGTGTGCGTCATGTGGAATGTGTGTGGTTTTTGCAACAACAGTTCCAGATGTGCATGGTCTGAGATTTAAATATCAGACATAGATGCCAACAGTACAATCAACATGTAAACTTCACACACACATCACTTCCATTCAATACACAGTGGGTCAAAATATACAGTTGCCAGAAAGATTATTTCCAATTAAGTTGTACAAAAAATATTTCCCAAAGGATTTTATTAAATTGGTTGATATCAAAAGCAATTATATAATTAAAAAACCTTTTCATAACACATAAACACGTTAAAAACAAGCAGCATAAAATTATACAAAATCAATCCATGTAGCTGGAACAGCAATGCATTAATTTTTCATCAATAACGAAAAATATATGACAAAACATTTCACAATAAATTTCATAGGAACATATTAAATAAATGTAGGCCAAAGAGCGACGCGTTTCGGAGGATTAACACTTCTTCAGGCTTGCTTATAGACGAGTTCCAATAATCAGGGTTATATGCAGGTCAAAAACCTCACATAGGAAGTATCAGATTCTTCTTGATGCTAAAGCGCATGGACCACTTGTGACGCAGGGATTATGATGATAACACAGTTTGAATTATTGCATTTGGTATTATTTGTGGCAATAAATAGTATAGCCGGGATTCAAAAACCTCCTGCTCGATATGCCGCATTCATGAAAGGATTTTCATGAATGCGGCATATCGAGCAGGAATACCAATATAAATACAAACAAAAAAGGAGAACAAAAGATTTGTGAACTATATCAATAACAATAACAAACAAGAAAACATTTTTTAACTGTGTCTGTGGGAGGACTGAGAAACCTGTTGGGACACTTTTAGACATATAAACTGTCATGGAAATGCAATAATGCAAACTGTGTTCTCATCATAATCCCTGCGTCACAAGTGGTCCAAGCGATTTAGCATCAAGAAGAATCTGCGTACAACTTAATTGAAAATAATCTATCTGGCAACTGTATAGTTTGACTCACTTTGTATTGAATGGAAGTGATGTGTGTGTGAAGTTTACATGTTGATTGTATAGTTTGTATGCAATAAGAGGAAAAAAACCCCAAAGGGAATTATTTCTAGGCTTTAATGTCTTGTGCGGTGTCCTGTCCTTTTGATGTGTTGGACCCCTCTCTTTATATTTGAGATATATGCCAACAGTACATTTCGCGTAAAGAAGCTCAATGCCATCTCAAGAGGCTGTATCAGGAGCATAATACAGTCACGTATCCCAGCACGACATGTCTATCATTCTGATAGCGCTTGAGAAGGGGTGGGCGACTTGTCATAGTCCATGGAGCGGCGATGTTGGATAATATCTTGCTTGAACTGGGAGGAGGATTGCCCCCTGTTTCTAGTCCTTTGTCGCTGTCTGAGTGCTTTGGTCCACTGCAGCCATAAAGGTTCTCTGTCTGGTGGTGTTGAAAGAGAGGAGCTGGCTAATGTGGAGGGTACTGAGAGTTGTAGCAGTTGTTTGGCCATCTGAAGAGAGTGCAACACCCGTCTTTTTGCCTCCCATGTGAAAATAAACGTAAAAAGATGTCCCCATTGGTATTGGATGCCCAGTTTGAGAAGCATATCAGTGACTGGTTTAAAGACTCTGCGACGCCAGAGCGTAGTTGGTGTGATATCCTGAAAGAGTTGAATAGTAAATCCCTTGTATGTCAATTCAGTTTTATTCGGGCTGCTTTTAATATTGCCTCTTTCTCTGTACAGAAATGGACCCTAGTTAGTATATCGGGGACTAGTTCCGAGCGTCCAGGGGGCGCAGCCACTCAGTATGCCCTATCAAGCGCTGGTGGGGAGGCATCCTTGTCTACTCCGATCTCATGAAGGAGCTCCTTTACAAATGTCATTATATCCAAACCCTCTGCACCTTTGGGTACGCCTCTAAGGCAGAGATTGTTGCGCCTAGTTCTATTCTCTAAATCCTCCTGCTTTATGTGAAGTTCAGTGTTTTGTTCCTCGAGGAGAGCTAGTCATTGCCAAAGGTGTTCCTGGTCTTCCATGAAGTGTCTATTGTTTTTTCAAGATCGTCCACCCTCTCTCCAATTTGTGTTATGTCTTTTTTGAGTTCCTTAATGCATGATTTAAATTCAGTTTTAAGAGAACTAATTTCTGATTTGATCTTGTGCAAGAAGATGGTCATAAAGGCTTGGGTAAAAGGTCAGCAGATGTTTCTGATGAGGACGCCATGGTCACGGTAGCCGAAGGACCAGATTTGTTCCACAGGGATACTACAGGATTATCTTTCAGATTTGCTGCGGCATCTTTCCCTGTCTTGGAGTGTGGCATGTCAGTAATGCTCCCACTATGTACCCGGGTCAAGAAGACAGAACAGGAGATTCAGGGTGCTCAACGGCCCAATGTGGGATCATTTGCAGTGGGGCAGGCAGTTCAGTTAGGACAGGAGTTGAGTGTCCTTGTGTTAAAAGTGTCTCTGTGAGGTAGTTTAGATCGGTGACCGTGTCGGTGGCCCTGTCAGCCTCTTTGCTGTGGACTATGAGAAGAGATGTGTGATCTATATAGCAGCCATGCAAGGGGATTTCACCTCCTACCTAGGCTTTGTCTGATGTAGTATTTCCTTGTTTCTTTACTGACCCCGGTTAGTGATATTGAGGCGAGGACAGGGAGCACACACTGTAGCATGAGGTATTTAATGACCCTCCAAAGAACCATGTAATATGCTGGAATGTCAGGCCCACATGCTAGCAAGGTGCACCCAAGTACTCACATAGTCGAGTGGGTCAGCTGATGGTGTGCTCCGTCCTCCCACTCCATAAATGGCCGGGCTGTGGGCCCGTCCGAGTTAGCCACTATATCGCCTGGATCCCCAGGTGGCGTACGGCCCAGCAGTGGACAAGGCCTCCTAAATCTCCCTCCTCAGGTTCGCCGCTCCGTCGATCAACCCTTCTCCGCTGATCGGGTCTATGCCTGCCTTGGAATTTCTCCTCCTCCTCCGGTGCCACGATCAGCCTAGCTTCTGCCAGGGGATGGGTAAGCCAGAGCACAGTCGGGCTCCTCACTATAGCTCTTGAGAGACTGCCACGCAGTGCCAGATGTGTATATTGCCTCAAATATGGCAGGGTACGTGGCTTCTTCAGCCCAGCAGGCCCCAACATGGCGGTCATGAGCTTTACCCCAGAGAGGCGAGCGCTTTCACATCTTTAGGGGACGACCCGACCCCGCTCCTCAGCCTTCATGATTGTGCAGGCCAGCAGATGAACTTGTTCGAGGTCACACAACTCCCGATGGATCGGGGAATCTGGAGTAGCGGCTGTGCATGTAGACCCCAAGCCCGCTGCAACATCAATGGCCCCTGCTTTGCCGACCCCACAAATGCCTCCTGTTCGTTCTCCTGTTCCTCCGATAGGTTCTCTGGTAACAGGGAGGACCCTCTAATACCCCAGTGCCGGTTTGAGAACCCAGAGAGGGGTGCAGTGTGCCGTCTTTCCAGCTCTACCAGTCCCCAAGATGGCGGTTTCAGGCCTTCTCCCCGCAGTGCGTCGTACCTTCGTGACTCCAGGCGTCGGTCTCAAGCCTCCTCTCCTCCGCCTCGGAAGTTGCCCCGAGCGCCACCCGGCACAGTATGTGGCTCACTCAAGGCCACGGATCTCCCGGCGGAGGAGGGCACACACTCAGCCTGCAGCCCCTGGGGATACAGGCAATCGAAGATTTAGACCACAACCCAGGCCCCGGGGCCACTCGATCGCGACCGCAGCGCTCAGGTCCGCCGATTCAAAGAACGCGGACAGGCTGCTCTCGGACCCTTCTGGGGTTCTGCACACCGTCGGGGGGGGGAGCCCTCCGTTGCCGTGATATTAGCTTTGAATGGCAGTGGCGGTTCGCAGCTCCCTAGGCGCACGTCTCACTCCATGCGCTGCAAGACCACTCCCCCTCAGACATGATTCTTAAAGGGGGCAGCTGTTCCAAGGGGACAGCTTCCACTTAGTGAATCAGTTACCACCCCTACTCGAGGGTCTGTAACTGATCAATGGATTACAACTTCAATTGTGTTTACACATCATTGATTGCAAATAGTCAGGGAATGCCCCTTTCACACCCCACCTATTTGCGATTCTGAAGAGTTGCGAAACCCTTATTGTGAGCCGGAATGACTTTTCTGATTTAAAAAAGGAGTTTGGTATATTTCAAAGGGTATTTTGTGTTTGCATTCCCTATGCTTTCGTATTTGCGGACTTTGCAATCGCAAAATACCTCCTTTGTGCATCATGCTGTACACTGCTACACTGCTGCTGGGAAAATTCTACTGAAAGAAAGCAGCTACTTGTAAGGTTTTGATTTTCAGAAAAATCTGACAAGTTTATGTGGAATGTGAACGGCACTAACTTTGTGGATGTGGTGGATATGAATAGCATGTCATTTACTTTGGTTATGAACAGCACATTATTTTCTTTGACATCCTGCTAATATGGAATGGGAACAATATTACTTGAGGAGGAAAGCACTTCTAGATGGGTATTGGCTGGTTGAGTGAAGTTAGATGGCCAAGGTGAAACTGAAGCCCCTAATCCACCATTTTTCAGTGACTGTGTGTGAAGACTTTTATTGCATGCCCAATAAAGACTTAAATGATTGTAGGTGCTCGGGCTTTTGCTCAGAGTAGTGGGAAACCTCCCTAAATAATATTGCTATTGTAAATCAGAACCATATACAGTGGGGTTTGATTCACAATGGCTTTTGCGAGGTGTTTCCTTGTGAGGTACTCGTTTAAATGGAAGCTTACATGAAAGGTCACCATGATGCATTCTTTTTGTGATATGAAATATGTTCTTCTGCCGCTCCTTTGACAGTTTTTGAGGCTCAAACCATCAAATAAGGAGGTCAGATAGAGGATTGCAGTAGAGGGACATATGGCAAAAATTACAGCTGTCCCGTCTGCCCACCGCTCTGAGCTGCCACCCTATTTGGAGTGCAATTGATTACTAGGTTCCCGAAGGCAAGGCAAGCACCAGAACTACCTCCAGAAACACCACTTTGACGTAGCAGGCCGTGATGGTATTGTTGCCCGCCCGATTAAAGGTGGCCTATCTGACGTCATTTCCACCTGCGTACCTTTTCTACAATGGTTTCTGGCAGACAAAGGTCCCAGGGCATGAGAGGGGTAATAGTTATGTTTTTCCTGCAACTGAGTTCGGGGCGGCCTTTACACACTGCAGAATTTGTATTGAGAGGGGCATATCGTAGCCCTTCGCCTGCGCTCTTCAATATGGGCTTATATGGAATCATGATGAAACAAGATATGCTCAGAAGACAATTATTGAAATCACTGAAAGTGTATGGTTCCATTATCGTTCCGGGCATAAACACACAAAGTAACTGAATAGAAATTGATCATCTCAACTGGAAGATCGTGAATGCTTACAGAATACGCATCTCCTATCTATTATATAGTTCAGCCTTGAAAAAGTTACTTTGTAACAAAACACGTGTTGGCTGCAGGTCCAACGCCATACAGGAGGATCATTGCATTATGTTTTCCATCTTTGAAAAATAATGTTATTGTAATTCTCTACTTCCAAAATCATTGCCAACATTTGAATATTCTAAATATGTATTAAGTTGAACAGCAAGCTAAACACAGTTTTTTGTCTAAACTGATTTGAGTTGAAATAGAAAAACTATTGATGAATCAATATTGAACTAATTAGGGTGCCAAGGTTTACTCTCATGCGAAACATTCACACTGGGTTCTCCTGAACCACAGTAGGCTGACACCCGAGGTAGTGGGGTGTATGTTTTTTACCTTGAGGGGTACCAATACGATATTTCAATTTTGGATGCATACAAAGAGTCATGTGCTACCATCAATACCACCACTGCCGTTTGTAAATTATTATAGGCTCATGGGCCTTCCTGAGCTAGATGAGAGGGAGGAGCTGACGCTTGCACCTGAATAGGGTTGTGCCTGTCCCCACATAAAGAGCTGCTTACCCTCCTGTAGTGAGTCTGGAGCCAGGGAAGGAAGGGTAGGGACCTTGAGAACTTCAAATGCCTCTCTTTGAAGTCTTCCCCACTTCACAGGCACACCTGGGTATAAGTACTGGACCCCTAATACCACCAACTCATACACTCCGGACCTGAGGGCAGCTGTGCTGCTGAAAGGATTGATTCTCTGCTAGACTCAGCTGAAATCCTGCTCTGCTGTGCCAGGCAGCTACCCCTGATGGTGAGAAGGACTAAATTTAATTTGAATCGCTACATCCCCAGAATCAAGTGACTTCAAGGGCTTGCTGGCCTGCCTCCTGTTCTGAAGTCTTAGAGACATCAAAGACTTCCTTCAACTCTGCTTCAACTGCTGGACTCTCCCAACTGTGAGTCCTGCCCTGCCAAGAGGTGCCTATCCAGCCCTGGGCCATGAAAGGGGGGTCTGCGGCTGTTCTTCTTCAGAGACTCACTAATCGTCTGCTTTGCACCAGTCGGAACTGATGCATTTTCCTTCGACACAGTGCCACTATGAGGACAGCCTTGCACGGTTTGACAACAACATGGAACCCGATTGCAAGGCTGCATTGATGCATCGCCTGCAATGTAAGAGGTTCGACGCTGATGTGGGACCCCGGCTTGACGATGACACATCACCTTCATCAAAAAGTGTTTGACAATAACGTGGAGCCCGTCTGTGAGACCTGACAATGGCACATCTACCCGACTTCGTGACTTAAAACCCATGCATCTTGCTCATGCCGTCAAAGCATCCTCCGGAAAGGTACTGTTTTCAGCAGGCCTGTGTAGCTTCTGTATCCGACCCACGCACTATCGCACTTGGCTTGACTTTTCAGATTCGACCCGCTCCAGTGCTACTAAATAGCCCTGTTGGTGCTTTGTGACTCTAAGCACTATGTTTCAAGATATTCTTTAAAAATTCATGACTCCAGTTCTACTTATAGGATTTTTTTCGTTTTAGTCTTGTTTTGTTCATTAAATTAAGCTCTATTATTCTAACCTGGTGTGGATTATTTTTGTGTGATGGTTTTCATTGTTTTACTGTAATAAGTGTTGCATATATACTTTACACATTGCCTCTTAAGTTAAGCCTAACTGCTCTGTGCCAAGCCACCATAGGGTGAGCACAGGAAAATATAGGTGTGTATCTGACTTACCCTGATTAAGGTAGGGGTCCTTACTTGGACATGGTGCATACCTCTGCCAACTAGAGAACCCATTTCTAACAGAAATCAAATATGCAACAAGAGTGAAGTTAGGGTTGACTATGATGTCACTTAGAACCCCGAGGTGAAAAACATTCCCGTAACCTTTTACCCATCTATAATTTTATGTTATGTATGGCCCCCAAAGTCATCTGTCCCGCTATGCAGTGGTAGAAGAGTACTGGGTGAGCCATGTATAACATAGCCTCTGTTGTGCATCCCTGTCCCACAGGTTACATTTTTTTACTTGCCATCTTTGACCAACCCCACCACTTTCCCTGCATTCCCGCTGCATTTTCTGTTTTCAGTCAAAGCAGACCAGCAGCCCTGCGCTGACAGACTCCCAGGGAATCCTGTCAGCCTGGCCGGGAAGGCCTTTATGACATCGCAACAGTGGGTTACCCGTTTAGTTATCGTCTGTTGCTATGTCACAGCAGTGGGTTATGAGATTTAGAAACTGAAATAAACGATGGAAGCTCTCTATGAGAGCCATACGTAACATAACCAAAACAGTCTCTCTTCTGCATCTATTAGTAATGTTCATGTATTTCATTTATAAACGTAACATCAGTTATTTCAGGTTAGGCCAAATAAATTATTTTAAGGCAACAATGAGGAGCATTTTACGTGCTACTCTTCCAGACTGGCAGAATAATGCAGAGTTTTACATGGATTATGGAGATTTTCTCAATTGATTTGCGATAGATGAAAAAATTAAGCAAGACTGACACCTATTGGTGATGGATGCTTAGTTCAGGTTTTCAATAGCTTGTAATAACAGTATAGACTAATTAATCCCAAACTGATTTCTGTATTAACTACTTAAATAGTAACAAGAATTTATTTTCATTATAGGGCTGTGTATCACAGTATTCCATTATCATCACTCTTTAAATGACATTTTTTTATAACAAAATTTAAAGGCGTTTAAAAACTGTTTAAACAGAATTGTGTCCCAGTAGGAAGCTGGGTCGCTATATAGTACATTAAAATGAAGTACACTGTGCAGAGAGTCCAGTGAGCCCAGATTGGTATACAGAGGCAAGAGCAGATAATACTAACACTCTTTTTGTGGTAGTGAGCGTGAGCAGTTAGGCTTATCAGAGGGTAGTGCTAAACATTTGTTATACTCACAGAGGCAATAAATGATACACACACTCATAAGTATGTGTCTGTGTGTGTGAGAGTCAGTGGCAGTGACAGGTAGTAAGTGAGAATAAGTGAGCTTAATTGTCAGTGAGAATGAATGAGATAGAATGAGTATCAATTAGAGTGGGTGCATGTAAATGAAAAAGTATGAGTGAGTGAATGTGAGTGTTAATGAAGGAGAGAAGCTGAGTGAGCGTGTGTGAAAATGATGCAGTTAGTGCAAGTGAGTATGTATGATTGATCCAAGTTAGAATGAGTGAGAATAAGTTCAATATAGTGGGTGAGAATAAATGAGTGCTAGTGAGAATGAACAATGGAGTGTGAGTGAGAATGAGGGTGAGTAATTGGCTGTAAGTGAGTGTGAGTGACAATGTGGTACTGTGCTTGCTAGTCTACCATTGGCCCTGGCATACTGAAGGAAATGTTGGCGTATAGAGGTACCCATGGGAAAATACCACTGCTGGCATACTGGAGACAAGTGTTTGCTTGACAATCAACTGTGACAAAATAGGGACACTGGGATAATGCTGGTAATTTTTGGGATATGAGGGGCACTCCTGACAAAGTTCTTGGCCTGACGCAATGGAGGTGCTTTTTGACATAATGGGGCATCCATAGCACATTCTGAAAAAAATGGGGTGAACTGAAGAGCGTCCGGTTTCATAGGTTAGTCACACCTTGAAAGGACTTGAATAGGAATGAGTGCCCTTTCAGAGACTAAGACTTTTTAGCAAATGTAGGTGAACATCATGCTTTTTAATACACTATTTGCCTCTATTTTGAAACATTTTTCTCAGTCTGCCCCAAACCCACTGAGAAGAGGTCTGGCTCACTACAATTTAGCATAAGTATTACAATCCACCACTTTCAAAGATCATGTCAGTGCCCTAATATAGGTGCTTTCTAAAATAGCAATTTTTCTGTGTTGTGTTATACTAATAATGCAGTTATTACAGAACATCTGCAATGTCAATGTGATCTTCAGGGTTAAGGTACTGTGATACCACTTCAAGGGACATTTACGGTCAAAGGTCATATGATGTCACTTCCTGTGATGTTATTGAGGTCCAAGGGTGTGAGTTGTCACTTCCGCTACCCCAGACATTTTGGTGAATCGACGTCAATGTTTATTGTGTTTGGATCTAGATTTATTTTTGACTTGCAACAATAACATAGATAGAGTGGTGCAGAAAAGGTTGAAAAATCTGGGGTGAGCATGCAAAAAGGCGCGTTTCCTATTGAGGTGAAGGCAGTGAGAGGTAGAGGTAGAGGTAGACAGAGAGACTTGAGGGAGAACAAATATATGTAAGTTAGAAGAGGTATAGAAAATGGTTCCGGTAAAGAGTGGAGGTGGAGAAGTAGGAAGAGGTGTGGAGAAGTAGGAAGAGGAATATAGTGTGGAGTGAAAAGAGGGAGTTGAGAGATAGAGAAGAGGGGTAATGTTTAGAGGTAGAGATTCGTGAAAGTAAGATATGGTGAGGTAGAGATCTAAAGAGAAAGAGGCTGCGAGAGATTCCTGAGGTGGAGAGGTGAGTTGAAATGGAGACGGGAGAGAAAGAGAGAGATAGAGAGAGAGTGAGTGTGTGTATGTGGTTGTGTGTAACGGGAAAGGAATACGATATTTCTAAAGGTACATGAAAGAGTTCAAAGGTAGAATGAGAGAAAGGGGAGGTGAGATAGTAAACTGTGGGTGAGGTAAATGGAGATATTAGGTAGTGAGAGAGTAGTTACGTACAAAGATGTAAGGAACAGAGGGAAATGTGACGAGGCAAAGAGAGGGCTCAGAGAGCAGTAGGTTACAAAATGCTAAGCCCTCACAAAATTGAATAACTATTAGATGGCCAGTGGTATTTGCCAGAGATAATGTTCATTCAAGACTTAACTTTTTTTCAAAATGATTTTGAGGGATTCATGTAATAAACTCTAACAATTCCTGAGCACTCTATAACTATTGATTTGTAAAGTGTATCTAAGCCACCTAAAGCGCAGGCTGTCAAGGTCTTGGCAGAACAGATCAAGGCCCTTCCAGCAAACAGTAGAGAATCCTTACTATGTTCCTATGATTCTGTACGTCGAATACAAAAACAAATTATACCAGGCGTGTCAATGCAGAGGAAGTAGTGATGAGGTGGGCCCTGAAATTGACCCCTTAAATGCACTTTTATGTGTCTGTCAAAACATAAGCTGCATCGGGTAAATGGGCCTTACACCAGCAAGAATCAGCTTACCCTTACATATTCACTCTTTTGTATGCGCATATATTTATGTGATGGTATTACAATCAGAGAACAACCACAACACACCGTACCTGTACTATTTCCTTTAGTGACTGCAAATTCACTCTTTTGTATGCGCATATATTTATGTGATGGTATTACAATCAGAGAACAACCACAACACACCGTACCTGTACTATTTCCCTTAGTGACTACAAAAAGTGCAATCAGTAGCTGCTGACTAGGAGGTTCATAGTAACCAATTTGTCCCTAATACAAAATAAAGCCCATATTTATATTCAAGTTAACTAACAACCCCTGTCCTAACCACCCTTCAATAATCACATCTAATTGCCTCTGACTCACCACAAACAAACTGGGGTAAACTAAAGCATGGGAGTGTTTCTACTGGGAAGACTAGACTAAACCACATAACCAAAACCCACTGAATTAACCACTAACCTTTGGTTCCTAAGCAATGTGCTACTCCCCATAAAGTAATTTACTGCCTCACCAGGTAAGCGTAGTTCGCGGCTCAGAAATACAATTGCGATACAATACAATAACATTGATTCCTTTCTTCCCTCTAAACTTCTTAAAGGCTAGCAGATAACATCATGTTGGTTTTCTGGTTTCTAATTCTGTAGCGGATCCTGCTATCTATTCATTCGTTCACAGAGGCACCCCTTCTGCAAATCAAAAAATAGTTCCATGAAACTGACAACCCCACCTGGTCTGGGTTGGCGAGGACGGCCACTTGATAAGAGCAGAATGTAATCATATGGTTCTTTACAGCACCAGAAACTACAATTGACTAGTAACTTTTGCTCACTATGATGTGGTTATAAAGATGAAGGAGTCATGTAATGGGAACCATAATGTTAAATGTTAAATGTTACCGGATTTCTAAAGCGCATGGTTGCCCGTGAGCGTCCCCGCGCTGAACAAGTACAGGTGGAATCAAGAGGGGAAGCTTACGGGAACAGCCAGGTCTTCAGAGATTTACGGAATGCCAGAAGGTTGGGTTGTGCGCGGAGGTCAGTGGGGAGGGAGTTCCACAGTTTGGAAGCGTTGTATGAAAAACGTCGACCTCCTGAACGTGCTCTCTTGATCTTAGGCGGCAGAGTAAGGTGGGCATTAGAGGATCAGAGGGGTCTGTAGGTGGTGTAGGGAGTCACCAGGTCTTTGAGGATAGGGGGTGCTTTTCCATTGAGAATTTTGTGCGTTAGACAGAGTGCCTTAAACTGCACTCTTTCTACAACGGGAAGCCAGTGCAGCGCTCTGATGGCTGGTTTGGCCGAACAGCGACTCTGAGTATTGGTCAGAATCCTAGCGGCCGCATTCTGCACTACCTGTAATTTAGTTGTAACTTTCCGCGGTGCGCCCAGGTACAGTGCGTTTCCGTAATCCAGCCTTGACAAAATGAGGCCCTGGATCAGAAGTTTCCTTGATTGGAAAGGGAGCAGTGGTAGGATTTTCCGGGTGGAGCGCAGGAGACCAAAGCAGACTCCAGCCGTTTTCCTAGCTTGGGTATGCATGGTGAGATTTTGGTCTAGCCATAGAGCGAGGCTTTTAATCTCGGATTTGGGAGTTGGGGGCTTGCCCATGCATGGGGGCCAGAGAGATTCTGGATGAAAGTGGGCCTGATTCCCCATCACCAGAATCTCCGTCTTGTCGCTATTAACCTTCAAGTGAGATCTGTCCATCCAGCTGACTATGTCTCTCAAGCAGGAGTAGAGGTTGATGGTGGGATTTTCCTGCTGAGTAAGAGAGACAACCAGCTGCGTGTCATCTGCGTACGTCAGGAGTTTGATCCCATGTGGGGTGACTATCTTTTCCAGGGGGGACATATATACGTTGAAGAGCGTGGGGCTCAAAGAAGAGCCCTGTGGCACTCCACAGCGTATAGGGGTCTCTTTAGATGTGTAATTGCCCTCTATCACCTGGAATGAGCGGTCCTGAAGGAACGATTTCAGCCAAGACAGGGCAGTGCCTGTGATCCCAAGATCTTTAAGTCGCTGGGCCAGGATCTGGTGGTTGACCGTGTCGAAGGCCGCGCTCAGGTTCCAGGAGGATCACTGCCACTGATCCTCCTGCATCCATGATCTTCCTGGCCTTCTCGACCACCGTCACCATCACTGTTTCAGTGCCCTGGCCCGGGCGAAAGCCTGTCTGTGAAGATTTGAGTAGTTCATTAGTCTCGAGGTAGTTAGACAGCTGGGAATTGATGAATTTTTCTGTTATCTTGCTGATACACGGGAGGAGAGGCTTTGATATTGATATGTACCGATGCAACTTTGTTGAAAATAAAAACTGTTTAAAAGAAACTACAATTGACTAAGAGGTTAAACTGCCTTCTCCATTCAAAGTAGAAGGATGGCACCCTTAAAAATATGGACCTCTACCTGAAATTAATCATGGTAACAATAGAAATGCAAAAGTGATACTATTTTTTTTGTTTGAATAAGTAAATGACAATTAATTTAATTTGAAAATGCATATTTTATACTGAGAATTAAAAAAAGCCAGAAGCTTGAAAATTAAACTAAGTAAATTATGTTTATGTTTTATGTATACACGTTTTTGAGAAACCGAGGGGTAGTAACTTTTACCAGTGGAACATTTTTTCCCTTTTGAGCACAGTACCAAAGCTCTTTGAAATGCCTTTTTGTTTGAATACAGAGTTGATTACAGAGGAGTGAGTAGCTGTCCATCTTTAAAAAGAAAACTCCCGCTCCCCCTGTATCCTCAACGTAAAATCAGACAACTTTTTACTTTGTTTCGTGCTAAATTGGAGTAGGGAGGGGGGTTAACACCCTGGTACCCTCAAACACTTCTCACCGCCTTTGCTAGTCACGCTAAAATATATCTTTTTTTACACAGGTGTAAAGGTGGAATTGGTGGCCTTGTGCTAACACTACTTGCTGTACGTACATATAAAACATATGAACATGTATTTAATAATATTTCCACCTTGCAGGTATCGTAAGCTTGCCATGAAGTACCATCCATTCAAAAATAAAGAGCCGGGAGCACCGCAGAAATTTAAGCACATTGCGGAAGCCTACGACGTACTCAGCGATCGTAAGTCAGACCGCCTTCTTTTTTAGACTTGTGGTAGTTTTGTTTACACAAATGCTGGAGGTGTGCTACAGTATCAGACACTACCCTGACTGCGACGTTACCATGCATTACTTTACCACGCACGTCGTTACAACGACTTACTTTAGGGGGTGCTGGACTGTGGAATAGTATAAATTACTGTTTCAAATCCAGTCGATGCAACAGTAGGGAAGGTGCCCAAGAAGTGGGAACAAATCTGGAGCAAGTGGAATATACACAAGGGACTGATATGTGCCCCAATTGCACCTGAGAATTATAAGATCTCTAGGCAGAGAAACAAGTAGGAGGGAATAACAAATTGTAATTCCCCAAATGCAAGAACTGTATCGGCAGAGGATATCGGTGCACTGGATGTGATGTTGTGATGTAATGATGATGATTGCTGTAATAATCAAGTGTGTGCAAATTCTACCAATAAAAAGAGTTTAAATAAAGCAATAAGGAGGTGTTGAACTTAAAAATCCAACACCAGTCCCTCAACGCACCCCCTACAGGAAGTCTTTGTAACGACTTGCGTGGTAAAGTAGCGCGTTGTAACGTCGCAGTTGGGGAAGGGACTGCGTTGTAAAGGCAAGTCGTTGTTGTGACTGCGGAGTAAAGAATATTTCCTGTAGGTAACACTTACGTCAGGAGAACATTTTACTCACAGAAAAGGTTACGTGAATTGGGTTATAATCCCACCACTGGTCCCAACTTCTGTTACACCACTTGTTTACTTAGCCAAAGACATCAAGCACCTACTGCTACACGGCCAATTACTGTTTAGTTGTAGCCCCCCAAAAGTACAGTTCCCTGCTGCACAAAGAGCTTATTTGAATAAGCGGTGCAGGTATCCCTCCGTGCTGCATGACTTTGCTTGACTGACCTCCAGCTTTACATCCGCTTCCCACGATGCTCTCTGGTACGGGCAAAGACTCTCAACCGGACACGCTAACAGAGCACTGTGCACACGTCCAGTCCAGCACCGCACTGAAGGACCTACAGTCTGGTGTCACTGCTCACAGCATCATTCTCCACCTTAACACATCACTGACTATCAAACAACAGAACAGCCCTGCTGTCATCAGTTGTCTTAAGCACACATATTTGCTAGGGGCATGCACATTCTCCTAAAATATGTGCATGCAACTGGTACACCCCTCCGGTCTCACACATCAAACACCAAGAACATTCACCCACAACTCATTGAAAGCGGCTCATTCACCAGAGATTGAAACATGTCCCTTTACACGACAAATAGAATATGTTCTCTTGCCACTTAAACCACCATCTGTGATCCGAACCTCAGAACCATTTAGAAAGTTACCCATAGACTACAAATACAATGCTGAAAAGCTGTACCAGCAGCAAATTGTGCACTCTACAAATACCAGTACGATAGCTTCAGAAATTAGTCTGTTGGTCAAAGATGGTGGACCTGTTGCTAGTGGTACATCTGACCGTGGGCTCAGATAACCCACCCAAAAGCCTAGTATTTGACTGGATGACATTAACAAAAAGTATCCTATGAAATATTCCTTACACTTCTACACCTTTCACACAATATTTAACAGATGCATATTCACAGAATCTGGCTGTGTTCGTACGAATATAAGCAGAACTGTGGAAAGTAGTGAAATTGTGTTGATTCTGTCCCACTCTGTGCAATGGCAGTAGTACAAAAAACATTTATTGAGGAGACAGACCTCTCAGTCCTATTGTGTCTGAACCAAAGTCTGAAGTTGTTGACAAAAAAGAGAGTCATTCTGTAAATTAAATATTACTAAAAGCCAAGAACCTTGCAGCAACCTTTGGATATGGATTGGAAGCCACATTTTTAAAAGGGACGTGGAAGCAAGAGTGGGAAAGCCTACAAAGGTTCCTTGGGGCTTTAATAAAGCAGCCATAGGGTCATCCTCCCCATACAAATGGCAGGCTGTGCATGCAAACTGTCACAGAAGAATCTGAAGAACAGCATTTGTGGACTCCCTGGGACAGGAAGCATCAGAGGTGTTATCACTTGCACTGTGGGTCCTTTCTGCTGGAGGATCTTCAACTGGCAAAGACTGCTTCCTGATAATCACAGGCACAGTGGGCAACTGTGCCCGCCTCTGCTGTTCTTTTGCGCCTCTCTGTTTGGAGTCAGCAGTGCTTAGAAATTAGGGAGTCAAGAAAAAGGAGCCCGCAGGATACCCGGTGTAGCTGTTCGATGCTTACGGCGTTCATGCTCACGGTCTTTTTCTATCTTGGTATGTGAGGAGTAATGGACCTAGGCCAACATTTGCTGGTTCCCGGCAAGCATATTGTATGGAGACCTGGTCATAAGGAGACTACTCTACATATTACTGGATTGTGGGAATTCCTACTCTACCATGCTGTTTAACTGGTTTGCGGGCTTTAACCCTGGATGATTTCATTGCCCATTTCTGGGAATCAGTGTTACCAGCAGTGTCCTGATGCCGGCGCACTCCAAGGTATGCATTCTGAATTCTTGCTTCACTAGCTGGTGTTCCACCCAACCTTGGTTCTCTGCGGTTTTCTAGGCATAATGCCATATGGACGCTTTACTATTCAGAAAGTAATGCACCCAATGCTGTCTATTACCGCTCTTCCAACCAAGAAACATGGATTGCATAATCAGGTGTTCCTGGAGGGTGGCACCTTATCATGAACATATACCAAGGATACAAAGTGACGGGACATGAGCAGTTTATGTTCAAGAGTTGCCCTTACAGCGGCATCTTTTGAGCCACGTGAGAAGCTCACTAGTTGTGAGAAATGAAATGCCACAAAATATGATGCCACGTGAGGTAGTCTAAGCCCACTAGAGCAGTATGCGGCCTACAGCTTTGCTGATTTTAGTCTTGGTTTCTTCCCACTCCACACATTGGACCTAATGTCAGAGTTGACTGGGGACAATGATTTTTTAGGGATTCCGGCTTGCAACATTGCTGAAATATAACTTAACTTGTGGGCAGTAACTGCCATTTAGATCATTCATACCCTCCAACAATGGGAAAAATCAAGATGTGAGCAGATTATCTTTCACTTTTTTCTCCAAGTGTTTGAGCCGCATTGGCATTAATCACATGTTGAAACCATAAACGCGAGCCTTGGTGTTAGATTGTGTGATAGACAGTGCCTCCCACTTAGTAATATCACCTCAGGTATGGAGAAGCCAGAGTTGGATAACGTTTGTATCATCAGCATATAAAACCGCTTTAATGTGACCCACCGGCTTGTCTTTCTCAGGGATAGCTACTGGCTGATGGATCAACGCCAACAGCGGTAGAAAGAGCCAGAAGAAATAGCAGAGGGGACAGTGGGCATCCTTGACGAGTGCTCAGTTTTATCCTAGATAGGAGCCCCCCAGTCATTTCCATGAAGCATACAACACACAAATTTGGCGAAAAGTATGTTTCATCGATTGCATCCAAGGGTCATAAGTAGTGGGTTTATCCCTGAAGCACGATTCACCCTGAATATAAGATTGAACCAAGAAGAACGTGTACTTTAGATTCACATCGGGTGTGCAGGTTATAATGCTTCCTGGCTTTAGAAAGGGTATCTGCTGCCACTTCCTAGATCATAATATGTAGCTTCAGTATTTTGTTAGAGACTTTTTACCACTCAGCATGTAGGCACAGTGTGACCACCATGCAGATGTATAATCTGTGTTTTTGCTACCAATCTAAATGAAGAGAAATGGTTTCATCCCCGATTCTTTTTCCGCAGCCAGAAAAAAAGCAACTTATGATAAATTTGCAGAGGAAGGTCTCAAGGGAGGAATCCCCCCTGAATTTGGTGGAGAAGGTGCCTGGGTTTCTGGATACGTGTTTCATGGAAATGCAGACAAAGTCTTCCAGGAGTTCTTTGGAGGAGATAATCCATTTGCTGGTAAGAAATAGCAGTGAATTGCTGAAGATGTATATTATCTTCTACTTTGCTTTTGTGTTTGCAAACATGAAACCTTTCAACCCAATTTACAGGGCAACCAAGAGGAAAAATCAGTCAATAACCGTTATTAGTCAAATCAATCCAATATAAATCTATACCCTCCGGTGAACATAAAGGATTGTGAGAAGTCAGTTTAAGGAGGTATCAGGGTTCTGTATTATAGGGAAATATTGGGCCTCTGTCCAATCAGCAATATGTAGGGTACCAAGAGGTCTCATAAAACCACCTACCTTGATTCCAGTAATTACTCCCTCCCTTGGCAATGTTTGCTAGCTAATCTGCCTTTCTTTATTCTGGCTGCTAAATGTTTGAGAAGAAACTTGAGGTGCATGACCCAAGGATCTGCATCATACGTACCCATGTATGAACACAGGCATACACACATGTACGCGCAAACACACACAATGTTTCACATCCACACTCAATACTGTTCATTATGCAATTCCCATGTAATATAAATACTTACCTACTCTGATAAAGCATTGACCCCCATACCTATTTGTCACTCCCCATGTTCCTGCCTGTCTTTAAGATGAGGTCTAGACGTTGTTCCCTTCCACCCATAGGAACCATAGAGAGAGTAAAACTTACAAATGTATCCGTGGAGGGTTAGTGTTCCCAATTGTGACAGACCTACTGGGATAATGGTGAACCTGTAGTCTGGTGTTTTGTGCTGTTCCTACTCCCAAACAGTATTGAGTTCATGTATGATTCTACCCGGGGCAAACATGTCCTTGTTGATTATGCGTATTCTCTCAGGTAACGTAAATGCTCAACAAAATATTGGAGTATCATAATAGCCATTATGTGAATTAATCCCCGGCTGACATTAAAGAATGACCATGAGAGACATAGTGAGCAAGACCTCTGCAGCCCCAGATGCACACAGGGGGTAGTTAGACACACTGGACCCTCACGTGCACTTCATCCAGTCATAGCTCTAGTGGCTTACACTCAACTCCCCTACCTGCACATCAGTACAACTGCTCTACCACTATAGTACTGTGAGTCCAACTTACCACTACCTTCATAATCAGCACACCCCCTCCTTTTCTTTTTTTCAAGGATCCCTTACAAAGGAACAACACCACACAGAGAGAATGATCCAACACAAAAGGGTCACATAACTGTAACACCAGTACCAAGCAAAAACCTATATATCTCTGAAAAAACTCAAAGTATCGGGTATAGTAAATATGTACAAATGGGACTGTCCGCCTTGTCAGTGCTCTTAGTGCTCCTCTCGCATCAGGTCCATTGACGAAAGGGGACGTGGAGCTCAAAGGGGTTTCAGATCGATCCGCTCAAAGGGGTTTCAGATCTAAGCAATAAGCTCTGTGGCTCACCTTCAAGTCATATATATTAACAATGCTCCATACATTAGGCCCAACTTTGGCTTAGTCACCGAAATGAAAGGTTAAGTCAGGTGGGGCTCAACCTTAAGACACAAGCATCATCTGCCTGCTCAGGACCTACATCATCTCTGCCACGAACATCTGGCCAGCATGTGTAACATTATGGGGCTTGGTTCACAAAGCTTACAAAGGAACAACACCACACAGAGAGAATGACCCAACACAAAAGGGTCACATAGCCATCAGCCATACAAAGTTCATTTATGCCAATGCAGTAGTTCGCAAAAGGATTTCTTGGATGGCATGAATGGGTGTACTAATGTGTGCTGCATAATGCACAGAAGTAACTCCCAGGCAAGGGATGGAAAGTGGACGGAACAAAGCATGGTTAAAAGACTCACCATGAGAAGGCCCTGTGTTCTTTTCAACCCTGCAACACAGCTACCTTAAGGCCTGGGAGAGGTCAGCTCAGTACATTTACACATGAAGTACCCTCACCAATCCACAACATATGGGATCAGCACTGCCCAGGTGGCCCGGTGGGGTCCAAGGCGTCTGAAATCCACACAGTGCCATCTTGGATCTCCTTCACACATCCTTTCTGGGTGATCATGCAGCAAAACAGAGAATCAGCTAACATGGCGTCTAAGCTGTTACAGCTACCCCACATGGCTTCTCTAAAATATTACTAGTCAGCAAAGAAGTCATGGAGATCCATACCCTGCCAGCTTCTACCGCTAGCCCCTGCCCCCTTCCTTTTAAGGGGTGTCATTGAGAACTATGATCCCCAATTCTAGAGACAACAGGTGAAGAGCGCTAGCCACTAAACGCACGTATGCTGGTGCAGAAAAAGTGCCTACTGAGCCTTATGGTCACTTGAAGCAGAAGTGCCAAGGATGAGAGGTTTGTATCTTGGATGGTGATGTACCTCAGTGCATAGTTCATCCCTAGGTAAACCTAACCAAGGGGGAATCCTTTTGTCCTTCAAACCTGTGAGTTATCAAAGGACTGTAGTGGTCCAGGCACAGTACCCACTCAGCTTCTCAAATAGAGGCTTCCAGCTCCTTCAAACTGGACTTCCTGCTGCACAATGTCCATGCCAGCTGAATGTTTTCACCTCGACTCGGTCTCCTATTCTGAGGAGTGGGTGTCCGGGCTTCACGACCTAGTATGAGTGATTTCAGAGGCTCAGGAAATACCTAGTGTAAGCCTGTAAATCTCATGGACCGCCTATGAAGTTTGCCTATGCTGTGACCCCAGAGTGATATATCCATTTATACCGTACAGCCTAGGTCCTAGCACAATATGCAGAGGGCATTCAGCATTAACATACACCCCACATTCACATACTTGGCATACATCAGACTCTGTAGAATGAAGGACTTAAGCCATAGTATATGATAGTACATGTGGATCTCCTCCATACCTAAATATACTAACATTCATCTCCACTCCGAGGGTCATTCAAGTTACCTAAATATTTCAGAGTGAAGAACATATCCGTTCATGAACCTTGGTATACCAAAAGAGATTACCACCAGGGAGCCACACCTCCTGCAATATAATGCTGAACATCACGCGTACCCCTCACCTTTGTGCCCATTTGTTTATTTATTTATTGGAAGTATTAATCGAGAGTACGGTTACCTGAAGCTGTTCTGGTGCTACTGACTGACATAAATCCTCTACTGCTTGAAGAGCCAGGTCCCTCTTTCTTGAACACCAGAAAATTAGAAAGACGTCTCATTTGCACGAAGAGACCGACCCTGGCCTTCTCTACCGGGAATGTTGATATCAACAGCGGTTCTGTCGGGTTTGAACCTGATTGCTTCAGAGCATGTACACATGTTTCAACATATATTCAGGCATAATTGTATTACTTATTATGACTGTTAGACCAAGTTATAGAGTGCAAATCCAAACAAAAGAGAGGGTCAATAAACGTTTTAATCATTGAATTGTTTTTTCATTCAAGACTTGGTTTCCACTGAATTTTCATTGAGACCCTCCAACTATGCATAAGAATTAATCACAAAATATGGCGCATTCAGTTAAGTGAAAAAGTGACATATCTTGAAAACATTGTGACTGAGTGACATAATGATACGTGAATTATATACACATAAGTGAAGGATATGGGAAAGGAAGGAATTTTGGGAAATCACGGGGGCCAGTCTATAACTTAATGATTATTGAATCCAGCGTGCCATATTAATTGGCTGTGGCGTTGGATTCTGTTGGCTGGTCCTCTGTTTTTCGTCGACGTTTCGATCCTGTTGACGCCTTAATTATGGGACTCTGGCGGGTCTTCTACAGGACAGGGGAAGGATGGTGATGTTGCGCCTATGTTCCCTTTGTTTGAACACCACGGAACTACGTTGGTCACATCTAGGACGACGAATCACCGTAGCATTTTTAAATTGCGCCTCCGGTGGTCGGTCTGAATTGAAGTTTCTTATTCCATGCGTTTTAAATAGTGGTACCCAGACCATCTATCAATTTCCAGTCTGTGATCATAAAAAACTGGTATTTCTCAATAAATGATTCCCTCTGTTATATCCAGATCGTCCTTCAATTAATTACGGCGATCCGTGGTCAGCGATCATGCTTGCCATACCAGGATTCTGTTCGGGTACTCGTCCGTGACTGTGCAGCTTGCGAACGCGGAACCACCGTGGTGGCTTGGCTAATCCCTCGAGGACGTTGTCTCTACCGGGAAGGCAAATGATCTGCCTCCATGATAGATTTTCCTTATCATAGGAGTCCTGGGAGTACGGCAGAAGTGGAGCGCGGCGGCTTCTTGGGAGAATACCACTATCCATATCCCCATATCTTGTGATCTGTACACTGGGACAGAAAAAGTGGCTACTGAGCCCCTTGTTCCGAAGGACTCCGCACTTGCACACGTCCCACGCATGCACAGAACTAGATAAGGGGGAGAGGTGTTCTCTTACTTCGTTCCTAAAGCGTTCCACGCCTCCCACTGCACATCAGAGCCTCCTCCTCTCTTCTTGAATTCTGCAAGAAGTTAAAGACCTGGCTTTTCAATTAACCAACCCACCATAGGCAGTGCTAGTCGCACACAGACACCTGCTTCTCGTCAGTATACCTTCGCGGGCGATAGTGCGCTTTACAAATACACTTAACATAACATGTTAATCTGAAGCCAAAATGCTAAGGAAGTGATGTCTGTATACTGGGTGTAGGTGGACTTTGCCGCCACTTATGCTTCTAATACTCCCTGCTGAGAAGCATGTCCGCAGATAGTCAGACAGATGGACAGTGCCTGATCTCCTAAGCGGCCATGTCTACTCGTGTCACCTCATTGGCTGCTTCACAGGTTACCCTCTACTGCCATCACTCATATTTTATGCCAAAAGGTAGAATTATTATCGCACGAAGGAAGAGAGCTGTATTTCACACCATGTTTATATGTCATCCTTCTTCACTTTTACACTGTTGTCTTCTAAATCCCAACCTTTTCCATCTTTCTATCTGTGTTTTGTGGAAAAATGAGTCATTTGCTGTGCATTTTTAAGTAGTTGGTTGACATTTGTATGCCTGGCCAATGAGAAATGAAGGGTGTGCCACATATTTATATCTGCTATTGAAGTTACACAAACATAAAAAAATAAAAATGTCAATACATGCTAAGTTGTGCTCTGTTGTTTTTAGCATGCTTAATGCCACTTCCAAGATATTGTTGATGTGGGCCATGTAAGAACAAAATAGTTTGTTAATGTGATAATTACACATAGGAACAATGTCAAGGGAAAGCAGAAACAAACACATAATGAAATTAAAAACATACAAATAGCAGCCTGAGACACTTACAAATGGCCGCAAAGATCACAGTTGCCAATAAAAATCCAAACCTCTCAATATTTCATTACAGGTGCCCACGTTTAAAAGGTATCAACCACCCCAATCCCCTATTCGGAGGGAACCAAAGGTTGACTCCCAACTACACATTTTACAATAAGACTCTGTACTGTTCTTGGCCACTTAAATTGAAAAGTAGGCAAATCCAACAGGAAAAATCCAAGTTATTTGTGTAATAATCAAGTCCTTCTAATTGTAGACAAAACAGAATACATGATGGTCCGATGTTGGTATGAGACAGTTCCTTTATTTATAGTTAATTTGTAATAAAACTTGTGTGTGGCCTGTAGAGTTATCATTTTCCATATCCAACGTGTTTCGTTTGATCAGAACTTCTTCAGGGCTTTTAACTGTCCATGTTCTCTTTGTCCATATTTATGTGAGTGATCTGATTCACAGTGTTCACTGTGTGTGCATAATGGTCATTAATAAACCTCTTATATCTCAACTCCCTGTAGGAGGAAAATAAGAAATAATGATGTTGGAATTTGGAATAACATGCAGGTTTTCCCCTTTTCAAAGGTGCTCACACTGGAAATTCACACTGTTTTCTGTGAAAGATTTTCGGCTAGGTTTTACCTGCGCCCAACTTGGAGTTCCTATTTGTGGGAAAACTCCAGTGTGGCTCAAAATGGGAATAATTGGAAAGAGGGCCATCATATTTCGTTACAGTGCTCTTGAAGCTTTGCCTGTAGTTCAAAAATTCTACCATCTGTAGCTCATCCATTGGCTCCATGCAAGTCAGAGCTGCTAGCGAGTGCAAGGTTCAGTGGAATTGGTCTATTACATGGAGGAGAATATGGGAATAATAGATGTTGGGGTTCAGATCCCCTATATAATGTTGTGAAGTCCTCACAGATGACAGAAGTATTTATGGGGCCCACTGAGAGAGATGTAGTGGGCAGGGTAAGTGGTGTTGTGGT
The DNA here is from genome assembly GCF_964263255.1 of Lissotriton vulgaris. Classification (NCBI taxonomy): domain Eukaryota; kingdom Metazoa; phylum Chordata; class Amphibia; order Caudata; family Salamandridae; genus Lissotriton; species Lissotriton vulgaris. The sequence goes on along the minus strand of NC_141696.1, from coordinate 140,102,107 downwards.
ACTAGTGAGTGAGATCCCTAAATCGTGCACACTGGGGTTACATTTTAATTTGAGAGACAGATGAACAAATTGCTATTTTGCTTCAAACCGGTCTTCTTGGCAGCAGAGGCTGTTCTATCTATCAGAAGGATGTGATCATAACACTTAAAGAAAATAGTATTTGAATGATGCTTATACTTTCAATGATGGTGTCACTTTGTTACAATTATTCTAAATCTTTTCATTCTTAAGAGTTTTACAATAAAGATGGCTCTGAAGTCAACAAGGGATTTGGCGGACTCCGAGGCAGAGGAGTGAAGAAGCAAGACCCACCCATTGAACGAGACCTCTATCTGTCCCTGGAAGACTTGTTTTATGGTTGCACGAAAAAGATCAAAATCTCTCGCAGGGTAAGCATATATGGTTGGTAAGACAGCACAACACCTGTGCATGCCAATGCGCAACACCTGTACATGCCAATGCGCAATGGGACACAGGACACTGATTCACATCCAGAGACCTGTGAACCATCCTTCTGAATTAGAGGAAAGGCACACCTTGAGTACCAAGGAGGTGAAAGATAAGGATGCCATTTATACACAACCCTGTGAAACTTTAACACTGCACTGATAAAAGTGCCATTTATTATTCTGATCATTTAATAAATGTTCTAAATGGATTTAATAATAAGGTAATGGAGGGTTAAGATGGACCTCATTGATATAAAACATGCTGTGGGCTTTAGTAATCCAGCTACTTGATTCCCAGAGTCACAATGGAACTGTGACCACAAAACAGGTATATTTTAGGTGTATATGATGTGAGATGTGCATAGCTCAAGTGTCAAGGAAATGTCTAACCATTAATAAAAACACTATCTGTCCTTATAATAAAGGCAGCAGATTGGGACTGACTCATCAGAAGTGTTATCTTCTGTAAACCAAAAGATGTACATTGAGAACCTGTACAGCATTGTGAGCAAAGTGTAACAGATGTGGTCAAATTTCAGGTGATGAACGAGGACAGACACACATCTGGCATCCGAGACAAAATCTTATCCATTGATGTACATCCTGGTTGGAAGCAAGGAACCAGAATTACTTTCCCAGAAGAAGGGGACCAGGTAAAGTCTTATGAGGCCAGCAAAGGTATTGCTGCTAGCACAGATCCATCATTTTGGGGAGAGGATGTGGCCTTACGGCTAGAGTGGTTGAGCTCGACGCTGGGAACCGGGTTCGAGTCTGGGCAGGGACACTCAACATCCTGTGATTCTGGGCAAATCACTTAATCTCCCTGTGCCTAACAAAAAAAATGAATGTGTCCTCATGTAATGCTACTGGTGCTATGTAAAGCGCATTGATACTTTATGGTCAAGTTTGCGCTATATAAAACTCCAGAATTTTTTATTTTTTTAAAAATTGCATTTAAAGTAATATTGAGAAATGATGGGCAGTGCAATCAACAACACACATCACAGGTCTTTTTGTGGCCTTTCAGTGCCACAAATAACCGGAGCCTTCTATAATGAAAATGTTTTTCACAATTATTCTAGAAAATTGCCAATGTTTAAATATGTCTAAACATATTTAATTATTGCAGTTAAGTTCTGTAATCCGTTTTATAAATGCAATTGAATACATGATTGCCAAACATCCTATTCTGGTCAGCCAGGTCTTCCTAAAGGGTAAACTTATCCACAGTGTGACTATCAGAAATTTAGGGGGGGAGGTTTGAGGAATATTTTGAGTCTCACCCCCTTTGACACCTACTCCCAGCCAGGATATGAATGTTAGTGAACGCCCATTTCAGAGCAGCTTACTGTTGCACGTTTGTTTTCATTAATTCTTCCATGCTGATGACGGCCCCCGGCCGTCATGCATCACGGTGCTCGTGTGATGATGACGGCTGGGGCCCGTCATGAACCCGCCCACTCAATAAAAGTGCTGCACAGGCGCAGAGTCTCGGCCGCGCCCAATGGGTTAAATCAAAGCACTGTTATCAGCATGATGCTTGTCTTTGCTACAGCCTGGCACCTCCCCCATGGATCATTTAAGGCTCTCCAAGGGATGCCTGCCCCCCCCCCAGTTTGAAGACCTTAGATCTAGCTGTTAGGGCTTTCGGTAGGGTAGGGTAGGGTAGGTTTAGGTTTAGAGTTTGAATTAGGTATATGCTAAGGTTAGGTTTTAGGGTTAGACATAGGTTAGTATTTAACTTATACTCAGTAGCGTTATTCTCAGTAGAGGTACTTTTGAAGTAATGGTAACTTGACGTAGCTGCATGCAGTGACATAATACCATGAAGCAGGTTCTTACAACACATTACACTACGTGGTTGTCATATCATAGATACAAATGTTACATTACAACTGCAAGAGTTTAGATCGGTGAGTGGTAAATGAAAACAAATGTAAAAGGTGCAGAAAAAGATTGGTAAGTGAGGTTCATTCTTGTTGAGGACTTAAGAGCAGTAATTAGTACTAACCGATCTTGTCACACAGACGCATCTTAGTGGTAGATAGCCAGGTTGGTAGGACAAGTCCCAGACCATTCTAAGGTCAGGTAATATTGGAGAGGTTGTTAGGGACAAGGACATTTTGGAGGAGGGATTGTAGCATAGCCTGAAAGAGTAAGGACTGAATGGGACTGAAGACTAGAGTAGACTGAAGACGAATTGGTTAGTTCTGAGGGCTGGATTTGACTGGGATCTCAAGACTGGACAAGAATTGGGTAAAATATGCAGTGGCAAACCTAGAGAGAAGGAACCAATAAAACATTGAACAGCAAAAACAGTATGAAGGAACAAAACAGAACATTGATAGAAATAGACTAACTATCTCACTGACAGTGTGTGTGATCCTCAGAAACTACAGAAACAGGGATAGTCGGAAAAGGATGTAAGAAACAAAAAAGGGACAGAACAAGAGTAAAAATACACAACGGGGTATTTGCAGGACTGGATTCCAAGAAACAGGAAACTGACTGAGTAAAGGAAAACAGAAAGAGTAAACCATGTCTAACTAAGTAAATAGAAACGAAAGAGTCTAGGGTGGCCGTCTTACACCAAGTCATCAGGGGAGGATGATCATTATATGAGGGTTTTAGACCTCTACCAATTTGCTCTGGTTGGGATTGAGGTGGGGCCAGGAGTGTACCAAAGATGAGGGGTTTTACAAGAGGGTTTGAAAACCAAGTGTTGAGCTGAATCACTACAGATAGTAATTGAGAATTGAAGGAAAATGTGGTAAAAATGTAAAGACAGGAAAAAAACAATGACAAGGAGGCAGAGGAGACGAGGCAAGGGATGAAAAATCAGTGGAAGGTAAATCCTAACCAAAAGGGAGAGTTAGAGAAAGTCAGATGGAGAAAAAGGTGGGCACCAGAATAGAGATTAGGAGAAGGCTAGGAATAGCTGCTTAGTGAAATGTACTGGAAGCGAGGAGATGGGACTAGGCAAAGAAGCAGGGTAGAAGATAAGGTAAGGGAGAGGCATTGCTCAAAGGAGGCAGAGGATGATCATCAAAATGGGATTCAAGAATAGGGACAGAAATCCATGGGAAGAAGGATGGAAGTTGAAGCCATTAGGCAGCAGTTACAAGCACGTGGTAGGGAGGAGTGCATTCAGGCCATCTGCAGGTCACTGTAGGCGAGGGTCCTTATGGCCATACATAATGAGGGAGAAGTGTGTGTAGCAGATGCTTGATACCCTTCCTCCTCTTCCCAGTGATCTCCTTAAGCTAGTTCTTTTTGGAAATGCAACTGACACTTGTTTTCACATTGTTCACATTGCTCAAGAAGGTGGTCGATCCACAGTGAATTCATACCAAGCTTTATAACTCGGCATTCAGTATAGTTTGTGACCACCCAGCCATTGCAATGATCTTTAATGATTTTTTTCCACAAATCTGAATTTTCCATTTAAAAAAATGTATGCTTTGTGATATTGATTCACAACAATGTGAAAACATGTAAAATATTTCCAAGATACGTCTGTAATTCTTGTAGTAAGGTGCTGTTTTTAATTGAATTGTTGAATCTGCAGCATTCTCTTTTTGACTCTCAGAGCAAAGTTTAAAGATTCAAGACAGGACTGTTCAGCCAGTGGTGTAGAGGAGGAACATCCAACAAATTTAAACTTTTCTACCACAGCACCAGCCCCCCCCCCCCCCCATTGATACTTCTGCCAGCATTACAGAAAGCTCCTTGGAGGAATGGGCAAGCAAACTCTGGCAGCAGTTCCATCAAGCCTTTGTGGCATGGTGGAATTGTCCTCCACAAATGTGGTTATTGGAAAAGTACCCCTCAAGGTGTGAGTAGTTTTCCAAAATCCCCAATTGCAGTGACCTTGATCTGTTAGTACCTTTTCCACAGCACATTAGGGACACCATGTGTGTCTTCATACATAACCATTTTGATTGTCACTGCAGTTTTGCATGGAGGTGGCACCAATGACAAATGTTGAGGACTGACATGTCTACAATTTTGTGACCATTACCTCACCATTTGTGGTAGTCATGGCTGCCAGATATCAGAAATGTTGTCATCCCCAAAATAAGAAGACACAGGTAGAGATGACCTGAAAAAACTCCTGCCGTTTTGTCAGAAGTTCCATTACTGTCAGCCTCTGAATCAGGTCCTTGGCAAGTAAGTTGAATAGAATTTCCTGTAAAGAGGAAATAGTGGGACTTCGGCCCAGGTGTTAAGGTCCACACTTTCCTCTTTAGAAAAGCGTGCTGAGAAGGGCAGGATCTGGCATACAGTTTAGCCAAAATCTAAACAAGAACTGAAAGTTTTTATGGTAAAATGTTAGATATAGATATGGTTGTATTAGCAATATAACTTTGAGTAGAACCTTCCTTCAGAGAGTACTTTCATTGTCATCTTTTCCAGGGACCAAACATTATCCCTGCCGACATCATCTTCATTGTAAAAGAAAAGCCACATCCAAGGTTCACACGACAAGGGAACGACCTGGTGTGCACAACCTGCATTCCCTTGGGAAAGGTAGGAACCTACATTTCTTCCACTACAGAGTGACTGGTGCTGTTGATAACATGGTGACTCTCCATGAAGTACTGAACAAGGAAGACATCCTGTTTCCTGGTCCAAGTCATCGCCTGCTCTTAAATCTTATCCCCTTTCATATATGGAAGTTCCCATTATCTTTCTTAACTGTGCTCATTCCCTTGGCTTTCAAGAGGAGCTTCTTTTTTTCTAATCTCATTATATTGGAATCCCCCCTTCACTTTGTTTTGTTCAGCTGTGTAAATTGTGCCCATACTTTGCTTGTTCGAGCTTACTCATTGGCCTTCATCTTCTCTGTATGGGCGGAAGCGGGCTGATTTCGAGGCATCTTCTGAAAGGTAAATTGAGCTTGGCAATCCTTGGCTTCTCCACGTCCGAAGCACACTCAGATGAAATTGTAAGAACTCATTAGTGTCACATGTATTTTAGAAACATTAATTTTCATCATTATCCAACACCTCTCCTACATTAGAGCATTCTTCTCCCTTCAGCAGGGGACATTTCTTGTAGCCTGATTTAATAAACAAAAAAACTTGAAATGCACAAATCTCATTTCTCCATTATGACTTATTACTTTAGGTATACATATACAATTGTAGATGGGTAACAGTGAATAACAGGGATATTTTTCACCGAGGCGTTCTGACTGACATCAAATAGACAGCGAGAGTTGCCTATGATGTCACTCAGAACCCCAAGGTTATGGTCTCCAAAATCATCTGCCCCTGTTTTCAACTGCTATGCAGGGCAAAAGGTAATATGGAAGCCATACTTAACATGACCTCTCATCCCTGACCCAAATGTCAAAACAAAATACCTTAACTGCAGTCCTTAAGAGCCGCCCCCCCCGCCACCTTGCTTGCTTTCCTTCCCTCTTCTGCAGCTATGATTTCTGCTTTCAGTCAAATCAGACAAGCAGCTCTCCGCTGACAGTCTCTCTGAGAGCCCTGCTAAGAAATGGGGAAACAGATCCTTTATTCCAATGGAACGAGGGTATATAAGCCATTAATGCAACAGATGTTCCAAAGGAAATTTAAGAAATACAGAATAAGCAGGGGAGCCAAGTACAAAAGATCCTGCTGCCACAGTAACAATTATGAAAAATGATTACATTTTAATGATTGGATTACTCATATTCATCAGATGACAATTTCAAACAATGGTGAGGTGCTACATGTAAACGGTGCAGTGCAAGTGAAAATAAGTGACAAAAACATTTGTTCAAGAATATTTACAGTGGGCATAACACAAAGTTGTCTCAACCAACAGGACAACATTTAGATATGGAGGAACAGCAAATTCCATCAAATCAAAGATTTTTCTCAAAAATGTCCTAGGTCCCAAGGTCAATAAGTGGTTAAGACATCAGTCGATGTTTCAACCCCAAAAGGAATGATTTAACGAGGTCTTCCTCAGGACAGATGTAGCAGGCTGGCCAAACATGAAGTTATGTCTCACAAATGAGACCATAAAAGGGGTTGCCGCATATGAATATGAGGTTGCCGCATATGAATATAAAGAATATGAGTAATCCAATCATTAAAATTCAATATTTCTTCATATTTGTTATTGTGACAGTAGGATGTTTTGTAATTCGTTCCCGTTATTTATGAACTATTTCTTAAATAATTGGCTTTCGAACATCTGTTGTATAATTAGCTCAGAGAGCCCAGTCAGAATGGCCTAGGCCTTTGTGATGTAGCAACTGTAACGTGTTTTGCTGTCAACTGTTGTTGCGTTATCGGATTTAGAATCTGGTATAAACATTTGAGGCTTCCTATGGGAGTCATGCATAACAATAGCATAACAATGTTGCTGATGCTTTAAATCATTTGTGAATGGTGTGGGGCAAACCAAAAATGGGCCAATCCAGTACACGAAAACAATTTAGGATAGATCAATGTTGATGGTGTTGCTATTTTAAGAGTGTTTAACCCATACTTGGATTTAACAATCTGATGCATTTTTTGGTTGCAGGCTTTAATAGGCTGTACTGTGGATATTGAAACTCTAGATGAACGGCTACTCAACATCCCCATCAACGACATTGTTCAGTAAGTAGTCATTGTTAAAACTCACAAAAACGAGTGAACTTCACATCCTTTACTCTATAAACTGTTCTATGCCAGCATAACAAACAATTAATGTATACATTGAGTGTATGTAGTGCTGCATTTAGTAGTGTGTGTCAGAGCCCAATATACTGGAAAAGTCAGGACTCGCAGACAGTCCAGATGGTTTGTGACCACTACCACCCCACTGACAGCTTGTAGTAGGGAAGGCAATGTGAAAAAATTGCCAGATTGTAGGCACAGTTCTACTTTATACTCTTCTTGCTTATGTATGCCAATGAGCCATTTGTGCTTGTCTCTCATTGTCGCCAAAGTTGTCCCTCTTATGTACTCTCCGGGTTGGTAGAGTTGTTTGTGCCTTTGGAAAGGGCTGCGTTCATGGTGGCCATCTCAAGCAGTGGACGTGGGCCCTGTCGAGCACTCAGCTCTACTTCCAGTGCCGTCTTATGTATCACTCATTTGGTTCAAGAGGTCTCATAAATTCCAGTGTACCGTAGGTTTTACTCAAAAGGCTCATAGAATGTAAACCACTTTGGTTCAGTAGACAGAATGACGGGCACTCTCCTTCCACCCATTACGCCAGTCTTGATCAGGTGGAGCTTGAAGAAAACCTGCCCGAAGGGCTGGATCAGATACCTGTAAGCACAGGCTCAATCACCAGGGCCTCTGCTGAGTTCAAGTATGAGGTGCTCACTCCCTTTAAAGGACTCAAGCAGTGTGGTCGAAGGAGGATATTCAGTTTCATCTCAGCATCATAGAGATTAATATTATCGCTTAGCTCCGATGTTGTTGTCCTCACTGCATTTTGTACTAAACCAAGTAAAAAGACACTTTGGGGATATTTGCAACAAAAGGTTGGAGCCCGGTCTTCCTCCAAAATGGGTGACGCCATGCTCCGACATTTTTAAAGACGCAAGGATGCACCGTATTTGCCAAAATACGTCGCACCTCTGTGTTCCCCTAACGCTGTCGTTAATAAAGCTGTCTAGCGCCAGCGCAGGCACTCTTGCGCCATGTTGCAAGGGTGCTTGCGCTGCAGGGGCGATTGTTTATGTGCAGGAAGGGACACCTCTCTGCACATAAACAATCTTAAAAGGCGGTTTGCTCTTTCCATGGGTCCTGCAAAATGCAGCACACATGGAAAGAGCAAGAAATGAGGAGAAACTAATAATTTATCCTTGTATCGCCAGTTTGAGACCAGGTATTCCTTGGTCTGAGTTTTTGGTGCTACCCCAGCCTTGTAAATATGGGGCAGCGTCAAAAAGCAATGGGTGTTGCAGCGGAACACCCACTGCAACACCCATTCCATGCCCCTTTCAAGCTAAGTGATGCGTGAAAAGGGGCCTTATTTACAAGGTGACGTTAAGCTATGTTAAGTGGCTTAAAGCGGCTTTGTAAATAAAGAGAAGGGGATATTGCCACCAGAACATCGCTAAAGGTGATGTTCTGGTGGCGATAAAATATCCCCTTGTAAATATGCCCTCTTGTCGGATCATCTATACCTGATTTTCACAAACCTAAGGGCTTAGCCAAAGGTAGAACTCAACCTTTGTCAACATCCATCTGGGGGTGTCAAGAAGAATGAGGTATTCTAGCAAAGCTTGTTGCACTCTGGTCAACCTAAATAGGAGGTGACGTAGTAGATGACAAATTGTATCTTCAACACACGGGGGACTGAAAAAGATGAAATCTTCCCTCTCAACACAAATCCAAGCCATATGCCTTGGATGCAAAGGGTTCTGAGATTTGAAAGAGATGCAGCCCATCTTATATCTTATTACTATTATAAAAGGTAAGAAAGAGGTATTATTTACATAATATTATAATTCAATCTCAGGGTTTTATTCCTAGAGGGAATTTTACATGTGTTGAGTTACTATGACTACATTTACTTTTACACTTTTAAGTTACTTTACTGCTTGTAGCTATTCACCATTTGAGTAAAGTTACTCGAGACTTATATGTCTCTAACCACTGAAAAGAGGGGGGTGAAACAAAGCGTGTATACTGGTAGTAACTTTATAAGTGCAAATTTACTACTGGTATCTTTGACACATCGGCAGAGATTTCTGCCACTATGGCAGAAATCGCTGATCAAAAACAAGACAGCATTTAATGAATTCGTAACACAGAGAAAGCCTTCCTGGGTCTTTATAACAGAGACCTGGGGCTCGGTTTCATCTGGCCCTGATCTGGTCGAGGCTATCCCTGATGGCTATGCCCTGACTAGATTGGACCGCACTAGGTGCAGGGGCGGAGGACTGGGAATCAGGTGTAGGGATGGCTTTTCTTGTCGTATCGACCCCCTCTCACCCTCCACAGAGAATTATGAGGCAATGCAACGTACCATACAGTTAGATCCCTCTGCTTCCTTTGTTGGTATTCTTTGCTATAGGCCCCCTGGCCCAAGGATTAATTTTTGCCATAATCTATTTACATTATTAGAACCCTTTATTAGCAGGTCTAATCTTACTCTCCTCGGTGACTTCAACTTTTACTAGGAATCACTCGAGGATAAAAACACCAAAGCTCTTCTCGAGGGACTTACCTCTTGTGGGCTTAATCAACTTGTCGAAGGCCCCACTCACACTGCTGGACATACCTTAGATGGCGTCTTTTCAAATGACACCAGACTGACGATCGGAACTCCGATCCCTCTGTCCTGGTCCGACCATAGGGCAATTCCTCTTTTTCTCAATATGACTTCCCTTGGTCCCGATCATGCCAACAGGAAAGGTTGGGAGAACAGAAGAAACTATAATAATATATCTAATACTACACTCTCCCCCTTCTTGACTAACTTTCACCCCCTCTCTCTGCCTGATGTTAATGAAGCTGCCCTAGGCCTGTCGGCTGCTCTCTCGAACGCTGTGGACTTGCTAGCACCCCCTAAAAAGCATTATTCGGCTCGAAAACGTCCCTCGTCACCCTGGTTCTCGGAACATCTTAGATTATTATGGCAGAAATGTAGACAGAAGGAGAGAGCCTGGTATGCCTGTCCTGACCCTCAGGGGAAAAATCCACATAAGTTAGCCCTGAGAGAATATAAAAAGGCCATAGCTGTAGAAAAAAAGAACTATTTTAGCAAGATTACCACCTCACTGAAATCATCCAGAGAGCTTTTTAAAGTCATTGACACTCTATCAACACCTAAAGCTATCGAATCAGTGAACGAGTCCCAGGAGCTTTGCAACGACATTGCAAGCTTCTTCCAAACTAAAATTTCTGACATCTATGTCTCTTTAAAATCCCTTAATATTAAACTGGATGCCAATAGGGTACGTCTGTCCCCTTCCTCCTCCTTAGGGTACTTCTGTCCCCTTCCTCCTCCTTTCCACACAATGAAACCCCTGAATTGGGCCCCTCGCCTAATTTCTCTAAATTTCCACATCTGACACAGGACGATTTAAATCGCCTCCTTGATTCCATCAAGTCATGTTCGCCTCTTGATCCATGTCCTTTAAAGATCATGAAGTCCTGCAGAGAGACTGTTCTTCCTTTTCTCCTGCAGGTTATGAACATGGCTATAGATGAGGGGTCTTTCCCAACCCCCTGGAAATCAGCGGTTGTCAAGCCCCTTCTAAAGAAACCTTCGCTAAACCTGAAGTTTTAAAAAACTTCTGGCCAATGTCTCTTCTTCCAGCCCCGGCAAAGATACTCGAGGCCCATCTTAATTATCATCTTACTACCCACTTAGAGACGACGGGTCTTCTTGACATTTCCCAGCATGGGTTTCGTGCTGCCCATAGCACAGAGTCTGCCCTCACTGTCGTAGTTAACAACATCCGCTCCGAAGTGGACAGAGGGCAGACCGCATTATTGGTGCTACTTGATCTTACAGCAGCATTTGATACCCTATCCCCTTCAATCCTGGTGGACCGGCTGAAGGGGATAAGGGTAGGGGGAACTGCCTTGAGTCTCCTATCTTCTTTCCTCTCTCAGAGACAACAAAGGGTCCAGCTTGGTAGTTTCTTGTCCCCCTCCCAGGCCGTGCAATGTGGGGTCCCTCAGGGCTCCTCCCTGAGCCCTCTGTTATTTAACATCTATGTAACCCCACTTGCTGAGGTAATAAGATCTTTTGGGTATCAAATACTGTCTTATGCAGACGATACCCAAATTATAATTTCCACCACCTCACCGGCCAAAGAGGCTGCTTCCAAATTTCGAACCTTTATGGAGGCAGTCTCGGAATGGATGGTGCTTAACTACTTAAAGCTTAATGGGGAGAAGACGGAGGTCCTAGTCTTTGGAGGAAACCACGATATCTGGTCCGAAGACTGATGGCCCCCTTCTCTGGGAGATTGCCCTAAACCTTCCAACTTGGCCAGAAACCTTGGTGTCCTCATAGACTCAGCCCTCTCCTTTGACCTTCAGGTCAACAGAACAGTATCCACCTGCTGCAATACCATCTGCATGCTGAAAAAGATCGCCCCCTACCTGTCATTTGAAGCCTGCAAGCAGGCAACAGTCGCCCTGGTATTTTCCAGGCTCAACTACTGTAATGCGTTGTATGGGGGCATTAATAAAAAATCCCTCCATCGGCTTCAGATGGTCCAAAATTCTGCTGCTAGGATGGTCCTAAAGCTGCCCAGGCTTACATCCGCAACTCAGGCCAGGAAGGATCTCCATTGGCTTCCCATGCATGCCAGGATTTCCTGCAAGCTCATTTGTTTGACCCACAGGGCTGTGTTTGGCTCAGCCCCCGAAGGTATAAAAACTCTTGTTAGTCCTTACTCTCCTAAAAGATCCCTTTGTTCATCCTCACGAAATCTGCTCGTCGTCCCCAGATTCAAAAAGGTGAGATGGGGTGGCAGAGCCTTCTCTACTCTGGCTCCCAAACTGTGGAACAGTCTCCCCCACGAACTCTCCAACCAACCCTCTTTGGCCATTTTCCGGAAGCTTCTGAAGACTTGGCTTTTCTCTCAGGCTTATTATTAATTTTTTTCTGTATTAGTATAAATGTCTATGTGTGGACTGCGCCTTGATGCCCGCCGGGCTAAGTTCGCGCAATACAAATCAACTTTCATTCATTCATTCATTCATGTGACAATCACTCTATGGTAAAGTATAGGGCAATTAGTAAAGTATGTATTTGTCACAAATTAATATATATTCATTTCATATATTTAATGTAAGCATATAGCAAAATCTCTAAAAATGCTACAGAACCAGTAAACTTAATATTTAATCAAATATTTAATTAATTATAAATATATCCTAAATTAAATAGTTTAAAAAAAGTTTTATTAAAAACATATCAAGTTAATCATTAACATTTATGTATTTCATATTAGAAATCATGACAAGTTATAAATAGAAGTAATTTAGATGAATGTATTTATTAACAACATTAAGTTACCTTTATTTTATAATTTAAAAAGGTTTAAAAAATAAATATATTATAATAGGGACAGTGTGCGTGGGTGAAGTAGACATCTCTCTCTATCGTATTGTGTAAGTGACTTTGCAAATGCTGCATAGCACAACTAGATCATGGAAATAAACAAACGATTTTAATTAGCAATATAAATTGGCAAGACAGAAATCTCAATTAAACATTTTAAAGGGACATGGGATTCGAGAGAATTGAGAAGTACATAACAATTAAAATCGAAGAAAGAGGTGTTTGTCTGTGCAGAAAGTCTTAAACATAAATCTCTAGGTAATTACTCTACATTTCAATAAAAGCTGGATTGTCATCTGACAAACTATAGGTTTCCCTTTTAAATGATGCCCGTGGCGTTAAGTTGTCTAACCAGTCTTCTGTTTTCAGCTTGAGATCATTTTTTCAATTCTTCAACACAATGAGCTTAATCAAAACAAAGCTTTTTGAAATCCATAGAGTAATTTCTTCATTTTTATAAAGAATAAAGCATGTACAATTAACAACTCCAACATTAATGCTGCAGGCCACTGTCTACTCTGTAACATCTATGGGTGTTCCCACATAATGTTCAGGGCGAGGAAATTCAAATTCTAAATCGCAAAAAGTGTCATAGATGAAGGCAATTGATCTTCATACTGTGACATAAAATAAATCCAAAGATGGGATGGGTTCTGATGAAATCGTGATTGTTAGCATGAGGGCTGCAGTAAATCCTAAAGGAGGCGATTTGTCAAAAAGAAGTCCTCAGTGGAAAACAGCGAGTTTGGCAGTTCCAGGACTTGAGTCCAGCGATGCTGCTCAATAAAGACACCTTCTGTCCTACCAAAGTGACTTCGTTCTGAAGAGCTTCAGGGCTGGGATCAGCTTTTCCACTAAGTTGAATTATGTCCACCAGGACTTGAAGGATGTGTTTTTTCGAAGAGGAGACAGGTTGGACTTTCAGAGAGGGTCTGAACAGGACAAAGCTCAAAAATGTTCTTATTACCTGCCATTGCAGTGGTTTTGATTGCTTTGTACGACTTGGAAAAATGGTCTTTATGCTCCTGAGCAAAGTTGCAAGTCCTCTTGGGAGAGAGGAGCTGGCATTTGGGTTTTGTGGAGCATGAGTCAGTGCTGGAAATCTTGTAAGGGGTGGTTTCTTGTTTCTTGCTTTGCTTTCCTGCCTTGCCTCCTTTTCCCCTGTTGGCCTGCCAGGACTAAATGGTTTTTCTATTTTTTATATACCGTATTGTTTCCTTACTGTCTAGAGGAATGTTTAATCACTTATGTATGTCTGTAGGTAGCATTTATGGCACGTCTTCAGGCTGCTGTTTCATTACTTCATATTCATCTGTCAATTTTATTCGTGATTTATACCATAAAAGGTGTATATTAACATAACACTTAAGCTCCACGTTCGCAAACATATATCCCTAGCACTGGCACGACAATTCAATGGTAATAAATGCACTTTTGGAGAAAATGACGTATGCAGGTGCCACTTAATAATTTACCTACAATAATATTTTCCTGCACTTGTGCTGCCCATCACCCTCCTATTTTGCTTTATAATTTCAGCTCAGAATCCACCTTTTCCCGTAAGCAAATAAAAATGTCAACAAATAGGATTTTTTTCGGCAAACAACTTTAGTGAACAGACTGTATGACTTCTTCAGGATAAATATGTTCGTTTCAATCATTAATTTAGTAGCACAAACAATCTTTGCTATTCATAGTGTGAAAGGCTCTGATGCTTTTCATTTTTTTAATTTGTTTCCCCAGTTCTCTGTAACATGCTTACAAGTACAAACTAGTTTGCTTTTTGGTCAAACTCGCTTCCCCCTCTCCATTCAAAATTATGAGCAGGGATCAGCTCGCCCGTGGATGCTCAACATGATTCATTATGATGAAAAAAAGGTGTCCTGTTGACTAGATTTGAAGTTTATGAGATGGGAACTGACAATGCCTTCATAGTTTGGAATAGAGGTTCTTCAATTTGGAACTCCTTTCTACATTCTGAGCTAAACAATATCTTACCCATGTTCTTAAACACCATGCACTCATCCCCATGCCCCTAAGAGAGGCTTATTTACAAGTCCCTTGCGCCGCCAATGTGTCACTTTTTCTTAAATAAAAAGTGACGCACTGGTGGCACAACAGGCTTGTAAATGAGCCGGAGAGTTCGGCAGCACCTTGGGGCATATTTACAAGCCCCTAACGCCACTCGAGCGTCACTTTTTCTGCTGCTCTGGTGGTGTTGCTCCATACCTCATATTTACAAGGTGGCATTAAGCCAATTAACGTGGCTTAACGCCACCTTGCAAATATGCCCCTTTCCGCAGCAGTCCACTGCAGCAAAGGGGCAGGCAATGTGTGTTGCAGTGGGTGTTCCACCGCAACACCCATTGCTTTTTGATGCTGCCCCATATTTACAGGGATGGGGCAGTGCTAAAAACTAAGGCCAGGTAAAACCTGGCCTTAGGATGGCGATAGGAGGAGAAAATTAATTTTGCCTCTTATTTTGCTATTTTCATGCATACTGCAGCACACAAGGAAGCAGCAAATCGCCTGTAAAGATAGTTTATGTGCAGAAAGGTGTCCCTTCCTGCAAATAAACAATCACCCCTGCAGCACAGGCACCCTTGCAGCATGGCGCGAGGGTGCGTGCACTGGAGCTAGGCAGCTTTTTTAGCACCAGTGCTAGGGGAAACGCAGGGGTACTCCATATTTTTGTAAATACGGCGCATCCCTGCATTTTGAAAATGTCAGAGCGCAGCGTTACCAAATTTAGCATTACACTGTGCTCTGATAATTTTCTTGTACATATCCCCAATGTCTGTAAACACTATACACTCCAACATCATATTCGACAACAACATTCTCTTCAATGGCAACTTTCCAACATCCTTATCAACCATACATACACTCCCAACACCACATGCTAAAACACTGTACTCTCCAACACCATAAGGCAGAATTACCACACTCTACAATGCTGTTACCTACAACAGCAGACACTCCAACATCTAGAACACCATCCTCTCCAGCACCAGACTCTTCAACACCATTTGTATCAGGAATATGGAGCATCTCCTTGAATTGTAATGTATGTTGTTATCTTTCAGCCCGACATACAGCAAAGTGGTGCCAGGGGAAGGCATGCCTCTTTCCAAGGACCCCAACCAGAGGGGAAACCTCATCATCAAGTTTGACATTCAGTTCCCTGAGAAGCTGACCCCAGAGAAGAAGCAGCTGATACAACACGCCCTCCTGATGTGAGGGCAGCTGAACCCAGGACATGGGAGTCCCTCATTAAAATTCAAACATCCTCTGGACTACATAATTGCAACTGTCATGTCACATGACTTTCTACTGTTAATATTACGATTCATTTTTACTTTGAAAACAGGATTTTATATTTATACATTGTAAATGGTATAAGCCATATTCTAATATGGGTGTCCGCTCACAATAAAAGGCTTATCTCTTCCTCAATTCATTGTTTGTATTTCGCATTACGTTAAAATAGGAATTCTTGTCATTCATATAGTAACTGATGTATAGGCAAAGAAACATACAGTGGAGTACTTTTTGTATGGTTATTCCTGCACTCCTTTTCCAGGTTAAGTAAGTAAGTATTGGATTTGTAGAGCGCGAACTTAGCTCAAGGGCGTCAAGGCGCTTTTGCAGACTGAGGGGGATGTGGACCAAATAGCATACTCATACTGAAATCTGTGAAAAGAGCCAGGTTTTTAAGGTTTTACGGAGGAGAGAATGAGACACCTGACTAGAAAGCTCTTCGGGGAGGGAATTCCACAGCCTGGCCGCAACCGTGGAAAAGGCTCTGCCTCCCCACCTTGCCTTCTTAAACCTCGGTAATATTAACAGGTTTTTATCTGAGGACCGGAGCAGTCTTCTAGGAACATACCGCTGGAACATTGCCTTGATTCACTCTGGGCCTAAGCCATAATAGGCATCATGGGTCAGGCACAGTGTTTTAAAAAGGATCCTATGGTCCAAAGGGAACCAATGCAATGACCTGATGGAGGCTGTGACTCAATGGAATTTTGGAAGATTCAGCACCAGCCTAGCCGCAGCGTTTTGCACCAGCTGCAAACGTCACACTAGGCCTTCATTAATGCCCAAATAAAGGGCATTACAGTAGTCCAATCTGGACGTTACCAAGGCAGTAACAGCCTGCTTGCGTGCTTCAAAGGAGAGAAAATGGGCAATTTGTCTAAGGATCCTAATGATCCCAAAACAAGTGGATACTGTCCTGCTGACCTGAAGATTAGGGAAAAGTGAGTTATCAACAATCACCCCTAGATTCTTTCCGTGTACACCAAGAATGTCTGGCCACCAGTCAGCGGACCAGATCTCTAATTTACTGCCAAAAATCAGGACCTCAGTCTTTTCTCCGTTTAGTTTCATAAAGTTTTCCACCATCCAGGAGGAGACTGCCTGCATACAATTCCTGAAATTAAGGGCAGAGTCCCTAATGTTATAAGTAATGGAAACCATCATTTGGGTGTCGTCTACATAAGACAGCACCTCTAACCCAAAGGATCTCACAACCTTAGCCAGTGGGGCAACATAGATGTTAAAAAGTGTTGGACTCACGGAGGAGCCCTGAGGAACACCACATCAGAGGCCGAATAGAATTGGCCAAATTTCACAGTCTGTGCCCTTTCACTGAGAAAGGCGAGACGCCGATCCCTATCTCCCTGAGGCATTCAGCCATCCTCACGGGAGACAGGGTATCAAAGGGAGCGGTAAGGTCAAGTAGAACAAGCAGAGTGGTATGCCCAGCATCCACTTGAGTACGATAGTGTTAAAAACATTGGTTAATGTTGTTTCCGTACTATGGTGACTCCTAAATCCGTGTTGTGAGACATCAAGTAATAGGTGATCCTTTAGGTAAGTACTGAGATGGGAGTATAGGTAGGTCTCCATAATCTTCGCTGGAACCGGCAGTAAGGAGATCGGTCGATAGTTCTTCAATTCTCCCAGATCCAGAGAGGGCTTCTTTAAAAGTGGCTTCACCACTGCCGTCAGGTAATGTAGTAGGTTTGGGAGAAAGCTACCACTGGGAACACTACTAGATGGATTTCTGCAGCCAGTTGGAATGTATTCTTTTTTTATGACTCTAGTATCTTTTCCAGACTCTTGTGCAAGTTTGGGTGGAGCTGTAGCACTTTATAAGTAATGTGGGACTGAATTGAAGGCAGCGCTGGGGATTGGATGGAATTGGATTGAATGGATAGTCATGAATGGATGGGATGACCCATTCAGCTTCCACAAAAGCTTTTAAAAACTGGTTGTAACAAAGCACTATCTCTGTACTTGACACAGGAAACATAAAACCACTCGACTCACTGTTAATAAAGGGGACGTTATGCCTAGTGAATGATCAATATAATTGGCGTGTCAGGTTATCTGAAGCCTATTAAAGTGCAGTGCTTGATTATGTGGCTCTCTTCTGCAAGACTAAAGGAAATAGACTCAAGAGCAACTTGGCTCATGGTCCCTTAGCAGAAAGATAAGCAGCAACCTCTCATGGCCTTTTAGAAAAGGGTAAATATATCCTCCATCACAGGATGGGGGGATGCCAAAACATATTTTCAAAGATAGTATTTTCATTTTGAAAAATTATGATCTTGTATAGAAAACATGATTATAGGTGGCTATATTTTGAAGTCATTTACAATCACATTTTTGCAGTATAATACATTTTGCTTAACACGTTTTGCCTGAGTCTCCCTGTCACCCATTCCTCACTTATAGCTACCTTCAGATTCTTCAACTCTCGATTCGCACCAGATGCTAGATTAGATCTATAAGCGCTGAAATAGCTCTCAGGCGCCAGAAGGTGGCCACATGGTTCCTACTTGACTGCTGCCTCCTCTAGATATGACTTAATAGAGCCATGAACAACACCACTGAGGGCTCTGGCTTCAGTTGCTTGTTTCCTGTGCCCATCGACATTGATCCTGAGTTTCAATGGAGTTTTATTCAAAACTTTTTTTGCTTGTAGGGAATATGCCACCTCTGCAGTGGCGGGTGCCTCAAAATGGGAGGGATGAAGCGGAAGGGGGGTGAAAAATAAATAAAATAAACTTGTCTCCGCCGCACGCCTCTCCTCCGTTCTCACTCAGCACTGGTAGCACCAGAAGCACCCAGGCTCCCAGACTCTCCCAGCCAATCATGACGCTGCATCAGCAGCATCATGATTGGTCTGAGCGGCCTGTTTGGCCGCTCAGGCACTGCCTCGGAGCCTGGGCATGTTCTCTACCGGGACAGGTGGAGAGAATGCTAAATACGCATGGCGGTTCGGCCAGCCCTAGAGGGCTGGACAAACCTTCATGCGCACTTAGGGAGTGCAAACCACCACTCACTCTGCTCTGGCGAGCTCAGCCCGCCCTGCCCGACCTGGCTCAGAGTCCAGCACAAAAAATAAAATGATCATAACGTCTTGATATTATCATTTTTTTTCTTCATTTTTTGCACTGCTCGAACAGTAGCGGGGCAACACTCCTCCGCCTTAGCGGAGGAGCCGCTACTGCACCTCTGATAGGATCAGGTTCTCAGCAGGACCTCCATGGCTCAATCGGAAGTCTATTTTGGACTCCCAGGGCCCACGCTTTTAGATCCTTGAGCCTGTAACGAGGCAGTACCTTCTGGGCAGCCACGCTCGCTACATGAATGCTGGGGACCGGCCCCTCAAGATTTATGGCACTTTGTTATGCCGTTCTAACAGTTATTTTCTTAATTGTTCTAGATTTTTGTTCCCTCATTTGAACGGGGTTTCATGTTCCTTTCTGGGTCTTTACAACCTGAAGTCTGTTCTTGCTCAAGTTGTGTTTACAATGTGGCCCTCTGTGTAGGCTCTTATTCTGGAGCTTGAAGACTGTATGGTGGGAAACATCCTATACAACAAATTTCTAACAGCGACTTACTTTTATAACGAAGTCTTAACAAAGAACCACAACACTTCAATGAAGTCCGGAACACTGAAGTCTTGAACCACGATGTCCGAATCCATGCTGACGTCTTGTTTGTATCCGGAAAGAATGTTAGGCACGTCACTTCTTTCCGCCCCCACCAAACCCAATCTGCACTTTGATTCGCCAGTGTTGGAGTATAACGTCACTATTCTCCGCCCCCAACTCTTCTGAATTGAACAGTATAGTAACTGGAAATGCCTCACATTATTTGGATATGGCGCTTTTTTAGGGCTCGGCCTACGTCAACCCTGCGTCAGCAGGGGAGGCGGAGCTTCGAGCTCTTATGTTATAAAAAAAAAAAGTTTCTTTAGGGGTCCGGGCTGCAACATTCTTTAGTGCGCGCGCGTTGTTTATGTCATCTGCCTAGTGATTCGTCTTTGCTGTGCTGTCTATTTAGTATCCTTGACGTGATAGGCTATATTTACTTTTCGTCCGCCATTTTTTTCATTTTCATGGCATTTTCTGTGTGGTTACGCGCACAAGCGACTTATTAATCTTAATTACGAGCTGTCAGAGTGCCCGTGTAATGCAATCCAGATGGTCTGAGCGGTGCAAGTGCTTCCAGACTAGGAGCAGGGTAGATCCGCGAAGATGAGAAACACTGAGCGCGAGACGGGCGCGAGAGGTGCACCCCGGGCCGTCTCAGCAGGAGGCTTTCACAGGAGCGTGTTTTTGTGCGACGGGTTCGATTCCCCGCCTGGCACACCACAGCTCCTCGCGCCCCATGCGTGCACGCAACGTTGCACATCCTAATTAGCAGCGCTTGTGAGCAGAGCTCGCTCGCGTCCCAAGAAACTCGAAAGTCATCACTTTGGGATTTGGGATTTCCTGGCACGAAGCAAATTGCCACCGATGGATGCTGGGGGTTGCCAGCACCAAGGGGCCCTTTGTGCGCGGTAAGCAGCTCTCTGGTCTGCATGAATGGGCTCAGCCGAGCATGGCGCTGGCAGAACACCCCGGTGGTCGTCTCGTGGAGATAGGACCCGCAGGTGAAGGTGTTTTGGAGATTTACACATTTCACAGAGAAATGATTTACTTGTTGGTATTCTGCCCGTGTAGTTAGGAAATCGGTGCTTTCGCCATTGTGTCTCAGAAAGAGGGCCGCTCTTGAACTTTTGAACTCCTGATTCACAATTTCGTCGGGAACCTGATTGATTCCGAAGTGATTGCACATCTGAAACCTCAATTTCAGCTGTGTGTGAAATAGTTTCCCACCGTTTTCACCCCAACACAGTGGGTCCCTGAAAGCATCCCATTTTAAAAATAGATTTTCTCAGATTGACAGGGAACAAAGAGGTTCCTGGGATTTTGCCTTGCGTGGGTCAAGTCAAGACATTGTGTTGGAAAGCGCTGTTACTCGGTACCACACAACAATGTGAGTGCAGAGTGAGTGTGCAGAGTAGTGAGTAGTGAGTGCAGAGTGAGTGTGCAGAGTAGTGAGTAGTGAGTGCAGAGTGAGTGTGCAGAGTAGTGGATAGTGAGTGCAGAGTAGTGAGTGCAGAGTAGTGAGTAGTGAGTGCAGAGTAGTGAGTAGAGTAGAGAGTAGAATAGTGAGTAGTGAGTGCAGAGTAGTGAGTAGAGTAGTGAGGTGAGTAGTGAGTAGTGAGTGCAGAGTAGTGAGTTGAGTAGTGAGTAGAGTAGTGAGTTGAGTAGTGAGTTGAGTAGTGAGGTGAGTAGAGTAGTGAGTAAAGTAGTGAGTGCAGAGTAGTGAGTAGTGAGTAGAGTAGTGAGTAGAGTAGTGAGTAGAAAGTAGTGAGTAGAGTAGTGAGTAGAGTAGTGAGTGGAGAGTAGTGAGTAGTGAGTAGAGTAGTGAGTAGTGAGTGCAGAGTAGGGAGTAGTGAGTAGAGAGTAGTGAGTAGTGAGTAGAGTAGTGAGTGAGTAGTGAGTAGAGTAGTGAGTAGTGAGTAGGGTAGTGAGTAGAAAGTAGTGAGTAGAGTAGTGAGTGGAGTAGTGAGTAGAGTAGTGAGTAGTGAGTGCAGAGTAGTGAGTGCAGAGTAGTGAGTGCAGAGTAGTGAGTGCAGAGTAGTGAGTGCAGAGTAGTGAGTAGAGTAGTGAGTAGAGTAGTGAGTAGAGTAGTGAGTAGAGTAGTGAGTAGAGTAGTGAGTAGAGTAGTGAGTAGTGAGTAGAGTAGTGAGTAGTGAGTAGAGTAGTGAGGTGAGTAGAGTAGTGAGTGGAGAGTAGTGAGTAGTGAGTAGAGTAGTGAGTAGTGAGCAGAATAGTGAGTAGTGAGTGCAGAGTAGTGAGTAGAGTAGTGAGTAGAGTAGTGAGTAGTGAGTAGAGTAGTGAGGTGAGTAGTGAGTAGTGAGTGCAGAGTAGTGAGTAGTGAGTAGTGAGTAGAGTAGTGAGGTGAATAGAGTAGTGAGGTGATTAGAGTAGTGAGTAAAGTAGTGAGTGCAGAGTAGTGAGTAGTGAGTAGAGTAGTGAGTAGAGTAGTGAGTAGAAAGTAGTGAGTAGAGTAGTGAGTGGAGAGTAGTGAGTAGAGTAGTGAGTAGTGAGCAGAGTAGTGAGTGTAGAGTAGTGAGTAGTGAGTGCAGAGTAGTGAGTAGAGTAGTGAGTAGAGTAGTGAGTAGTGAGTAGAGTGGTGAGTAGAGTAGTAAGTAGAGTAGTGAGTAAAGTAGTGAGTAGTGAGTGCAGAGTAGTGAGTAGTGAGTAGAGTAGTGAGTAGTGAGTAGAGTAGTGAGTAGTGAGTGCAGAGTAGTGAGTAGAGTAGTGAGTAGAGTAGTGAGTAGAGTAGTGAGGTGAGTAGTGAGTGCAGAGTAGTGAGTAGAGTAGTGAGTAGTGAGTAGAGTAGTGAGTAGAATAGTGAGGTGAGTAGAGAGTAAAGTTGTGAGTGCAGAGTAGTGAGTAAAGTAGTGAGTGCATAGTAGTGAGTAGAGAAGTGAGTAGTGAGTAGTGAGTAGAGAAGTGAGTAGTGAGTAGTGAGTAGTGAGTAGAGTAGCGAGTAAACAATTAGTGAGTAGAGTAGTGAGTAGTGAGTGCAGAGTAGTCAGTAGTGAGTAGCGAGTAGAGTAGTGAGTGCAGAGTAGTGAGTAGAGTAGTGAGTAGTGAGTGCAGAGTAGTGAGTAGAGTAGTGAGTAGAGTAGTGAGTAGAGTAGTGAGTAGAGTAGTGAGTAAAGTAGTGAGGAGTGAGTGCAGAGTAGTGAGTAGTGAGTAGAGTAGTGAGTAGTGAGTAGAGTAGTGAGTAGTGAGTGCAGAGTAGTGAGTAGTGAGTAGAGTAGTGAGTAGAGTAGTGAGGTAAGTAGAGTAGTGAGTAAAGTAGTGAGTGCAGAGTAGTGAGTAGAGAAGTGAGTAGTGAGTTGAGTAGTGAGTAGTGAGTGCAGAGTAGTGAGTGCAGAGTAGTGAGTAGTGAGTGAGTAGTGAGTGCAGATTAGTGAGTAGTGAGTAGAGTAGTGAGTAGTGAGTAGAGTAGTGAGTGCAGAGTAGTGAGTAGTAAGTGCAGAGTAGTGAGTAGTGAGTAGAGTAGTGAGTAGAGTAGTGAGTAGTGAGTGCAGAGTAGTGAGTGCAGAGTAGTGAGTGCAGAGTTGTGAGTGCAGAGTAGTGAGTAGTGAGTGCAGAGTAGTGAATAGAGTAGTGAGTGCAGATTAGTGAGTGCAGAGTAGTGAGTAATGAGTAGAGTAGTGAGTGCAGAGTAGTGAGTAGTGAGTGCAGATTAGTGAGTAGAGTAGTGAGTAGTGAGTGGAGAGTAGTGAGTAGTGAGTAGAGTAGTGAGTAAAGTAGTGAGTGCAGAGTAGTGAGTAGAGAAGTGAGTAGTGAGTAGTGAGTAGAGTAGTGAGTAGTGAGTGCAGAGTAGTGAGTAGAGTAGCGAGTAGTGAGTAGAGTAGTGAGTGGTGAGTGCAGAGTAGTGAGTAGAGTAGTGAGTAGAGTAGTGAGGTGAGTAGCGACTGCAGAGTAGTGAGTAGAGTAGTGAGTAGAGTAGTGAGGTGAGTAGAGTAGAGTAGTGAGTAAAGTAGTGAATGCAGAGTAGTGCGTAGAGAAGTGAGTAGTGAGTAGAGTAGTGAGTAGAGTAGTGAGTAGAGTAGTGAGTAGAGTAGTGAGGTGAGTAGTGAGTAGTGAGTGCAGAGTAGTGAGTAGAGTAGTGAGTAGAGTGGTGAGTAGAGTAGAGTAGAGAGTAAAGTAGTGAGTGCAGAGTAGTGAGTAGTGAGTAGTGAGTAGAGTAGTGAGTAGAAAGTAGTGAGTAGTGAGTGCAGAGTAGTGAGTAGTGAGAAGAGTAGTGAGAAGTGAGTGCAGAGTAGTGAGTAGAGTAGTGAGTAGAGTAGTGAGTAGTGAGTGCAGAGTAGTGAGTAGAGTAGTGAGTAGAGTAGTGAGTAGTGAGTGCAGAGTAGTGAGTAGTGAGTAGAGTAGCGAGTAGAGTAGTGAGTAGAGTAGTGAGTAGTGAGTGCAGAGTAGTGAGTAGAGTAGTGAGTAGTGAGTGCAGAGTAGTGAGTAGTGAGTAGAGTACTGAGTAGTGAGTGCAGAGTAGTGAGTAGTGAGTAGAGTAGTGAGTAGAGTAGAGTAGTTAGTAGTGAGTGCAGAGTAGTGAGTAGAGTAGTGAGTAGAGTAGTGAGTAGTGAGTGAGTAGTGAGTAGAGTAGTGAGTAGAGTAGTGAGTAGAGTAGTGAGTGCAGAGTAGTGAGTAGAGTAGTGAGTAGAGTAGTGAGTAGAGTAGTGAGTAGTGAGTAGAGTAGAGTAGTGAGTGCAGAGTAGTGAGTAGAGTAGTGAGTAGAGTAGTGAGTAGTGAGTGCAGAGTAGTGAGTAGAGTAGTGAGTAGAGTAGTGAGTAGTAAGTGCAGAGTAGTGAGTAGAGTAGTGAGTAGTGAGTGCAGAGTAGTGAGTGCAGAGTAGTGAGTAGAGCAGTGAGTAGAGTAGAGTAGTGAGTAGGACATCACAGGCAGCAGCTGTGCAAGCTTCCTACACTCACAAGGAGACCACAGGCAGCTGAGGTGCAATCTTCTCCCACTCACAAGAACGACATCACAGGCAGCAGCAGTGCAAGCTTCTTACACTCACAAGGAGACCACAGGCAGCAGAGGTGCAAGCTTCTCACACTCACAAGAAGGACATCACAGGCAGTAACGGTGCAATATTCTCACACTCACAAGGAGATCACTGGCAGTACACACCACATGAACACACTCCATAACACATAGCAACAATACATTGGCATTTACAATGCCATTAGCTCAAACTCAAATAAATCCGAGCCCGATTGCATTTCTAATGCTTGTTTTGTATAATAATTATTTTTCAACATCCATGGATTTTAAAAGGCATTGCTTCAAACATTTTGGCGGATTGAAAAAAAGAGTGTTTGGATGCAGCATTTTTCAAGTTTGGTAGCAAGACATGGGAATAGCGTCTTTTGGAATTAACTGGCAATATCAGGTAGGTCATTTATATGTTAAAATGTAATCAAAATCTTAAAAAAAAAAACGAGTCAAAAGTCCTTGATTGTGTAAGCGCAGAGGTTTACAGCTTGATGTGTTTATTTTCGTCTCTTGTTAGGTGATTAAGCAGATAAGCAAAGCATTTCAACTCACTCTTCTTCATTGTGCTCGTTGTTGGACACAGCTCTTTACATATTTATTCGAAACAATATACTGGCATTAATTGGTAATGGGTAATTTTTTTTTAACTCTTTTTTATTGATAAATCGCATAGAAGACACAGCACTCCGTACCCCGGAGGGGCTGCAGCAAGTACAGTACATTATAATCAGCGATTCATTTAACGTTAGAAAACATGCCCTCCAACCCCCCACCCCCTTCCCCAACCCCCCTAACCCCTCCCTCCCCCTCCCCCTCCCAACCCTTGTACAGTGTCTCTCCGATACCGCATAGATTAGTCATATATAAAACAGTGTGTACATCCTCGCCCCCATGTACCCATCACACCTGCCCCTCCACGTCCCCCGTCGGCGCTGGAGGTTCCAGCCACAGGCCCTTGTATTTCGCCCACCTTTTCCATATTTTATAGTGTTTTTTGAGACAGCCTCTGGCTTTGAACACCGGTCGTTCCAATCCCATGCAAAAGTCAAGTCCTTTTTTCCACCCAACCACTGTGGGAGCTCTGGGGTCCTTCCATGCCTGAGCCACATCCCTCTTTGCTACCGTAAGGCCCAGTAGGAGTAGGTGCCTTTTGTAGATGTTACCTCCCACCCCTTCAGAACATGAAGTAGGCCCAATTTCGGGGTGCGAGGGAGGTCCCACCCCAGCGCCTCCGACAGACAGTTCCACACCCCAGTCCAAAATCTCACCAGGCCACCACAGCCCCACACTGCATGTAGGAAATCGCCCATGTCGTGGCCACATCTCAGACACGCTGGAGACTCAATCTAGCCTGCCTTCCACAATCTCTCTCTAGTATAGTAGGCACGTTGCAAGTACTTAAACTGTATTAGGCGCAAGCACACGGCGATCGCAACTCCCCTGGGGGATTCAAGAGCTTCTCGCCAATCCTCTTCCTCCAACTCCCCAACATCTCTCACCCAGTGATCCTGTAGCGTCCGTAGATCAGAAGAACATTGTGTGACTAGTGTCTGGTATATACAGGATATTTTCTTCTCCCCCAGGTCCCCCATGAACACCTTCGCTTCTATCGGGCTAAATTCGGGCAAGGTATTTAATCCCTCCAGTATGGGTGTAAGGGCATGCCGTAACTGTAGATATCTAAAGAACTGTGTGCGGGGCATACTGAATTCTTCGCTAAGTTCTTGAAAGGCCTAATGCAGAAATTCCTATTGAGTCCCAACCTCTGAAGCCCTGTAACGACGCCAGAGTCGGCAACTGCCCATTGTGCCAGAGCGGGTCTCCCTCGTCAGTTTCCCCCACCATCCCATACGACGCAATGACTGGCGACCGGAGCTGAAAGACCACCTGGGTTGCTCTAGGAGCCCCTTTCTCAATCTTGCTGAGTACAAAATAGTGTGCAATGTGTCCGGGTCCATCAGGGTGTATGCTGGGTCTCCCCTGTCACTGTACCACCAGTCATTCAAGACTACGAGATGGGATGCTTGGTAATATGACAATATATCTGACATCGCTAATCCCCCACAATATGTGGACAAAAAGCAGGTACGTAGGGCCACTCGCGTCGCTCCCCCCGGCCCATAAAAATTGGCCTAGAGCACAGTTAACTTGTCGGAACCATTGCGATGGGATCGAGTATGGGTGATTCTGTAGTTGGTATAACATGCAGGGGAGGGCGACCATCTTAAATATAGCTGACCTGCCGTAGAGATTGAGGTGCATACGGGACCAGCACTTCTTCTCCTGCTGTACTTTATCCCACACCGGGACGATATTACGTTCCCAAGCAGTTGCCGGCGAGACCGTCAAGAACACCCCCAGGTATTTGAGACCCCCAGCCGCTATCTGTAGTGTCGATGCCCATGTCTCAATCCCAGAGAGGTCACCCAGCATCCAAAGCGTGGACTTCTGTGGGTTTAGTTACAGTCCTGATACTTCTCCAAAAATTCTCATTATGTCTAGGACCCGCGGCCCGGACCGATTCACATTTGTAAGGAAGAACAGGACATCGTCAGCATATAATGCGATTCTGTCCAGAGGTCCTGCCTCCCATTCAAACCCCGCAGCTGTGCATCTATCCGGACCCATGCCGCCAATGGCTCCATAGCAAGAGCGAACAGGTATGGCGAGAGGGGGCACCCCTGTCGGGTGCCCCGCCCTATTGGGAAGGCCGCTGATGTCTCTCCTGCCACCCTCACTGAGGCTGTCAGGTCGGTGTATAGCAGCCGAATATAGGACATAAAATGTGGCCCTAGATTGAGACGTGGAAGGAGCGCGAACAGATAGGCCCAACTCAGGGAGTCAAAGGCCTTGTCAATATCTGCCAGTAGCAGCGCCGCCTGATCCCCGGTCCTGCTCATCACCTCCACTGCCACATGTGTGCGTCTAATGTTGTGCCTCGTCGCTCTTTGGGGCATAAATCCGGCCTGGTCTGGGTGGATCAGGTCCGTGATGTATGGGAGTAGTCGATTTGCGAGCGCCTTGGCCAATATTTTGGCCTCAATGTTTAAGAGGGAGATCAGTCGATAGGACTCGTGTCGGTCCGGGGGCCGTCCAGGTTTGCAGAACACCACAATTTCCGCATGCCTCCAGTCTGCTGGCAGAAGGCCACATTTCTCGCCGCCTTCAGGGCAGCCTTGTAATGAAGCCCTAGCTGGAGGTGATATCGTTTGAAGAACTCACGTGGAAACCCATTAGGCCCCGGGGCCTTTCCGGGATTAAGCTCCCCTAGGGCTGTGCCCAGTTCCTTAGCCGACAGCGGGGCCTCGAGACGCTCTCGTATGTCATCTGGGAGCGCGCAGGGTGGAAGCTCAGTTATGAATTTGGCGACGTCCAGCGCCGGAAGGGAATCCTGCGGAGCATATTGGGCCGCGAGGTAGCGAGCGAAGCTATCCGCCAGTTCCCTCGGGCCTGAAATGGAGGCCCCGGTGTCATCCCTAAGACCCGGCAATACTTGCGCCTGAAACGTGTTCTGGCAGAGCCTATGAAGCATTGTACTGGACTTGTCGCCCCACTGATATATTCTACTCCTTGTTGCCAGCCAGACTTGCCGAGCCTCGTCCAACAGTTGGGACGCATATGATTGCTGCGCCAAAAGTAGCTGCCCTACTCCCTCCTGGTGACTCGCAGCCCCGCATTGAGTCTCCAACAGCTCCACTGTCGCTGCTGCCTTCACTAGCTCCTCTTTCCGTTTCCGGCGCGCTGCTGCACACCAGGCTATATCCACCCCACGAAGTGTGGGCTTCAGGGCCTCCCAAACCGTCCTTACGTCAGACACGGTGCCTAAATTCTCCTCCCAGTAGCGAGCAATAGCCACCTCCATATGATGCTGGTAGGCTTCCTGCTGTAAGTTCCAAGCGGAGAGGCGCCATCGAAATGGCTGTCTCCCCTTGTCTAAGGTGACTTCTATCACAACTGGAGAATGATACGACAGTCCACGCGGCAGGATGGAAGTCGAGGTAACCCTCTTCACACCGGTAGTAGGGACAAAAATATAATCAAGTCTTGAAAGCGAGTTGTGAACTGCTGAGACATAGGAATACTCTCGTTCATGGGTGTGGAGGTAGCGCCATATGTCCACCCAGGCCATGCCCTGTACCATGTCACTCAGTTTGGTGGGAGTATCTGCAATGGGGTCGCCCCTAGGCCTGAGACGATCAAGTCAGCGGTGCATAACATAATTCCAGTCCCCTCCGATCACTGCCAGTCCCTCCGGAATCTCAGCCCATATTGTAAACAGTTTCTCAATCAGTGCCCACTGTAGTGGGGGCGGGGCGTACACACTCCCAATTATGAGTGTCTCCGTGCCTATCATCCCTTGTATGAAAACATATCTACCCTGCGGGTCAGTCCATTGCCTCGTATGTGTATAGGACAATCTGCGGTGCACCAGAATCGCTACCCCCCCCCGAGACCCCCTCACAAACCCTGAGTGATAGACCTGGTCATAGCTGTATCTCTGCATGCCCAGTGCTTTGTTGCCCAGTAAGTGTGTCTCTTGCAGCAGTAGGATGTCCACCTTCTCTCTTTTCCCCAGCCTTAGCACTGCGCCTCTCTTAATCTTATCGAGCATGCCCCGCACATTCCAACTCATCACTTTCATTGAGACCCTAGTGGGTCTCTGCTCTGAATTTTCAGCCCCCATCTAGGCGTAAGCACAGCAGCAAATATAGCAATGGGCATATTAGGCTTGGACACACCAACAGCATCATTCGAGACAACCATGTGCAAAACAACTCACCCCCCCATCCCTTAACCTTCGGTCCCCCCCCTTTCTCCCCCCCAAAACACCCAACTCAGCATACATTTCCCCAACTCTCCCTCAATCCCCCAGCCTCCCCCTTCCCCATACCTCAGCAACGTTGAAGTACCTGTCGTGGTATAGGACATCTCTAGCCCCCAACGGGAGACCCGAGACCGTCTATCCCAACGGAGCCCCACCAACAGCCCCCCAACTCCCCAACTGATCCCCTAGAGGATCGAACCTCCCCTAACCTGAGGCACCAGTCCGCCTTTTAGTCCATCCCTCCCCACCCAACCCACATCCCGTGATAGTAGGTCTATAATCTGTCACACAATATTTCGGTGCTTCTGAAAGATTTCATAATCTCCAGCTAGGCCTTCAATATCTGCTCACATTGCCTATGCTGTGGTATATAGGTCAAAAAGGTAACCTGTGGTCCTTCGCCCCTCACGGATCCACCTTCTGAGTGTTCGGAGGTTCGGCCTCCTCTGTGCTTCCCCCTTTAGTGGGAGAACGTTTCGACGAGCGGGATGTCCAGTTACTTCTGCTTCGTGAGCGTCTTGGGGTCCGCGGCGGCACTGCTGAGGAGGATGAATCAGAGTCTCGGGCCGGCGGGGTATTTGGTCGAACTCGTACTGTCTCATCCGTCCAGGTGAACACTTCTTCAGGAGAATTAAAGAACAGAGTACGTGACTGGTAGACTACCCATAGGCGAGCCGGATAAAGTAAGGCATATTGGATTTTAAGGTTTCTCAGGCGGGCTTTGGCCGCTGTGAAGGATTGCCGCTGTTGCTGCACCAGTTTTGTATAGTCCGGGAATATCAGAATCCGCTGATTGTCACACATGAGGGGCTCCTTCAATCGGGCTTGTTTCAGTACAGTGTCTTGATCATGATAATTGAGTAGCTTGGCTATCACCGGCCGTGGGCGCTCGCCAACCGGCGGCTTCTGGGTTAACGCTCTATGTGGCCGTTCAATGACAAAGCAGCGGGAGAGGGACTCCGGTGGGAGCCAACCTTCCAACCACCCAGTGAGAAAGGCCTCCATGTTGCCCTTTTCGCAGTCTTCCGGAAAGCCGACGAGTCTTAAGTTGTTGCGCCTAGCCCGTCCTTCGGCATCCTCTGCCCGGAGCGCCAGGCCCTTCTGTATTCCTTCCATGTTGGCTACTTTTTTCTTTAATATCACCACATCATCTTCTACTCCAGTGATCCGGGCTTCTGCTTCTGTAATATGGGCTACCGAATTCCGCAAGTCTTGGCGCAGCAGAGTGACATCAGCCCCAACGGCCCCTATTTTGGCATCCAACATGTCCCTAGATTGGGTGATCGCCACTAGGAGAGCTGCATTATCTGGTCCTTGGACCTGATGACTTCCCGAAGCTCCGGAGTTCCCACTCGGACCGGTGAATTTATCAATAGTCCCCTGTTTCGAGGCTCCGCCGCCACTCCCGCCTCTGGTCATGATCTACGGCAGATAAGGTCAGTCTTCGGGTCTCTTCTTGCGTCTCTCGTGGCTCCGGTACCTCGCCCCCGGGGGGGGCCTTCTTCAAGATGTCGTCCTTCGGGCCCACCGGCCTCTCCCCCGCGGAGCGCCGGGCTCAGATTGTCAGGCGGCCGGCGACCCGGGCCCCACACAGCAATCCACTACTCACAATGTCCGCCCCGGGTGCCTTCCCTATGGACTCACCACAGCTCTTATTCTTGCGTCTGTCCACCAAGGGGCCCCCAC
Organism: Lissotriton vulgaris; assembly: GCF_964263255.1. Classification (NCBI taxonomy): domain Eukaryota; kingdom Metazoa; phylum Chordata; class Amphibia; order Caudata; family Salamandridae; genus Lissotriton; species Lissotriton vulgaris. The sequence goes on along the minus strand of NC_141696.1, from coordinate 140,071,193 downwards.
CTCTTTAAACCAAGGTCCGGATTAATTCATCTGTGACTGATGGGGCGGTCAAATGGGGCTCGCCATCAGTATATTGTCTATCCCGGCACATATATTGCATCCAACGCAAGATGGCCGTTCCAGGGGCCCAACCCGGGGCGCCCGCCGCCGCACCTCGCCACCAGAAGAGGCTTACCCGCCTACGTGGAGTCCTATTCTCCGCGGTCCGACACGACCGCTGGGGTCTCAGTATCTGCCCCTCTGCTCCGGCCACTACTCCTGGCCGTTCCCGCGCACCTCTGCATCTGCTCACCGTGTGCGAGGCGCCTCCGGGCCCCGATCGTCCCTTTGGGTCGTCGCCTTCACCTCCAGCCAGCCGGCGCCCAATGCTCCGGTCACGGCAGCGCGGCACCTATCTGGTTCCACCACCGCAGTTCCGAATCTATCCGTCCGCGCTGCTAGATTGCCCGCATCACTAGGCGTGTAGCTCCCAGATCGGCACCACTGAGTCTGCCGTCGGCCCTCCTCCTTTCCGGGCGTCCCCAAACGCGAGATCCCCGGCGCCATTCTCTGTAGCAGGCCGCTCCGTCCCTGGGCGTGATTTGGTATCTTCCGAGCCTCCAAACTGGCCCAAAGTCGCTCTATGTCTGCCTGACACCCTCCGTTGCACCTCACAACATCGGGACACTCTCGGGTGCGGGGGAGGCAGGATAAATTGGCGGATGATATAACGGCGGGACGGAGCTCTATTAAGCTACGTCCGCCATGTTGGCTGCCTTAGCCACGCCCCCGGTAATGGGTAATTTAATCTTTTTTTCGTGGTTTATGGAGTAAAAATGTAGTGGTTAAGGACTGTTCGTTGTTTAGCTTTCGTTGTTAAGGAAGTTGTGGTTTAGGCAGTAGTTGTTAAGTCATAAAACCCTGTATGGTATCACGTCGACCCACAGAGCAGGGTTACGATATCCTGCTCCTCTAGTACACCAGGCAGATCTTTGCTTTTCAGGCTGGACTCCACTCCTTATTAGTTTTCAGTTGTCCATTTCACTCTATTTGGTGATACCTTGGCCCAGATATAAGAAGCCCTTGCACTTCACGCAAGGCAACGCAAGAGTGTCAGTGAGATTCATTGAGCCACGCAAAGCCACCTTGCGTGGCTATGAGTGGCTTGGTAAATCTGGAGTAACACAAGGCAGTGAACACATGCTGCCTTGTGTTACTCTGCCCTGGGAAGGCTTTCCGTGGGTGGAGCTTGGGTGTTCCCATGCATCCACCCATGGGTTTTGGCGTATTCCTGGATTTACTAAACTTGGAAATGCATCAAAAGGCCAAGCCTTCCCAGGTGAGGCGTAACAAGGAGAAATATGTCTTGCGAAGGAAGGCATCCCCTCCTTCACAAAAGCAATCCTTGCCAAAAACAATCCTTGCTACAACGCAGGCACCTTTGCACCATGGCGCAAAGGTACCTGGGTTGGTGCTAGGCTGCACTCAGTGTGCCAGCACAGGGAGAGAGCAGGAATGTGCCACATCTCAGTAGATATCTCAGTAGATATGCCACATTCCTGCCCTCTCTCTGTCACGCAACACAGCAAGCAAGCTATCTTGCCGCATCTGCCCCTTGTGTCTCCACTATGGCATGTTGGTGGTGGAAACACATCTTCATTGTCGGGTATGTGTGTTCCAGGCCTTTTGGATTGGCAGCTAAGAGTGGTTACTGCAGCTTTATGTCAAACCAGAGTTCTCTATTTTACTTCTGAATCTAGAGTTGCAGTAGTAACTTCAGTTTTTGGAGTATTTCCTCTTCTTCAAGGTAGCATTGGGCATGGCCTCCCTATGGCCTTCCTTCTGTACAGAGAGTTTATGTTCTTTAAATTAGTAATGTTTATGGGTGTGTGTCACTAGATTTCGATGGCTGGGTATCCCACTACCATCTGTACTAACGGTTAACCGCCAGGGCTGAGGGTCTTTTGGCTTCATCTTGCTGGCAGTTGTGATTGACATCTCTACCTGGAGATGACCAGGTTCATACTTGTCCTTAGAGCACCCTTTCAATGGAGCTTTGTCTTTCGTAATAATTCTACAGTGTTGCTGCATCCTTCTGATTCCCTTGCAGGGGTCTATAGAGAGCTCATTTCTGCTGTAGTGGGCCTGGCATTCATTGGTAAGATGTTGGGTGATCTGTGGCGGTCTCATCAAGGTGGTGCATTGGTGATTTTGATCAGACTACATTGGCCATGGAGGGTATGGGGTGGAGACCTTTTATGCCTTCTCGGTGTTTATGTTTTACCCATTAGATCCTGTCCTGTGAGCGTCCCGCAGGGTCTCACTCTAGTCCTGCACACCTCCCATCTAATGAGCTCTTCTTGTAAAGGCTGGTCCAGCCAATCTATGTGTAATCCAGGTCATTGGTTCTGACCTGCATGTTTAGTCTGGTACTGTTTTGTACTTCTCTTCGAATGCTGAGTACTTTTGGAGTGTGGTACTCAGCAGTTGTGCAATTGACAGAATGTTCTCCAGGCGAGACATTAGGGCAAACAACAGCAACATCTCATCTGACTGCAAGTTCCTAAGGCATCATTTGTTGGTTTGACCATTTGCTCTCCCACCCCATGGAGCAGTTTGCAGAAAGAACGTAAATGAAAACCTGTAAGAAGTAATGATCTCTTCAGATGTAGAGTCCATTCTGCCACAAATGTGCAGAACTTCTAGCCTTTGGATATTTGCAATGGTGGGCTTTCAATCCTGGTATAGCAGAAGATTCAGGATAGTCCTGTCTCCAGGAACATTCTGTTTCTCCAACACTGGATCTTTTATATAGTCACATACTTTAATTATTACCAATCGCCAGGCTGGGAATTACCGGTACTTTAAAATAGCAGTATACAGTGCAAAGCACACAGAATCCAGTGGAAAACGGGCATAGGCCTGAAACAACATTGTACGTTTCATAGCACATCCACCTCATTTGAAAGCACTCAAACGTCAGCCAATGATGTGGAAGCTTAAGCTCTCCTACTCCACTAGAGGCCACCTTAGCTCAGATTTTTCCCACACTTCGTGTGTGAGGATGTTCCAGACAGAGCTCTGTTCATGTCTTTCATGAACCTTAAATTTGCTACTTTCTTTATCTGGCATAATTTAAACCAGCCCTATCTTCAGCTCAGAAGTAATGTGAGTTTTTAAGGAAATTATAAAAAGAATTCTGGAACAGGGAAATCTTTTTGCTGGACAGCCAACTGTCACCAAATATCACTATAGCTGGGAGAGACAAGAAATCTCTTTTCAAGGCTTATTCATCCTGTGGTCTAAAAAAGATTAACATTTACAGTGTATTTACTGGCTGTACCCAAAACATAAGGCATCTAAATGTGACATTTGTAGGAGTTTGTCATCTAAAACTCTCAAGTACAGAGAAAGGAGGTTGGCTTTGTGTCTGATCCCAAAAGATAATATTTCTCCTTGTAACTGGATCCCCCTCTTCAGGTGAAGATTTCGTGAAAAGTGCTCCTCCATCCACTTGAACGAAGGCAGCACAAAAACGGAGACATATTCAGTTTCATGGGTTGGACTTGTTTGGAACAGAGCTTGCAGTTGCCCCATCTTTCCATAAACAAGGAAATTATGCCTCTATGGCACAGCTTTCCAAACTTTTCTTGTTGGGGACACACTTTTTGGAGAGGCATCATTTTGTGACACAGTAAGGCAGTGTAGCGAGTGTAGGGTAGTGAGCCCGAACCACCTTAAGGAGGTTCGAGAGGTTTTTACTCACTCTGTCTGTCTCCCTCTCTAACTGTCTCCCTCTCTAACTGTCTCCCTCTCTCTGTCTCCCTCTCTCTGTCTCCCTCCCTCTGTCTCCCTCCCTCTGTCTCCCTCCCTCTGTCTCCCTCCCTCTGTCTCTCTCCCTCTGTCTCTCTCACTCTGTCTCCCTCCCTCTGTCTCCCTCTGTCTGTCTCCCTCCCTCTGTCTGTCTCCCTCCCTCTGTCTGTCTCCCTCTCTGACTGTCTCCCTCTCTCTGTCTCCCTCTGTCTGTCTCCCTCCCTCTGTCTCTCTCTGTCTGTCTCCCTCCCTCTGTCTCCCTCCTTCTGTCTCCCTCCCTCTGTCTCTCTCCTTCTGTCTTGCTCACTCTGTCTCCCTCCCTCTGTCTCCCTCCTTCCTCTGTCTGTCTCCCTCCCTCTGTCTGTCTCCCTCCCTCCCTCTGTCTGTCTCCCTCCCTCTGTCTGTCTCCCTCCCTGCCTGTCTCCCTCCCTCTGTCTGTCTCCCTCCCTGTCTGTCTCCCTCCCTCTGTCTGTCGCCCTCCCTCTGTCTCCCTCTCCTTCCCTCTGTCTCCCCCTAACTGTCTCCCTCTGCCTCCCTCCCTCTGTCTCCCTCTCTCTCTGCCTCCCTCTCTCTGTCTCCCTCTCTGCCTGTCTCCCTCTCTGCCTGTCTCATTCTCTGCCTCTATCTGTCCCTGTCTCTGCCTCTATCTGTCTGTCTGTCCCTGTCTCTGTCTTCCTCCCTCTGTCTCCCTCTCCGTCTCTGTCTGTCTGCCCCTGTCCCTGCTTCTATTCGTCTCTGTCTGTCCCTGTCTCTATCTCTGTCTGTCTGTCTGTCTGTCTGTCTCTATCTCCTTTCCTGTCTCCCTCCCTCTCTCTCCCTCCCTCTGTCTCCCTGCCTGTCTCCCTCTCTCTCTGTCTCCCTCTCTCTCTGTCTCCCTCTCTCTCTCTGTCTCCCGCCCTCTGTCTCTCTCTCTCTGTCCCCCTCTCTCTTTGTCTTCCTCCCTCTATGTCTTCCTCCCTCTATCTCCCTCCCTCCGTATGTCACCCTTTGTCTGTCATCCTCTGTCTGTCACCCTCTGTCACCTCACCCCAGCTTCCCGGGCACACACACAGCTGCACCCGAGTACTTCGCAGGTCTTTAAAAGGCCATTTACGTCCGAACTATTTTACTATAAACAGAGCAGTCCTTATATGTAAGACAATGAGGTTGATGGTAACGTTCTTCAGTCTTTAAACACAATGGGCACAGAACGTTTGCCTAAACCCCAATTTCCTAGCCTGGACAATCTGATGCCAAGCGGATTTCCTTTGGGAAGAAACAGCAACCTTTGTGAATCGACTGGACATCCTTTCAGTTGCTCCAGCAGTGGCAGGAAATCCATTCCTTCGTACATTTTAAATGCACCAGAAAAACGAGTTACAAGACTGGAAATGGTCGACGGATCAAGAGATGGGTCTTCTCAGCTACGAGCCATCGAATTTTCGGGGTAGGCCCATTCGAGCCTCAGGAACAATCAGGGCAAAAGTCCTAAATAAAGATGTGGGGGGACGCTCGGAGGCAGGAAGTGAAGTGGGGGACGCTCAAAGACATGAAGTGACGTCACGACCGGAAGTGACGTCACGAAAGGTAAACAACATAGACTTCTATCAATGGAAAAGAAAATGCTCATAGGGAATGCTGCAATTCCCCTCCTAAGGGAAACCAAGTTGTTCCAAGAAAGACGAGAAGTGCGCTTCATTGGCAAACTCTGTAAAGCGTTGGTAATGTGTAACGCAACGCTGGGTCAAAGTAGTGTTAATTAAGGGGGTGGGGGGTGTTGAAAATGGTTCTAAAGGAAATTAGAAACGGAGTGAACGTATGCACGAAGTACGTCAAGGTTGAGAGATCGATGGGGCGGTCGGTCCGGTAAGCTTTGCTTTTAATATTCTGTTTAGTTTGAGTACATGAATACTGCTTTTGCTCTGAACATTTGCCTACACTGATGGAAAACAAAAGCTCATTCTTGTCACATTATTTTGCCTTACCTGTGGGGCTGTATTTTTGTGCATCGGGTTAGTCCTGTTTATAGTGCTTTATTGCGCCTGCGGCTTTTTAAACCGTCACAATAAATTATACACTAAAAGTATGCTTAAAAAAACAAAAAAGACCATTTACTTGTTAATGGGGCTTTGTTGTGAATCTCCCGGCCCCCATAGAGCAGAGTGTCTCGGAGTCCACGCTGCTGCGGCTGACTCCGAGACACTCTTTCAAAGGAATGCCTCCTAATTAGCAGCAGTTATGTGCTAAGTGCCCTTAAAACTGGTGTCATCCAACGACACACCCACCCTTTGCAGGCAACACAGTACTGTGTCGGGACACACAGTTTGGAAAGCTCTGCTCTATGGGTTCATCAGATTGCATTGAAGATGAGCCTCTAAAAAAGAAGAAATGTGACTCATCTACAATGTAAAGTAATGTAAAGTAATCAATGCTTATAAAGTGCACTGTGACCCGACAGGTATCCTGGCGCTGAGAGACAGGGAACCTGTGGCACGATGTTACCCTCAACAATCTCATCATCTACGAGGTCATCGATGACAAGACCTTCAGTTTCGATGGCGGCAACACAGTTGACGCCATTCCCATCAACAAAGGAACCTGCTCTGTCGACGGAAGCTTTGCCGTCTACAACTACGTTGACTGTGACCACCATACCGTCCATGGCAGAAACTATGCCGTTGACAACTATTCCACTGATGTCACCACCACCAAATGCAGTGTTCACACCTCTGCTTTCACCATTAGAGGTATCAGCATTACCACCAAGTCACATTTTGCATAGAACATAGTGGAAAATAACTTTTATTCAGACCATGGTTACCATATTGATTGTATTCCTCATGCTTTAAGGTCTTTTGCTTCCGCCTAGACGTGGACACCCTGAAGTTGTTCAGGTGCTTATGGCTTTTTTAACTACATTAAAGCAAAAATAATAGAAACTTTTCAAAAGTTAATACAACTACAACCAACACAACAGCTTACTCCTCTATCAGCTAATCCTCCTCCTCAGCGGCTACTCCACCACCTCCTAAGAGAATCACAGAGAGTAGCAGCACCAATGCCTGAAGGCATGGGCAACAATCACTCTATCTGTTCTGATATAGATGAGGAAGAAGGTGAACTGCTACAGGATGGTGGAGGACAAGATGATATAGCAGATGATATAGTGATCCCAAGGGAAGGAGATGGTGCACCTGTTTCTCAATATCTGATGGATGATATTTCCAAATGTCATTCTCTTATAGAAGGAGCTGCAAAAAAATGTAATCTTCCAATGAAGTCCCTAGACCAACAAGGTTTTCTTTATGAGCACTAAGTAAGCCTGTTAAAGCTATTCCAATTCTAGATTTTATTTGGACAGAAGGTCTCAAGTTAATGAAGTCTCTGGGTACCGTTCCGACAGCAATTCCTCGCCTGGAGAAGAAATGTAAAACTTCAGAAGCCACTTCAGCTTGCCTCACGGGGCATCTAAGCGGGTTCAGTTATTTCCTTAGCAGTTCAAAGAAGATCTAAGACTCCACTTGCACTCTCTTCCAGCCCTCCGGATAGAGATACCAGGTATATAGATAATTAAGGCAACATAATCTCATCTATGGCAGCAACCTCCATCAAATCAGCCAACACTTCGGCAATCTTAGGGCATTATGATTGCCAGATGTGGCATGATATTGCACCATTGCTTGAACTCATCCCAGAGGATTTGAGGGAGACATTGAGAGCTATCCTTAAGGAATAACTCACTTCTTTAATTACTGGTTTAGCAATGGATGTCTCCAAGGTTTCTGTCAGCTTGCAAGAGAAATGGTGTTAAGAAGGCAAGATTGGCTAAAGTCTACAGCCTTCCAGCCGGAGGTGCAATCAAAGATTTTGGCATGCCATATAATGTTCTTACTTTCTACAGCATGCATGTGGACGAGGCTCTTCCAGGTCTTAAAACAGATACAGATACTGCCATGGTTGTAGGTGTCCTACAGTAGCTCAGATGTATATCCTCTAATTTTTGTGCCACTCAAAGATCAAAGTTTTAGGGGAGGAATCAATCAATATGGAAATCAACAATCGCATTATCCTCAAAGACAATGTGGGTATGACCACGGATACTGCGAAAAGCATAGTTAAAAGCAGCCCTATGGGAGACCATCAGGAAGAAAGAGTAGTGCTCATCAATCGTGCACTAATAACAACAATAAAATAGTTTGACTCTCTGCGTTTGCCCCCTTTACCCTCTCCTACGGTGCAATTGGGGGGGGGAGGGGGAGGGGCAGAATTTCCCTGTTTACCCCTGCGTGGGAATCTACAACAACGGACGAGTAGGTGAGGCAAATTATTCTTTCGGGGCATGCTTTCGAATTTGTCAAGAGACCCTCTGTGAACCCACCCTAAAACGAGAATCATCTACATCTAAAGGAGCTTCAGCAGGAAATTATTTTACTGATCAGGGTAGCTAAAGAGATAGGCCCCAAATCACAGAGAAACCAGGGCCCTCATTTATGAAGAGCTTCTCAGAACGCTCCTTTGACGAAATAGTCGCTCCTTTCTCCTGCGTTGCCTGGGGGGGGGGGGGGGGGGGGGTGGAGGTTGTGGGGAGGGGGGTTGTGGTGGGATTTCTAGTGCTCGTCAACTCCGTCTGGCTCCTAGTCGCAGCATAACCATCTCCATGCGTCAAAAATAATGACGCATCGGCGGCGCAAGTCTAACGTCATATTAATGAAGTTACGCATCTCCGATGATGCGTCACTTTCAACCCTCTGCGCCATAAAAGCTACTGCGTCGAAATGCCCTGCGACACGTAAGTTTTAATTTATGCAAGTTGGGCGTTACTGCGGAAATACCTGCGCAAAAGTGACGCATCCACATTTATGACTTTTCCCGATTTTGACGCATCCGTAGCTGAAATGGCGCAGCGTTGCGGTTACGTCAAAATTGGTGCGCCTGCAAAACTGACGCGTAGGAAATGACGCATCCACACATACATATAGGAGAGGTTGGAGTGGACCTTGCTGCAACTATCCCTACACCATGGAGATGGTTATGCTGCGACTAGGAGCCAGACGGAGTTGACGAGCACTAGAAATCCCACCACAACCCCCCTCCCCACAACCTCCACCAAAGGCAACGCAGGAGAAAGGAGCGACTATTTCGTCAAAGGAGCGTTCTGAGATGCCTCAGGGATGAGGAGGTCATCAGTCTATTTCGCCTCAAGAAGCGGACCATACAACAGCTCCTACGACTCATTGGTCAACACTAGGTCCAAGGCTAGAGGTCAACACCAACAGGCCTACCAACATACCTCCACAGGCAAAACTCTTGGCTGTGCTGCATATGCTAGCGTCAGGCTCCTTCCAAATAACAGTTGCCAAAGTGGCTGGAATATCCCAGCCAGCTTTCTCAGCATTCCTACCCACTGTCCTGGATGCCATCATCCATCTGACACCCCGCTACCTCCGTTTCCCCAACAACCCTGAACAGCAAATGGAGATCAAGCAAGGTTTTTATGATATAGCAGGCTTCCCACATGTGCTGGGTGCCATAGATTGCACACATGTGCAATTTGTACCTCCAGCAGCAACTGCACATTTGTACATAAATCGAAAACATACTTACTCGATCAATGTACAGGCCAGTGTTGATCACCGTGGACTGTTTACAAATGTGCTGGCCAAATACCCTGGCAGTGTCCATGATGCCTTCATATTCCGGAACTGCATCATAAATGACCGCTTCAAGAATGGCCAGTATGGCAATGGCCTACTTGTAGGTAAGTAAAAGAGTACGATTGAATGCACCATTTATGCTGCCATACTGCTAATATTGCTAGAATGCTACATTAATGAGGTCATGGATGGAATAATGTCTCAACAGTATATACATATACATATATAACGTCATGTAGAGCCACATAGGGTGACAATCCATGTCCTTGAAAATATGTCTCCATTTCCATGCTGAAATATGTGCAAGAGGTGTGTTGGATGTGTGTTGATGGGTTTGTTCTCTGCAACATCGATGCCCTCTGGACACTGCCATATTTAAAATTCCACATGACATATGGTCTGTACTTAACCTGAACCATGTCAAATATTTAATTGTACCTTTTCATTCTTGTTCATTTCAGCTGACCAGGGATATGGCATCCAGCCGTGGGTCATGACACCTCACGGAAACCCACACTTGCCACAGGAAATAGCCTACAAACAGGCACATTGCAGGACAAGAAACATTGTTGAAAGAACATTTGGTCTGCTGAAGTCCAGGTTCAGACGCTTGGACATGTCTGGTGGACGTATGTTGTACTCACCGCAAACAGTCTGTAAAATCATATTGGCATGTGCAATACTGCACAATATATGTGTGCTGACAAATGTCCCCTGGGATGAGGATCATGAAATAAATCAGCAAATGGCGGAGGATGCCCAGGAGGATGACCATGCTCCAGCAAACCAAAACACAGCAGCAGGCATCCGCAGACGTGCCAACATAGTCTGTCATTTCTTTTCATAATGTCACACGGAAAATTATATTCATGATTTTGGATTTTGGTTCACAAAAATAAAAATACAACATCAAACCTTATCTTTCCTGTGTGTGTATATCACCAAATAAATTTACCTTGCAAGTTGCATTAGAAACTCATATTTGGAGCATATTTATGAAATTCACTCATGTCTGAAGGCAGCCATCAGACATACATCAGCCCACATAATCATTTACATTGTGCTGCCTTGCTTTTCAACCTGCAATAGCCCCACACTTAGCAATGTATGGCCAACACAGGTACCCTGGCACCATAATGCAAGTGTGTCTGTGTGCAGGTTAGGATTGCATATGTGTAGGAAGGTGACCCTTCCTGTACAAAAATAATCAGCCACCTAACCCAGCAACCCGTGCACCATTGTGCAGGCAGGCAAGCAATTGTGCGTCAGCGCAGCTGAAAAGGACAGGAATCTGCCGTATCTTCCTGCCCTTTTCACCTGCTGTAGGGAAGTGCAGCAGGAATGCATGCTGTGCTGTCCCACGGCAAAGCCTCATAAATGAGGCTCCAAATTCACAATTGTCATCAATCAAATGTGCACAGGTACATTTAGTGTTCCCAAAACGAAAATGCACAGGTGAAGGTGACAACACATAATGAAATCACACACCGCAGGCCACAAAAATAATAGATACATGTATGTTGGAAAGTCATGTGGAACCAAAATACATAATAGGACAAACCTTAAATCAGAAAAAATGTGACAGGGGGGCGTGGCTTGGCGCCCGGCGAGGACGGCAGCTCTGATGTGAGGGCTCCGGGTCGGCAGGGGATTTCGCTGCTTTTTCTCAATTCTCAGCGCCTGCAAACCTCATTTTCCTTAACCGGATTTCAGGGACAACATCGTGTTCCTAAATGAAGCGGCACCTGAGCGGCGGAATGTCCGTTTTCTTCAACTTTTTAGCGGACGCGACTCTTCGATAGGAGCGGCCGCCATTTTGTCTCCTCACAGTCTACACTACGGAACATCCGCCCGCAGATCATGCTTGCCTACCACGAAGCTTCACCTTCACCCACCTGTTCCTGGTGAGCCATTACCTTCAGTTATGTACAACTGTTGCGTGTCTTTGAAGAACGCTGTTTTTCTATGAGCGTTATTCGCGTTGTGAGACAGAATGATATTGGCGGCCATTTTGTGTCATTGAGCTCTCCTCACACAACCTGCATTCCGCGCACCTTTCTTCGCTCAAGAATTCCTAACCCTATTTTGAACATTTAACGAGCACGCATTGTTTATTATCAGACTTTCTTTATCCCCATAATAACTCTTTTTATGGAACGGAGAGCAATCTCTCGCACTCCTAAGGCTCCGCGCCGTGTGTTCATCAAAAACTCGAAAATCTTCTCTGCATTGGCGCACCTTGAGGCCTCCCAAGAGCTCGACACCCAGATGTCACAGTCAAGTACGGAACGACCTGCTCTGCCTCCAGGGAAAGTGACCTCGAAACGCCTCAAAAAAGACCCTCCGTCACCGACTGGATCCTCCTCGGCGGTCTCCATGGAGTTATTACTGCAAGAGATTCGTGCCCTCAAGCCATTCATGGAAGAGACTAATTCTAAATTGCAGGCTCTCACTGATAATTGGTCTCAGATGGATGCTACAGTCACCACTGTAGAGCAGTCTCTCACATCTCTTCAAGAATCATCTTCCAAAGTTCCACATATGCAGTCTCAGATCTCGTCTCTCCAAAAACAAGTCGAAGAATTGGAGAACCGAAACAGGCGCAATAACCTTCGACTCTATGGCCTGGCGGAGAATAGTGAGGGGACCGACCCTATTGCCTTCTTCAAATCATTTCTACCCAAGCTTCTTCATCTGCCTGAAGGCACAACGCTCAACATCCAGCGTGCACACAGGCTAGGTCGCCTTCCCACTACTTCTTCCCCCTCTTCACGGCCAAGAGGTGTCATCATGTATTTCTTAGAATATACTGATCTACTCAAAGTCATATCAGCAGCCCGTGCCTCACCTCGCTTGCAATGGTCGGGCTCCAACCTCTTCTTTGCACAAGATTACGCAAGAGCCACAGCCAGTCGCCGCAAAGCCTTTTTGGATATGCGACCAGAACTTCGTGCCATTGGAGCCAGGTACGGCCTTTTTCACCCTTGCCTATTTAGAGTGACTTACAACAACAAGACAACGACTTACGAGGATCCTGTTCGTCTCCGAAGTTTTTTGAATGCAACTCAAGCTTCTGACATGGATTTTTCCAGTTCTTCGTCAGCTTTCCCGCCATGGTTTCTGCGTGACGCAGTATCGAAGATTCAATTAATCTGCATGTTTACTGTGCATTGTTGACTGTATTACTGTTTGTTTATATCACGTTTTTTCAGTGACCTCAGTTTTTATGTTCTCCCCCTCACTCTCCGTTATTTTTCTTGTACCCCTGTTAGTTAGTTCAGTATTGCTCACAACTATTTTCCCTACATCTTCTTATCATTATTGCTGTTTTGTTCTCATATTGTTTTTCCTCCCTTATCCTTGCAGGTTTTCCAATACGTATGGCGTCTTTCCCCCGACTTGTTGGTTCGTTTGCATTGGACGCTTGCTTCCTCTGCCTGGCGCTCCCCCCTCATCCATTCTCTCTCGTATTCTTCCCCTGGTGATCAACCCTCCCCATCTCTACCCTCCGTAAGTATGTTCTTCCTTTCCTCCCGATTGTTTGCTTCCCTTCTTGTATCTTTCTCACTTTTAAGTTCGACGATTTCCCTTGTTTCACAGGTGTCTTCCCTTCTTGTTTTTCGACTATTCTTCTATTACCAACTTCTTCTCATCATCTTTACTTTTTCTTGGACTACCTTCTCATATATTTCGTATCAATTACTTCTATTTTTCTCTTCCTCAACCTACTTCCTCTTTCCTCACCCTCTTGCTCACTATTACACTGCGTTGGCTTTTTCCGACTCTCTTACTTTTCTTGGTTTTTCTACCCTTCTGGGTCTCTTTCGCACCTCTTTTTTTCCCTCTGATTTTCTCCTCATTTCTGATACGGTATGTCTCTGAAAGTAATCACGTGGAATGTTAAGGGCATTAACTCTCCCATCAAACGGCAAAGAATTTTATCTCACCTTTCCCGTCTGAATGTGGACATTGCTTTCCTGCAAGAAACCCATTTATCTGCTGATGAATCTGTTAAATTGAAAAGGAGCTGGGTAGGTAATGTTTACTATTCTCCTGGGGATGGCAAACGTAATGGTGTGGCTATTTTGTGTCATAAAGCTCTTTCTCATTCCCTGCTCGCTCAGGAATCAGATGCTGATGGTCGATGGACGTATGCTAAACTTTCTGTCAAGAATGTTCCAATTTCTCTTCTAAATGTTTACGCCCCTACCACTGGTGATCCCACTTTTTGGCATTCCCTCTCCCAACACATCACCAGATTTATGGATGATAATTTTATTCTGGCAGGCGATTGCAATCAGCCCCTAGATCCCTTTCTAGATAGAAATTCCAAGGCGCACTTCATCCCTAACAAATCTCATAAATCCTTCTCTCAAACTATTTCCCAACAAAAACTCACTGACGCTTGGCGTCTTTGTAACCCAGAACTTCAGGAATTTACTTTTTATTCTCCATGTCATCACTCCCAATCCCGAATCGACTATATTTTTGTTACCCACAACATTGTCCAAACTCTCACCCATGCAGAAATCGGTCCAATTTTACTTTCTGACCATGCCCCCACATTAATTCAATTGGACATCTTACCCAAATCAGTAGGGCCTAAACGTTGGCGTTTCAACAACTCTCTCCTTCTAGACCCTAAATTTACTACCTCCTTCACTTCCTTCTCCCATGATTTTTTTTCCTTAAACGACAATTCCCCTGTTCCCAAGCACACCATTTGGGATGCCTTTAAAGCGGCAGCAAGAGATTTCATCATTGGCTTTGTTGCTAAAAAATGTAAAGCTGCTCGCAAATTTACTAAAGCTATCCTTCTGGATATTAAGAAACTGGAGCATTCTTATTTTACTTCCCGCTCACAGCAAACTCTAACCGCTCTAGTTAGCGCCAAAATGAAATTCAACAAAAAGTCTACGGACGATGCATCCTTGTATTTATTAAAATCAAGTGCCAAGTTCTATGGGGGCAAAAATAAAGCTGGCAAGATCTTAGCTAATTATCTCAAGGTTAAACACAATAAATTAAACATTGAATCAATCTACGACGCCAATTCAAATCTCAAACATACAGACGCAGACATCCTCACAGAATTCTCTACCTTTTACAAGACCCTCTACTCTTCTGAAACTCAGCCTTCTCCTCACTCTCTAGACGCATTCTTCTCCACTATTCAAAAACCACCTCATTTTCCACTTGACCTTTCTCACTTAGAACTTGATATCTCCCAACAAGAATTACTCAAAGCACTTCAAGCCCTTCAAAAAGACAAAGCTCCTGGGCCGGACGGCTTCACGGTAGAATTTTTTCTCCACTTTTCAAAGCTTCTTATCCCCAGACTCCATTCCCTTATTGGCACTTTCCTCTCCGTGGGTTCCTCCTCAGGCTCCTTTTCAGACGCTCATATTTGCCTCATACCCAAGGAGGGGAAGGATCCTCAACACTGCAAAAACTACAGACCAATTTCTTTGGTCAATATTGACTATAAAATATTTGCAAAGTCTCTTGCAGCACGTCTCGATCTCCTTCTTCCAGACCTCTTGGGTGAGGAACAGTCGGGCTTTGTCAAAGGCCGATTTATTACTGACAACACCAGACTCCTTTTCGACATTCTCTCTAAATCTCGCCTTTTACCCCACCCCCTTGCGGCCATTGCCCTGGACGCTGAAAAGGCGTTTGATAGGGTCGAGTGGACCTATCTATTTCACACCCTCCGTTGGTTTGGTTTTGGCCCTGTTTTTACATCCTTAATTTCGCTACTTTATTCTAACCCACGTGCAGCGGTCTGTGCCAATGGTCAAATATCCTCTTTTTTTTACCTAAAAAGAGGTGTTCGCCAAGGCTGCCCTCTATCCCCCTTTCTCTTTAATCTGGCCTTAGAACCCTTCCTCTCCAAGCTCCGTCAAAACCCTTCCATCCAAGGTTTCCAACTGTCAGACTCCCACATCAAACTAGCCGCTTATGCGGATGACATTTTGCTATTTATTTCCAACCCCTCTGTTTCAATCCCCTCCTTTCTCACTGAAGTCCACGCTTACTCCCAAATATCTGGCTATAAACTCAACAACGATAAATGTGAGATCCTCCCCTTAACTAAATTCACATTCAAACCCGATTTTGCCGCCTCTAATTTCACGTGGAAACCCTCCAATATCAAGTACCTAGGAATGCACATTACCCCTACCATCCCAGACACTGTTTCCCTATGCTTGTCCAAATGCATTCAAAAATTAACGGATCTTACATCCAAATGGCATCCTCTTTACCTATCTTGGTGGGGTCGCCTCGATACCATTAAAATGATGTTATCCCCCATTGTACTTTACACCCTCTCCAATATCCCGGTCCCTATCCCCTCCAAATTTTTCAAACGAATTAATTCTACTCTAACGTCCTTTCTTTGGCATAAAAAGAAGCCACGAATGTCTCTAGCACGTTTGATTCGTCCTAAATCAGAAGGTGGGGCTAACTTTCCTGACTTCCCAGCTTACCATAAGGCATTCCAATTGAGGCAAGCCTCTTTTTGGTTACAAGACCCTGACACCCCATGTCCCCTATGGGCTAAATTTGAACGCCTCCTTCTCTCTCCCTTCTCCTTTGCTGAGTACCTTTCCTTCTCTCGCAAACCTGCCTCTATCTCTACTCCGATTCATAAGTTCACTACTAAACTACTCCTATCTTCCACTCACTCACCTCCCACAACCATTGCTGATTTCCTCTCCTCCCCCATATGGCATAATACTTCCTTACTCATCCGCAACAGACCCTTTTTTTGGAAGTCTTGGCACACTCGAGGTCTGCAGTGGATTTCCCAACTCTTTTCTCACTCCTCTTTCTTTTGACACCCTTCGCTCCCTCTATGACTTACCCACTTCCTTTGCACGCAAATATCAATTGCTTAAAAGTACAGTCTTAACGAAATACAATGACCTTTCTCAGGCCTGCCCTCCTCCTGCTTCATCCACCCTCACTTCCTCCCTTCATTCCTTTTTACGCACTACACCAAAGGCTGCTGCTATTTACAAGTACCTCCACGCTGGTGAGAATCCAAGACCTAAATCTAAAGTGGAAGATGCCTGGGAGCACGATTTGTCTGTCTCCTGGTCAGTTTCCATTTGGGACAAAATCTTGACCAAGCTTCGCAAATCTTCAAGAGCGGCAACCCTCACGCAAACTCTGTTTTTTTATTTACAATAGACTCCTCTTCACACCCTTTGACCTCCACAAACGCTTTCCTAACACTCCCAACACATGCTGGTCTTGTTCATTACCACAAGCTAATTTATTTCACATGTTATTTTTATGCACTCATGTTCATAGTTTTTGGTTACAGGTTTGGGCTCAAATTAACTTAATTTTCCACACTTCTATCCCTTTTTCTCATACACATGTTTTCATGGGTAGCCTCTCCTCCTGCTGGGACAACGTTGATCTAAAACCTTAGATTGTTGACCTATTACTTGCCGCTGCCTTTCAACAAATAACGGTCAACTGGAAAGACTTCTCAAAAATTTCCTTTAAGGCATGGTGGTTTAATGTTTGCCACAACCATAGACTTGACACTGCTCATGTTTTTCCGGCATGTATGGCAACTAAACGCATGGACTTATGGACTCCTGTCACGCTTTATTTGGACTCTTGTAGTAAACGTCTGTTTCACCCTCCACCTCCACAACAGGAAGTTCCTAAACCTCCTTAATAGCTCGATACATTCAGCTTATTCTTTATTGTACCACTTTTTTAATCCTTTCAAATGTTCTCATGCTTCTCATATTTTATGCTTAACATGTTTTCTCCTTTCCCTTTCTTTTATCTTGTACCCAGATTTCTTCTTCTCTTATAATACTTGCATTTGTATGATCATTTTATTTTGCTTAGATTCTTTAAGTTGAAATCCCATTGTACTTTGTTTTGACACCTGGTTCTTTCTTTTATTATTACCAAATAAAATTTTCTTGAACTTAAAAAAAAAGAAAAAATGTGACACAGTGGTTGTCTGACAAAATATGACTGTCCCTGAAAATGTTGCTCTCAGTGCCCACCCAAGTTTGCATGGTCCAAAATATAGCGCAGGCACAGCAATGAAGTTTGTGGTTCATACGTTAGATTCTGACCCATGCATTCCAGACTCTAGGCCCAATTGTGACGTGTGGTCACCATACGTCAGATTCTGACCCATGCATTCCAGACTCTAGGCCCAAATGTGACGTGTGGTCACCACACGTCAGATTCTGACCCATGTATTCCTGACTCTAGGCCCAAATGTGACGTGTGGTCACCACACGTCAGATTCTGACCCATGCATTCCTGACTCTAGGCACAAATGTGACGTCACTCTAGGCCCAAAAGTGATGTCTGGTCACCATACGTCAGATTCGGACCCATGCATTCCTGACTCTAGGCACAAATGTGATGTAACTCAAGGCCCAAATGTGACGTTTGGTCAACATACATCAGATTCTGACCCATGCATTCCTGACTCTAGGCCCAATTGTGACGTGTGGTCACCATACGTCAGATTCTCAATCAATCAATCAAAGACATTTATAGAGCGCGCTACCTACCCGTAGGGTCTCGAGGCGCTTTGGGGGGGGGGGGGGGGTGCCGCTACTGCTCGAACAGCCAGGTCTTGAGCTTCTTCCTGAAGGAGAGGTGGTCTTGGGTCAGGCGCAGGTCGGCCGGGAGGGAGTTCCAGGTCTTGGCGGCCAGGTAGGAGAAGGACCTTCCTCCTGTAGTGGCTCTGCGGATGCGTGGGACGGCGGCGAGGGCGTGGCTGGCGGATCGGAGTTGGCGTTTGGGAGCGTAGAAGTTGATTCGGTTGTTGAGGTAGCTCGGGCCTTGGTCGTGGAGAGCTTTGTGTGCGTGGGTAAGGAGGCGGAAGGTGATTCTCTTGTTGACCGGGAGCCAGTGCAGGTCTCTTAGGTGTCCGGAGATGTGGCTGTGTCGTGGGATGTCGAGGATGAGTCTGGCTGAGGCGTTCTGGATGCGCTGGAGCCTCTTCTGGATCTTGGCGGTGGTTCCGGCGTAGAGTGCGTTGCCGTAGTCCAGTCGGCTGGTGACGAGGGCCTGGGTGACGGTCTTCCTGGTCTCTGTGGGGATCCACCAGAAGATCTTCCGCAGCATGCGCAGGATGTTGAAGCATGACGAGGAGACGGCGTTGACTTGCCTGGTCATGGAGAGGGAGGAGTCCAGGATGAAACTCAGGTTGCGTGCGTGGTCCGTCGGTTTGGGTGCGGTGCCCAGGGCGGGGGGCCACCAG